>NC_092646.1:6369050-6714781 GCF_039555335.1 Amphiura filiformis
CGCTAGTCTTCCAGAGATCTTGGTAGCAAAGGAATATATCAGCATCGTTCAGAGTAAAGATACTCTGTCCTTCCAATTTAACCTCAATTTTTGACACTATCGCTCTTCCAAGATTATTTACGATAGTCCTGTTAAGATCTTGATTTCCACCAGAGGCGGAATTTAGAGCAATCTTGAACCAAAGTAAACTCCTTCCAGGGTATATTACGTCATCTTTTCCAAGACCAGGAAATCTCACCGTAAGAATTCCGGTTTGGTCGATGGTACTCGGAACGTGCGGATTCCGAATTCTACGTCTATCACCGTGACCTCCTCGGGCTTTGCGAAGTTGTCGGTATGGGTTCAATTTGTATCCGTATTCAGTCGACATCTTTCTTTTTATTATTACAAAGTTCATTCAGAAAAAGTGTAAAATAAAAAGAAAGATCAAAATGCCAGTATTTGAACCAGTAACAGATTTGGAAATGGAGAGGCTTGAAGATGAGTTGTATGAGTCAACGGTCGGTGATACAACGGGGGCAGTTGGTGGTACACCGGCTGAGACTGATTTTGGTGGTGGACAGATAAAAACAGAGGTTGAGGTGTACTCCCAGAGACGAGAGGAAGCGCCGAATGGGAAAATCATCTCACTGAAGATGACATCAACAGCGTGGCGAAGTTTAGAACGCCGACTCCAAGATCTTCAAGGGCGGTGCGGCGATGCTATTCAAAGAGGAATTCCAGAGGTGTCAGAGTACATTGAAACACAGAGAGATATTAACGCAAAACTTTCCACGTGTTGGAAAGAGTATGTCGAGAATCAAAGGCAAAATTCTCTCTCGACGACGTTATTTAAAGAAGGGATACGTTTAGCAAGGGCACAACATGGTCGCTTGAGCGTGATACTATTTTTGTCAAATACGAAAAAGGCAAAAAAGTAAGACTTACCAAAGAAGGAAGTCCGCGAAAATTTCTAGCTCTTAGCTATATTAAAAAACTATATGGAGATGGAGCTGTGTCGTTTTTACGAGAAACGCTGGGAGTTAAGGATTTTGCAAGCTCTAGTGAAAAAACGCAACAACTAGCCAAACAGCTTGAAAGTAGTATCAGTCAAGCAATCAATACCCCCACTGGGCCTTCCACCCAGGGTGGAGCACGTGAGAAATCCGTTTGCAAAATCGGTTCAACAATCAGATAAATTGGGTGAACAGTTAGTTAGGGATCCCATTGCAAACCAAGAGGAAATCTGTGATTTTTTGAATGAAGAAGGACAACTAAAAAAGCTGTCCGACGTTTACAACCATCTTGTCAAAAGGGGTGAAAAAGTCACCGAACTAAAAAACTTGAAATCCAAAGGTGATCGTTCAGTTAGTTTCGTTAATCCAACATACGAAGGTGAGGAAGAAGAACCTCTATTACCAGTAAGCGAAGAAGACGCTGAAAGAGCTAGAGAACTGGAAACAGAAATTGAGGATTTTGACAAAGCTATTGCTGACCAAGACATCAAGGTCAAAAATTGCGTTTCAACGCTTGCGTAGATTCTATCAAAAATTTTATCGATAGCGATGGCTCTTTGCGTGAACAAGTTAGCACGTTATTTCGACGAGAGGGGGTTACTACTGTATCAATCATAACCGCAATTGGTATGACAATTGCTACCGTTGTTGAGGGAATACTCTCAGCAACCAAATCAGCAATTTCAGCCGTCACTCCCGCACCTAAGCCTGTACCTCCAAAACCAAAGCCTCCAGGACCAGACCCGGGTCCAGGACCAAAGCCACCAGAGCCTCCAAAGCCAAAAACAAGGACCGATTGGATTAAGGATCAGCTCAAAAAATAGCTAATCTCCTTTTGAAACTTGGAGACAAAGCCCTGATAGCGCTCCGGAGTCATCGGAGCCGTGGTGAATTTCTGTCTGAAAGCAGCGGAAGCGTCGCCGGATTTTTAGCCGATCATCTGTGGACTTTCGCTCTGGCCGTCGGATTTTGCTATACACCACGGTGACGGAATTTGCTAAAAAGAAAAAGTCCTCTCACTAAAATTTTTTTTAAATCCAGAAAAATAAAAATACCACGGCAGCTGCCAAAATTATACTGAGCTTCTTCAAATCGTCGTGCGCCAAAGGAATGTCTTCTAAAACAGGCGGGCTTTTTATTACGGACGGTAGCGGAACGGGCGCGTCTCGAAGACGGGCTTTCAGCGAAGCTTAACGCCTCGAGAGCAAGAGGTTCGTCGTTCACCTCCGAGTTGAGTCCGATTCGCATGTCGGGTGTGGCGATCTGGATCAGATTGTTGTATCCGTTCACGGTTCCTATTAGAATTTCCATATCGCTCGGAATCAGGTAGAGTCCGTGAGCCACGACAAAATCCAGTTTGCTCCGTGCAAATTGCAGGGTCTTTTGATACCTGTCGATCGAATCGGGAAGATTCACGGCTGAATTAATCGCATCTTCGACATTCGCTAGAAATTGCTTCTGAGCGTCGAACGCCTTGCCAGAACCCAGGATGCTGCTCCGAGTCTGAGCCTGGCTTCCGAGGGTGGCCCAGACCAGGGTTCTGATGCTGTCGTTTATTCTGGACACTCCGGCTCGGGAGAATTCCTCGGATGAAACGTCCGAAACGAAAGATCCGATCGCCGCTATTGAATCGCCTTGTGAATCGATCTGTCGGTTATACCGGATCGTGATCGAACTGCTGGTCCATCCAGATCTCGTAAGTCGCGTCCCTACTGTTACCGAGAAAATTTACGTGATCGGGAACGAAGACCGTGAAATCGGTCTGATTAGGATCTTTCGCAATTTCTACTTTGTCGTTCGCCTTCAAACTAAAATCCTCGTGGTAAGTTCGAGTGAATTTGGCGTACCCATTCCGCTCCACGGATCGAACTTTTGCCTCCAATTTGTTCTCGGGTTGACTCGAATTCGGAGCAGATTCTCTCGTAGACGACGCGTGTCGATCCCGTTGTTCGTAGCGTTCCAGGCGGGTTAGAGGGAAGCGGACAGCTCATCTCAGACAGGATCCTTCTGATCTGATAGTACGCGTGAAATCTGAACACGGATCGAATCATCGGATCTTTGTGACTGAGAAGTTCTTTGGACACCCGCATCCTGACGTGGCGCACCAGACCGCGAAGTTCAGCTGGTTTTGCCAGAATTGTATCTGGTTGGAGAGCCAGTCATCGTATTAACGGTTTTGTCCGTGACTCTCGGAAGTTTGTACTTTTGCCACAAACTGGGAAATCTTACGTAAAATTTTCCTTTTTGCTGACTTGAATTTCTTGATTTACTGAGACTGAAACCGCATGCGTCGGTTCGAATACTCCTCCGGTTCTCATTTTATTGAAAGATAAAAGAAAAAACGTTTGTCACAATTACCGGCACCGGCAAAGGAAAACCTTATCGCCCGCTGCAAAGTATAGACAATAACGGTAAAAACTTAAAAATTGGAATCAAAAGGATCTCGGTCGAGTAGGTTGGTTCAACGTCAAGAGGAACTAGAGTGGAGGTACACTCAAGGAGGGCAGGGACCTGAAGAAGCGATAAAAATAAGCCCAGGGCTGTATAATTTTGACCAGCTCGTGAAAGAATTCACGAGTCAAATCGACGGTTTCGAATTCGAACTCGACGACCGCGATGGAAAACTCAACATGAGAATTCGCGAGCAGTATCAGATTTGGTTTCCGGACCGCGCTCGAGAAATGTTCGGATTGGACGACGAAGGGTGGCTAGCGGATGGTGAATACACGGGAGATCGGGCGATAGAATTTTACCTCGAAGAATTCTCGTGTACCTGAATCAGCTGTCAACCACGGACAATCTCGTGGACAACGTCGACGTTATGCAGTGAGGGCGAGTTCTTGGGTCCTTCGATCTCACAAACGCGCGTTCGGGGAATACTTCGTTTCGACCTCACGAAAAGCCGAGTTTTAAAAACTGCAAACGGAACCATCCACGAGCTCGACTTCAACTTCAAAGTAGAATGGAAAAATTCTTCGAGAAAGCTCGATAATCACGATCAACCGCTGGATTTGGAATTTGAAATCCGATAAAATAAAAGAAAGAATGTCTATCCGGGGACCAACGATCAAAAAAAAAATCAACGCCAATAGCTGACGAAGATGTTGATCTTTCGCGACGTCAAAAAAAACTGGAGCGCGAATGACCGGAAGGATTAACATGGGAGGAAAAAATAACGGGGTTGATGAATCCAACCGACCCTCAAGATGCAGCTACTATGGGTTCCGTGACCAGCCTAACCTCATGGTTAAACGACAGAAAAGTTTCAAGGATGGTGACTCGATGACCGCGAACTCGCTATGAGCGGCAATAGAGTCACGGGTCTCGAACTCCCACGGACAACGAGGACGCTGTGACAAAAGAGTACGAGACCTGCAAATTGGACACGAGCACGATACCAGCTTGCATGTTTTGGGGAGATTCATGGTATGGATGAACGAAGACGGAACGCACTATGTTTCCATCCGAGCCAAAAAAAAACATCGACTTGGAGAGAGACAAGTTGATCGAAATTAAAACGGAATGAACAACACTTTCAACGCTAGGCCTATGCAAATTGGTATCACTGCTGGGTTTACGAATTTGTCGAATCCCGGAAAAGATTTGACCCCCATGCGACTCACTAGACCTTTAGAAATTTTCTTCAACAACCCACATTTTATTGTTCAGCCTTGGAACCTCTTTTTCGGTAAAATCGAGTGAACCGCCTTAAACGCCCCAGCTTAACGCTTGTTCTTTGACGTTTCAGTCTAATGTGAATTTCTTCAGGTACCTAAATATTACTTGGACCGACGACTCGATATCGTTCATAGTGTTCAATAACGCGCGGCAAACCCTCTTTTCCGCATCCGTTCAAACGGACACTACTATTATGCATCATGTCTCGATCGAGTACGTTGAAAATAAGCTTTGCTTTTGGATCAACGGGGTTTCAGCAAATGTCTACAAAACTCAAGCCCTGGTAAGTCTCCTGGAATCAACATGCATTTTGAGCAACTGGGAATACTTAGCTTCTACTGAAAAAAAATTTAACCAAGCAAGAAATCATACAGCATTTCGTTTGAAAACCACGTTTTAAACTTTACGGATGATGAAGTTCTAATTGACTAATTAAATAAAAGGATGAAAAACCTACAGCATCGCAGAAATATACCCTGATCTTCCACAAGGAGAGGATCAGGGAGTTCAATTTCGACTAAGTAAGATATCCGAAATCCGCGAAAAGGAAGTTGACCAAAGAGATCAACTAAGGAGAAAATACAAAACAGTTTGGAATGTGTTTTACAACACGGCTCAAGTAGCAGGACTCGCCGCAGTTGGAAGCGGAACGGGAGCTGTCGGAACTCTAGCCACGGGTGTTGGAGCTTCGTAAGCATTCCTCTCGGAGGAATAGCAATTTTGGAGGTGTTCTTAGTGGAGCATGCGTGGCTCTCGGAAAAGCAACGATGAAGAAGGTCGAAAAGCACGAAAGTGTCAAAAGAACCGCAGAGTCCAGTTTAAACACGGTGAATGATCTGGTGTCTAGAGCTCTTGAAGATGGGGTTGTGAGCAATGAGGATTTCCATCACATTCTGCGGGAAATGGAAAACTACCGAGGTCACAAGGCTGGAATCAAGCACAGAACCAGAGCGGATCTAATTGAACTTACAACTGATAGAGAACGTGAAATTCGCACAGAGGCAGAACAGGCTGGACTGGAAAGAGGAAAAAAGAAGCTTTGGAGAGTCTCCAAGTACATTGAATCCAGAGAAAATAAAAAATTAGAAATCAAACTTGTTTTGTATAAATAAAAATAAAATGGATCTTCCAAATCTAACGGATGACAACTGGGTTGAGAACCTAAAAGTGTACGGAGAGTATCGGAAAGAAATGTGGGATAATGAAGAAAAACCATGCGGCGTTTGGAGATGGTACTATGACGAGGAAAAAAACAAAAATGAAGGCTGAGATGGTGTTTGATGACAATTATCCCATGCATATGACGTGTTGGTACAAAAACGGATTAGTAAAAGCTGAAGGTAGATACAAAGACGGCGCACCTAGAGAACCGTGGGAATTTTGTGCTGGACGGGATCCTTTAGTTACTGGATA
The DNA here is from genome assembly GCF_039555335.1 of Amphiura filiformis. Taxonomy (NCBI): domain Eukaryota; kingdom Metazoa; phylum Echinodermata; class Ophiuroidea; order Amphilepidida; family Amphiuridae; genus Amphiura; species Amphiura filiformis. The sequence continues at coordinate 6,375,137 of NC_092646.1, forward strand.
CGCCGCATTTGTAGTAACCTACTTGATTACAACCATTTTAAACTGGGTGTGGTAAACTACAACAAAAAACCTCTTGTGATTATTAATCACAAGAGGTTTTTTTTATTTCTGCACAACCTACTCATTCCATCTTTTTAGCATCGTTGTAGGCTTTCAAAATTTCTGTCATACGCTTGACTTCCATCCTAATTCTTCTCTCGAGAATCCAAAAGAGCGCTCGTGAGAATCCAAAATGCTACGATCATCTTTATTTTAATAAAAAATGGCAGATTCGATTTATTTTGAGCTCGCTGATGATGAAATATTCCAAAAACTGGAAGACTCGCCCAAAGGAGATATTTATATGTGGAATGGTACTAGTCTCGAAAACCTGTTTGTTGCTGCTAGCGGTTACAACGGAAACAAAGTAAGAATCCAGGCAATCAACCTTTTGATGTGTTACATTGGGTGGTATAAGGATAGATACAGGATGAGATTGTGTTTAAGACCACCTTGGATTTTTCCTGAAAGGACAGAGGAGTTCAAGGTTTTAAAAAAGACTCTTGAGTTTGTTACGAATGAACCACCGATTGAAAAAAAAGATATGACTATGTTAAAAAATTATCAAGACAAATTTGGTCTTGTGGATAATTTTTGTGAAATAATATATTAAAAGTAAAAATCAAAAAATTTTTGATAATACAGGACGTGGTCAAAAATTGGTGGCGCCCCAGTATCTGCAGAGTCTAACTATGTTTTCGCGTCCACGTATTGCAGCACACCTCATCGCGCCTTCAACATCGGTAATACAGACAAATTTTTTTTGATAATATTTTTGTCAAGTGTTTGTATAACACACATGCAAAAATTTGAAACAAAACATATCCAGTCCCAAGCCTGAAAAAAGTGGAGGGCTGCTGGCTTAACAATGTTTGTAACTGTTTTTACCCATGATGCTTTGAGGATGAACAATCATACCAAACCTTAAACATAAGAAATAAATATTACCCATGATGCTTTGAGGATGAACAATCATACCGAACCTTAAACATAAGAAATAAATATTACCCATGATGCTTTGAGGATGAACAATCATACCGAACCTTAAACATAAGAAATAAATATTACCCATGATGCTTTGAGGATGAACAATCATACCAAACCTTAAACATAAGAAATAAATATTACCCATAATGCTTTGAGGATGAACAATCATACCGAACCTTAAACATAAGAAATAAATATTACCCATGATGCTTTGAGGATGAACAATCATACCGAACCTTAAACATAAGAAATAAATATTACCCATGATGCTTTGAGGATGAACAATCATACCGAACCTTAAACATAAGAAATAAATATTACCCATGATGCTTTGAGGATGAACAATCATACCGAACCTTAAACATAAGAAATAAATATTACCCATGATGCTTTGAGGATGAACAATCATACCGAACCTTAAACATAAGAAATAAATATTACCCATGATGCTTTGAGGATGAACAATCATACCAAACCTTAAACATAAGAAATAAATATTACCCATAATGCTTTGAGGATGAACAATCATACCGAACCTTAAACATAAGAAATAAATATTACCCATAATGCTTTGAGGATGAACAATCATACCGAACCTTAAACATAAGAAATAAATATTACCCATGATGCTTTGAGGATGAACAATCATACCGAACCTTAAACATAAGAAATAAATATTACCCATGATGCTTTGAGGATGAACAATCATACCGAACCTTAAACATAAGAAATAAATATTACCCATGATGCTTTGAGGATGAACAATCATACCGAACCTTAAACATAAGAAATAAATATTACCCATGATGCTTTGAGGATGAACAATCATACCGAACCTTAAACATAAGAAATATAAATGCCTTCAGGCTAGGTTTCCGCCTGGTTAGACATATTAAATTAATTCTTTCCGCTTAGCATAAAACCACTTTGTCTCACTTCCTACAACTCAACAGTGTACATAAGTGTGCTAGTCAAGAATTTGTGAGTTGCCTCCAGGCTAGGTTTCCGCCTGGTTAGACATATCAAATTAATTCTTCCCGCTTAGCATAAAACCACTTTGTCTCACTTCCTGCAACTCAACAGTGTACATAAGTGTGCTAGTTTGTAAGTACCTCCAGGCTAGGTTTCCGGTTAGACAAATTGATTGTTCCCCTACTTGGATCAGCTTAAGGTCATAATAGTTGAAGACATGATATAAGATACAGGGGGATTTTTTTCTGTGTAGAATATCATTTTTTTATTAAGATGCAGGGAAAAAAATTCCCCTGAATTTTTTTTTTTTTTTTTGGATAAGTTAAAATACAGGGGGAATTTTTTTTGTGTAATTTGGATTGGGGTGAATTAAAAATACAAGGATGTTTTTCTGTGTATCCTGTGTACACAGCATTTCTGTGTAATCCTGTGTAAATTGTTTTTCTGTGTATCCTGTGTACACAGCATTTCTGTGTAATCCTGTGTAAATTATTGTTCTGTGTATCCTGTGTACACAGCATTTCTGTGTAATCCTGTGTAAATTGTTTTTCTGTGTAATCCTGTGTAAATTGTTTTTCTGTGTAATCCTGTGTAAATTGTTTTTCTGTGTAATCCTGTGTAAATTGTTTTTCTGTGTAATCCTGTGTAAATTGTTTTTCTGTGTAATTTTGTGTAAATTGTTTTTCTGTGTAATCCTGTGTTGTTATTTTTAAACAATTTACAGGGAAGAATACAGGGAAGCTTAGGGTAAAATAATGCAGGGGGGGTTACAGGGTATAAAAAGTTTTGTGTGTATTTTTTGTGTTAAGAGGTTTTTTTTGATTTTTACAGGAAAAATACAAGGGGTGTTCCAGAATCCCCCTTTTTACCCTACTTCATCAGTTATCAAAATTTTTTAAATTTTAAATATCAGTGAGCTTGAACTATTTTTGCTAATTGTCTTGAGTTGAGCCACAAGTCACTCTTAATAAGGCCAAAAAATAATTGTTTGCTTGCACTCCAGTGGGGTTTTTGGATGGGTCAGTCAGTCGGAAAAAAAAATTAAAAAAAAAAAAAATTGATGACTCACTACTGTACAGGCCTGCAGGCAATGAACATAGGTCATGTCGAAAGATACATCAATACTTCACTTCAGACCTTCAATACGCAAGATACACCATAGAAATGGATTCAATTAGAATGACTGCATACTTATAGGCTTAAGACGCCAAGTTTATTGGAAACATTGATGCAGGAATGGACAGTTATAAATGTTATAATGATTTTCTTAAGGGATCTAAAATGAGCGTTTATTATGCGTTTCGACAGTATTTTTTGTGGGACATGAGAGCACCTCAGACCTATCGAATTGCATTCTGAATCTGAAGCATGTCTTTCTGATATCAAATAATTTTCATTTTTGAAAATCACAATATAATACAAATTTTATGACAAATTATAAAAATTTGACATTTTTCAAATTTTTGATATATAACAGTCCTCGAAGTAAATTATATAAATCTAATGTTATATTCTTAAAGTGTATGTAGCAGGGAGGTAAAGTTGACGGTCAATTGAAAATGTTGACCTTTCATATTGAAGATATGGATTTTTCCCCAAAAGACCTAATTTTTTTGGTGTTTTGGGAAAAAAATCCATATCTTCAATACTGAAAAGGTCAAAATTTTCAATTGATCGTCGGCTTTTCATCCCACCTACATACACTTTAAGTATAAATCATCAGATTTCTAAAGTTTACTTCAAGTACTGTTAAATATCAAAAATATCAATTTTAATGATTTGCCATAAAATGTGTATTAAATTGCTAATTTCAAAAATCAAAATTATTTGATATCAGAATGACATTCTTCAGATTCAGAATGCAATTCGATATGTCTGATGTGCTCTGATGTCCTAAAATAAATACTGTCCAAATGTTCATACCCCAGCCCTTAAGAAAAATGTTGTTGGCCAAATTTAGCTTTGAAATGAAATTTAGACACAGAAAAAGTAATAAAAAAACCCATAAAATTATAAACTAAAAACTAAAAAAAGGGGCTGAACCGGATTTTGGCCAATCTTGTGTTGGTCGGTGGAGGGCAAGAAAGCAATTTTTTGGGCCGAAGAGTTACGTTCAAGTTGAGTCATTAGAGTCAAGTCACTACACTGCTGAAAATCTACTGAAAATCTCTATTGATTCCACAGAATTAGAGAAGGAGAACTGGGACTCGACCGCCATCTTGATACAGGCATGGAGCAAAAATTGGAAGTATTCAGTTTCCCTTGGAATGCACTTATGGCATTTGTGACATGGATGATGGGCGCATTTGAGAGACTAATTTGATGCGGCCTGCATGTGAGTACCAAGACGCAGCAGATGAGATGCATAATTGTTTTCGTTCCTCTCCGCGCACCGTCGGCAAGGACCCGAATACCCCCAATTTTCTCCCCATAGCTTACGGCGCGATTATATATGGCGGTATAGGAAGTCCCGGTTCACCTTCTCAAATTCTGTTATTGATTCCCACAAAACTGATTTTTCTATTCTACTGACCTGCCACATTATCATGACCATTCATCACTTCTCCATTCACAAACCCCTTACTACTACCAATCACAGCAAACTGCATGAACAGCGCAAAATCCTGGCGAGGCGGTGGAGTGGTGGTCCCTTTCCACCCCAATTTAGATGTGTTATAGCGAGGACTGAAACGGAAGTAGACCGGAATCTTCTGGTACGGTGCCAACATGCCTTGGTTTGGAATGGCTGACATCATGGAGACAAGATTATTAGTGTTGGTGTGGACTTTATCGAGGCCTTTGACTGCTAGAGTGGCCAGGGTAGACTTGGTCACATCGGTGCCCTGCTTGGAATAAGTGAATCGTAAAGAATGAAGGTGAGAAAACATTACTCAACTGACTTTTCAATTGGATGTAATAGGATGGCAACAATTCACCTGAGAGCATTTAATCAAAACTTCAAGCAAATCTTTTAACTAATTTAGTCACATACATATAGCCATACATACATACAAAGTGATTATGTAGTATACAGGGGAAAGAAGAATTACGCATTGCACACTAGCACAATTAAACATGAAATTACAAATGGAAACATCACATGCATTATGCATAGGCAGATATACCAGAGCAAAATCTCCGGACTTACTTGCCTGTGCGGGGACTTGAACCCCAGACCTCTCGCTTGCGGGGCAAGCGCTCTAACCTGAGCTACACAGACTGGTTAGAGCTCTCGCTCCGCAAGAACACATTGGTGTTTTTAGCATTACAATAATCAAATGGGTTATTCCACTTTAATTGAAATCCATACACCCCTAATGAAGACATCAACCTTAATCTTCCACAAAGGGAGTGTGAATTTCAAAAGGGGTAACCTGAATGGGTGACTCCATTTGAAATCTACACTCACTGAGTGGGAGATTAAGGTCATGTCTTCCATAGGGGTGTATGATATCAACTAGAATAGCCAAATTAATCTTACCGCTTCCATGCCTTCTGCATCCTCCTCTAACACCGTCACAAAACTAATGGGATCTGGTCCGTTGTTATACAACACAGCCATCTCAGTGCTGTCAGTCCCATAGTAGGTACATCCAAACTTGACACAGTCTACTGACGTGTTGGCATCAGTGCGTGACAGAAGTTGTAAGGATCTTTCGACCACATTGGCTTGAATGACTAGGGTGGTTGGGTCTTGAGCTTCAAGCTGAACTCTGTTAAAATAAAAACAACTTTTGAGCAATTTCATCCTGTAGATGAGTTGACTTCTGACGTCAAGTATGCCTGGCAGTATGCGCAGTTGCGCACGCATCATCACAAATTCCTTTGTATTTTGCCTGGCAGTATGCACACGCATCATATATGTTCAGGGGTTGTGTTTTTAAAACTCTCGCCACATCACAATGAGGCTATTGAACAGTGCAGTGGTTGTATGGGGTTCACTCAAGCATATCGATATACCAGTCCCTTGCCTTTGTTGATAAACATACAAGATATTTTATTTTCCCATAATTCACATGAAATCACACAAGTATAAATTTTAAAAAACAAAGGCAATATCAAACAAACGAATTATGGAGGGGATGACCAGAAGGCCAGTAAGGCCAGAGGAAGTCACCCCCCTTAACAAAGAAATGTTACCATCAAAAGAAGTAAAAACAAAACAAAGCATAACAAACAAACAAACAAACATTGAGGTCAACTCATCTATACTTGCAGGAACAAGAACACATTTCAATGAAAAACTAGAAATGTCAGTTTTTAGACTTTGGACTATACTCCATTTTCTTTGGGTTTTGTAGTGACGCCAGTAGGCCTACCTTTTATTTATGTGTGTTGAAGGACTTCCTTTATGTGTCTATGCTTTAAAAGAAGTTCGTTTTGCACGATAATAAGGTGACTTGTCAATTAATATGGTGTGTTTATAATTTAGCGGCTACCATTTCAACTTGCATAGATATTTAAAAATATTTTCTATGTTCTTTCTCATTCAAGTTTCAAACTTGTGTACTTTATCATAAGGCCAAAATTTGCAATCAGACACCCATGCAAGTTAATCAACAATTTTACAACTAGCCCAAAGGGCTATTCCAGTTGAAATCCATACATCCATACAGGGAGTGTGAATTTCAAATGGTGTTATCTAAATGAGTGACCCCATTTGAAAGCTAAACTTCCTGTGTGGGTGATTAGGGTCACATCTTCCATAGGGGGTATAAGTATTTCTTTTTCTTTCTCTCTTTCCACAGAGCACACAAAGGTGCCCTGTGCATTTATTTATCAAACATGATCAATAAATGCACAAGGCACATGTAGGTATTTCAACTGGAATAGCCGATTGTAATATACTGGGAAGACAAAGAGCATTGTATTTACATCTCTCAATTGCCCATAGGCATCTCCTAAATTTAAGCTTTTAATGAAACCTATTCTGCAGGCTACCATTTTTACCAAGATATCTTGTACTTACTGAGCTTCCTCTTGCAAAACACCACTTCTTTTGGTGACAAACTCAATCTGGTAAATGATGAAAAGTAAAAAATGTATATTATAGGTATCAGAACTTGAAATGTCAGTTATCTAAGTGAGTTTGGAGTTAACATCCTAATGAGAATAGAATAGAATAGAATAGAAGAATAGAGAATAGAATAGAATAGAATAGAATATAGAACATTGCAGAATAGAATAGAATAGAACATTGTAGAATAGAATATAATAGAGAATAGAATAGAGAATAGAATAGAGAATAGAATAGAATAGAATAGAATAGAGAATAGAATAGAGAATAGAATAGAATAGAATAGAATAGAATAGAATAGAGAATAGAATAGAATAGAGAATAGAATAGAGAATAGAATAGAATAGAGAATAGAATAGAGAATAGAATAGAGAATAGAATAGAGAATAGAATAGAATAGAATAGAGAATAGAATAGAGAATAGAATAGAATAGAGAATAGAATAGAATAGAGAATAGAATAGAATAGAGAATAGAATAGAGAATAGAATAGAGAATAGAATAGAGAATAGAATAGAGAATAGAATAGAGAATAGAATAGAGAATAGAATAGAATAGAATAGAGAATAGAATAGAATAGAGAATAGAATAGAATGTTGGCAGTACTCAGGATTAATGCTTAAAATTGCGAAAAGATCTGAAGATCTAAAAGCTATATTTTGCTTGATTACTCAAGGTTATTATTATGTGATGCCATCAAGCAAAATCTGTCTCAACTCGGAAATATTGATTTTGAGATATAGCCAAACAAAGGAAATATTTCCTTTGTTTCCTGTACTTTTGGAAACCCTTTAATTGCTCTTATCTTTTGAACTGGTAGTTCAATTTCAATGGGATTTTCTGCAAAATGTAACTTTGCAAAATTTTTACACTCCTATAAGAAACTGAAAATTGAACATGACCCGACTTCAGACTGATTTTGCTTGATCACACCACATGTATATTATCAGTAGCACTCTAAGAAATACAGTGCAATGGGGTAAAAGACCAACTCACCTTGATAACTTGGGCTGCCTTTGGCTTGAGTGTTCCTTGCACTGGAAATATTGTAATTGGTTGACACCCTGTATATTGTATCTTATAATGACCTGGAAGTGATCCATGATTGTACAGGGTCACTGTCTTGTGCAAAACACGGTTGTTACGAACAACTGTGCCAAAGTTAATGGGGCTCTCTAGCTCCAGGAGAGGCTGTGGGCTGTATCTGTAACACGAAAGAAAATATGAAAATTCATCAGTTATAATTGATGGTGTTGTCATAAATTACTTCATTGTGCAATATTGGACTATTCCATTTAAAATCAACACTACTCCTACAAATGAATTTCAAATGGAATTACCACTTTATCAGCTCCATTTGAGATGCACCCTACCACAGTGGCAGATCCAGCTTGAATTTTTCTCTTGGGGTGTATGAAATTCAAATTGAACTGCTAATGTGTTCATTCCATTTGAAATTCATACTCCCCTTGTGGAAGATATTTCTAAAATCTTCCACTGGGGTAGTGTGTATTTCAAATGGAATAGCCAATTGGTTGATCTGCTTCTGAATGTTACAAATTTGAATTGAAAGCACAGTTTGTTGCATAATGTTGCCATTTGAGTACAATATTTTACCCACATCACAAGACAAAATGAACTGGACTAAACACACTATAGAAAGATTATCACGCAGATTGTACGTAGCTAGCCTCGCTAATATGGACGCCAGAGAGTAGTGTTGTACGCGCTGCAGTAGTTAGCATGATTAGTCATGAGTAACAAGTGTAGTTGAATGTTCCACGATGTACACAAATTTAATATTTTTTCTATAGTATGATTCCTTGAGTCATCACACAATTCTTTTACCAATCAAAAGACTACAGTTGTACACTTGCATGGAGTCCCACTTGGGTCACTCAACCCACTGGTCAATTCAATTCAAACCTTTCGATCGATCGATCGATCGATCGTCGATCAATCAATCAATCAATCAAGAGTTACTTTCTCGGGGCCAATCAATCAATCAATCCCGAGTTACTTTCTCGGGCCCCAGTTACTATCTCGGGGTAAATAATTAATTCTGTCCTTCCTTCCCTCCCTCCCTTCCTTCCCCTCTCTGCCTTCCTTCCTTCCTGATTGATTGACTGATTGATACTGCACAAAGTCCCAATTAAAGAAGAAGAGAGTGTATACAAGTACTTACACACACAGTGGTATTTCAATGACATCTTCATTGACAAGAAGAATGAGTCTATCTTGGTAATTCTGTGCCTCATCCGTATAGAACTCTACAGTGGCATTCACCTCCAAGCCGCTTGGTATGGGTCGAGTTGGATTGGTTACCACTAACTTAAATTTCTGAAATAATACACAAGGATTATTATTAATTTTATAAATAATTTGCTAAGTAACTCATAACTCCCATGGGCAGGTCAGCCAATAATTATTGGCATCTAAGACCTATTTTGATTGGTTACATTAAAACTTACAAAGAGGGAGGGCTATCATATACCGGTACTGAGCCAATCCGACAGGCTTCGATCAATTTTTCAAAAAGACTTGCCCAATAGGGCAGCTGAAAAGAAGTACAAACGGTAGTATTTTGGCCGATTTGAACAGGGACAAACCACAGCAAACTACAAATTTGACTTCTGAATCGGCTTAGGGGCTGTGCAATAATTATGAGCCATGGGGAGGGTAAAATTGGGGGGACAAGAAATTTTTGGCGAGCCGAAAGGGGGGGCAAGAAATTTTTGGCAAGCAGAGAGGGAGGAGCAAGCAATTTTTGGCACACATTCACGGGCACCTTTTAATTTGTTTAGTACAGCGCGCTAAAAAGGCTTAGGAAAACTGAAACGCTTAAATATGCACATTTTCCTGCTCGCTGCGCTTGCACCATGTATCAAGACCATTTGAGGTTTGTAAATTGGGATCCCAAAAATTTGCAAGGGGGGGGAAAGAATTTTGGCGGCCCAAGAGGAGGGGGGGGGGGGCAAGCGATTTTGGGGAGCCATTTGGAAATTTTACCCTCCCAGGGGGCTCATAATTATTGCACAGCCCCTTAGTTATAGGTGACCCCGGAATGACGTCACAAGCCGTTGACCTCCGTTGACAACAAATCCGATTCAGAGGTCAAATTTGTAGTTTTCTGTGGTTTGTCCCTGTTCAAATCGGCCAAAATATACTACCATTTCTACTTCTTTTCAGCTGCCCTATTGGCTAAGGGTTGTTTTGGTTGCATGCAACCAGTGAGTGTTAGACGCATTAGTGATTAGGATCTAGGTTGAGCACAAACATGATGGTATAATTGTTAAATCAGAATAAATGCTTGAAATAAAAGAGCTATTATTATTATAGAAAAATTATCAAATTTGTGTACATCGTGGAACATACTCTTTGCGTGGCTGTGCGTAGTAAGCAGTTGTACGCAGATAGCCTCGCTAATATGGACGCGTGAGAGTAGCGTTGTATGCTGGCGTGTAGTTAGCATGATTAGTCGCGGAGTAACAAGCGTAGCCGTAGTTGAATGTTCCACGATGTACACAAATTTAATATTTTTTCTATAACGATTAATATTGAAGTAAATGAAACATGTTGTAGGTATGCTAGGTGAATTCAAATTTGCCATCAAACTGCATCATTTCATATATATTAAAGCCCTTGAGTAAACAAAGCCAAAACTGAAAACCATTTTTTCATAGCACTTTCCGTAGCAAAGTTACATCTTGTCAAAGATTGACTTTCATCAAAAAGTTTCAGCTAGCAAAATTCTCCAAAATGGCATTTCGGGGGTGTTTCTAGATCTTAAGTCTCATTATGATAGCAGCTTTTTTTTAATGGAACTGCTATCCAAATCCCTCTAAAATTCCATGTGCGGGTGACTTATCACCATAAAAAATCACATATTTGGGTCAAGTGAAGTATAGAAAACATATTTATGTAGGTTTCTTTCTTCGGGCACTTGTTTTAAATTTCTATGTAAAATGCATTGACATTGTCGTGAATTTGGCTGACTAGCAAATGTGTTAACTAAGGTTTGTTTAGACTCGCTGAGTCTCATGGACGCCTTCCTATGTCCATCAGACTCGTATTTCCCATTTTGGATGTCAATGGGAAATACACACTTAACGATTTGCGCCGGTTAGAAACTTGAAAAAAAATCTTTAAAATTTCATCAATGTATATAAAAGTGGTACCAACCGTATTGTGCTTGCTAATTTAAGACTCGGTTGAAACAAAATTAAGGATCGAAAGCATTTTAGTGTCCAAAAGGCAAAATTATCGTCAAAGTTCTGTCGAAATCGGCACCCTTGCGAAGGGTTCAGAATTGAATCGGGAACGAAAATGTCCGATCTTTGCGATCAAAAACACAAAATTACAACTTTAAACATACTATTGGCAAAAGACATTATTACCAAACAATACAGAATAGAAAATTTGACATCATTTTCTCAAAATATTGAAAAAATTTGCTCACTAGACATCGAAAAAGCACGCAATCCAATTCCCGCTCAAACGCTGTGGGAAACTGAAAGTGCGATAATCGTGACTAGGTTTGCCTGGGTTACCTACATGTCATTGTCATGCATGTTGAAAAGGAAGCGCACACAAAACTGTGCAGGTACTGTGACTGTATACGCCAAATATTCTTTATCAATCCACGATGTTATGAGTCTCGCCTATTACGAGCTGATCAGAGTTTACACCAGCTCAGAAATTTATGAATAAACCTTAAGCTTACATCAGTATTTGGTCCATGGAATTTTATAGTCTTGCTGTCAGCACTGATGTTCTGCACAACCACCGTTTGAACGTGTACTGTGTTGGCTTCGGCGTCGACGAATTCTACCACAGGAGGGATAATTCGGACACCGGCGATATCCCCATCCATTGTTGCCGTTGTATGGTTTTAATATATCAACTTTTTACATTGTCCTTTTGTCCGAAACCTTAACTTTTACTATTTTTTGACATAGGTTTTTTCAACTTTCGGGCCTGATGTTGTTGCCAGGTTTTTAGAAGCTTGATGAATTTTTGTTTAAAGAAATATATTCAGATATAAAAGAAATTATAATATTAATCTAATTATTTTAAAAGAAGTAAATCATGTATAAAATGTAAAGATATATAATAAATATTAGCAATAAATTGTTTTTATCACAAATTATTATAATTGACAATTACAAATAGTAGTATTTTGCAAATATATTTTTCTAAAAAAGAAAAAGAAACTATTTGAGGTCAAAGATCATTTTTAGAGCGCCCTCTAACGTTTGTGGTCCTGGCAACGAAGTAAACATTTTCTGTAATTCAGTGCAGTTTTCGAGTAATATATTCCAATTTTTATAATCTTCCCGACTCTTTATTCTTTATTTAAGTATCACCGAGTGGAGTTAAGAAACATGGGACAAGACTACTATGCAATTTTAGGTCTTACAAGATCTGTTATCGACGCAGACATCAAAAAAGCGTGAGTGTTTACATTTTTTGTTTTTAATTTATGCTTACCTTGGTCCTTGCAAAGAAAAAGCAGACACAAATACAGCGTCAAATCAAGACTACACATCAATCATGTATATCTGGTTCCATACAGCAATATGCAGTATTGCTGTCTGGTAAGCAGGTACGAATTGAGACGTCGTGAATTGAGACGTCGGAGCCGGTAAAACACAGAGGAAGCCTACATCCCGTATCCTCAGAGTCTTAGCCAGAAATCAGAAATTACCCGTCCAAGCAGACACCAAAATTTGACCCTCAAATATAAAACAACTTGTCTATACCCATGGAAGGGTCACTAGGGTCAAATATGAATTATCGACAGTACGACGATACTCTCGAAGAGAGGAATGTACTCAACGGTAGAAGAAGAAGAAGAAGATATGTGCTGATTTGGCCTTTGCATGTCACTCTGAATTAGTCTCAAGTTCATATAACCTTAAATCATCTGTTTTAGAGCTATCACATCTGTAAAATCCATTAGGCCAAATAAAATAAAAACATGTTTCACGTCCGGTTTTTTGAAAAAAAAAGGAGGAAGAGGGGCTTTTTAAAAATTTTTTATCGCAAAATCGGTGTAAATACCCATAATTAGAGCTATTTTAGCGTATACAATAATGCCTGGAAAGAGGAGGAGGCCTCTTTTATTTGTTGTTCTGAGAGATAGGCCCCTCTAACTATCACAAAACCTTATAAAAGTGTTTCTTGTATATTAGCAAGGCTATAGAGAGCACCTCTACTTCCTAGACATATTTTTTGAAAAGTTATAACTGAATTTCAAAAAATAAAAATAAAATTGAAGAAACCTCAAAAAAGGAAGCGGGAGGGGACGTGAAACATGTTTTATTTTTTATTTGGCCTTAAATCCACCCGTCTAAAATTAGATTAGGCCGTCTTAAAGACGGGTGGACGCATGGCTGGCTAAGACCTTGCGTATCCTACTATCACTCAAACTAGCTCGTTCACGTAGCGTTTTCGTTGTAGATTGCCTGGCGATCGGAGTGTTATCGTCAGAGCACCTCGGACTACACTCAAACAAGCAAATCTCTTCACGAATTCACTCACCTTGCGATCCTACATCATCAGTTGAAACAAACATCTAAGTTTCCAAAAACAACTTTGTCATTCCTCAAAACTACAAGTAACTTCATTAATAAAAAATTGAAATCATACTATTACCCGTTATTGAAAATTTTGTTCGATTTATGTGAACGCACGAGTCGAGTTCAGTTTACCAAAATGGTAGCTCCTGCCTCCTGGTCACCTCAGATATGACGTCAGTATCAAGCTGCTTATTAAATATTGGATCGGATTGGTTGAAATCAACGCCACGTTTTTGACCTTACAGGGGTCAGAGATATGCATATATTCATGTATGAAAACAGCGATGCGGATATAGTATCATCACCGGAACTGAGAATTGCGACATTTTCGATGTTTGTACCGGGGAATTTCAGACACGGAGACTCCACGGAGATTTCGACAAATTCGCCCAAAGGTAACCAAAGGGTTGGGGATCGCATTTTTAACTATCACTAAATGTTTCGAATTGAGGTCGGCTAAAAAGTAGACAGTTTCGGGGACTGTAATTGGTGTAGATGTCACATTTTGAACAGTGAGCGATAAGTGACCAATTTGATGCTCAGCACAAGTGACTATCTTTACTCAGGGTATCAATCATGCACATGTACATTTCATGATTTACATTAAGAACCCGGGTTAGGAACTAGTGGGTGTATAACCCTGCTTCATTCCTATTCGGCGAGGAGGATAATTTTGTCATCCTTGTCTGTTTACAAATTGAGAGGTAGAAAAAATGACTAGGCCAGGAGTCAAAACTGTTGTGGCTAGCCATGAAAGTTACTGTTCTGGTTATTCCAATCTAACCATTATTTTTGAACTGACTAAATAAATATCAAATTTGGACAGAAACATCATTTGCATTGAGAGTTGAACAAATCATTCACCTGTATTCAATCATGGACTTGGATCAAACATCATTTTTGATTGAGTTGAAAAATGTGTACATCCATATCAAAATGATGCACTTGCAGCCCTCGAATTAAGGATCTGAAGGGGTACAGCAACTTTTTTAGGGCAAGTTGATAATTGCCTTGGATTTTCACTGAAAAGGCAAGGCAGCACAGCAGTTTGTAATATTTCAAGAGGGCATCATGGCAACTGAAAATTTGAGAAGGGCACCAAGGCAATTTCTCAAAAGTGAAAAAAACACATGATTTTATAATGAAGGGGCAGGGCTGGGGCACCGACGGCAACTTCATCTGCCTTGGGTAAAGGACATATTTTGAGGGCATTACGGCAGTGGGGTTGGACACCCACGGCAAATTGCCATGGGTGCCGTGGGTTAATTCGAGGGCTGTGCACTTGTGTCGGCGGCTACATGTGTCTCTTTTACTGTTTTACATTATAGCTAGGAATAAACACCAGACTCATCTCAAGTGGAGGTCACTTCAAATCATCCCCAATATTGAGATATTGGACCAAAAATACCAGAACAGAGTTTGAAAAATGAAACACTACCAAAATGCCAATTTTGACCAAGTTGGAAAATTATGATTTTAGATCATTATGATTATTTGGATTTGGACTAAGTTTGAAAAAGTTAACGAAGAACTTGAACCAAAACAGCACTTTAAAAATATGTTGAAAAATAAATTTTGAAAGTTTCGGCATAATTTTGAATAATGGAGCAAAATTTTGAAAGTCTCTGCATTATTTTGTTGCATTTTCATGATGCTATTCTAGAAAATCTAGAAAAAAGGGGGTCATTGGGTAGCCGCAACCAAAAAAAGGGGGTCATTGGGTAGCCGCAACTTAAAAAAAGGGGGTCATCGTCACTTCCAAAGTTGAGTGAAAAATCAGGAGCAAGTTGAAAAATTATGAATTTGGACTAAAACATTGATTTAGACCGAGATGAGTGAAGATTTGAACCAGACTTGTACCAATTTACCAAACATCATTTTGGACCGAGTTGAAAAGGAAGAAATTTTACAAAAAGAAAAGATTGTAGGCTTTAAAAGTCATTTAAGTGTATCATATTAAAAATGGGCACTTTATACTGGCCTGGGTGCTAAACCACTTTCCAATACTAGTCCTTCTGCCAGGCATTAGGATAATGTATCCATGCCAATTCAACAACTCTTCCTATACTTTTGTACAGGAGCCAACCGTTGTAAAATCCGTGACAAATGCACACTTTTGCAGTAAGCGCTAGAGACTGACCGATCAGATCGGGAGCTTCCTAATCGGGCCGATTATTAGCTTATCGGTAGTGATCTGCATCGGCCGATTTTTCCTTCATCCGCCGATGTAATGCACCGATCACCCAATATCATGAAAGTAATTGTTGAAGCTTAACAAGTATTCATTTATTGGTATATTTCTTTCTTTAAATCAAGCGAAATTTTGCAAAAGAACAAGCTTTGTAGGCGATAAACATATAAAATCATACCGTGATTCAGGCACGCAGCTGAGATAATCAGGTAATTTCCTGCATGCATACTTCCGGGTTACACACGTGCGCCAGTGTCAGATTGGAGAGAGCTACGGGCCGCGTGCAAAACTCAACACTTCCGGGTTACACTGCGTGCGTGTCAGCTACGGGCGCGTGCAAAACTCAACACTTCCGGGTTACACACGTGCGTGTCAGCTACGGGCCGTGTGCAAAACTCAATACTGACTTGAACGTAAACACAATATTAAAATGGGGCGATCGAATGATTTGACGGACTCGGATATCAGGGGGAAAAGGTAAATTGAACTTGGAATAATCATGGTCAAATTAAGTATTGTAAATGAGCACGGGAGTGTAGTTTTGTGCTCAGAGCATACATAATTATGGTAATACTTTGCACAAGTACCCTTTCAACATACAGGTGAAATTTACTCATGGCGATGGCAGCCATTGTTTACAATTGGGGAATTGGTAATCGGTAATCGGTGATCGAATCGGCAGATTCAAGAGGGAATTGATCGGCCAATCGGCCGATTCAGATAGGGACCTGATCGGTCAGACACTAGTACTAAGCGCATACGCGAACGCTAGCGCACATCCGCGTTACGCGTGAGCGCGTAAAATTTGTCATGTCTGGAATCTGTGTGCGTATCACGCTTACAAGTTGAATTCAGTATTTTGGAAGTATCGGATAAAGATTGCCGTTTTATTCAGTTTTATTGCTTTTATCAACAGAAATCACCGATCTTTTTGTAAGGATGACTGTCAATGATTAACTGACATTCCTTATGAAATAATCATGTGAATTATACGATCTTTATCTTGTTTTCGTTGTTGAAAGGGATTCAATCATGTTTCACCGTTGTTCATCACGGATTAACAACGATGCGTCAGCGTCGTCTGCGTGGTTTACTTCAGCGAGGGCAGTTTTAGCTGCCCGGCTTAAGTAAACCACGCAGACGCCGCCGACAATGTCATTGTTGTTTTTACATCACTGATTTGTTTCTTAGTTATTTAGTTACTCAAGTTATGCACAAATCACAATTATCAGTAACTTATTTTCCAATTAAAGGGTCCATGTCACTTGCAAATTGCAACTCCATTAGATGGTAAAATGCAGTGGTGTAGGCAAGGGAAGCAAGAGCCCCTGTGAGAAGTCTTTCCCTGGTACCTCTTCCCCCACAATTTTCTATGGCAATGGATTGATAAAAGAGGTCCATCATGTAGGACTACATACATCTGCTACCTTATTGCATTTCTTAGATATTAAATTTTAGTAATGTAATCAAGAACTTTACACTAAAAGCATGGAATTATTAAATAAACACTGAATTTGTCATGCATTTGGATCATAACTCCAATTTGATGGATTTTATTAGAATGATGTGCTTTATTGAAGTGGATAAAGTGGTTGTTATTTCCATAATGTCTAGTCTGATCATGAAGATACATACATTTATATTTTATTCAGTGCCTATTTGTAACTTTGAAAGTTTAAAGCAAAATTGTAACATTCCCATAAAAAATGAATTTTCTTTAAAATGTTAGTTTCCTTAGTGCGTGTGAAAATGTTAGATCTAAAACCTAATAGTAATAATGATAAAACTTAATGCTTTACGCCAAATAATTATTGGTCTCGCTATGAGTATTTCAAAAATATTGGACTTGATTGTGTCTTGCCTAATATTTCAAAACTCATTGATTATATGTGACACGATCAAGAGGAATGAGTCGGATGTCGCTAATATTGTTTTTGAGATATTGGCAAAAACAGTGTTCAAATTCTTTTGTTTTATATTGTTTTCAGCATTGATAAATTGCTCATAACTTGGTAACCAAATGTCCGATTTTTATGGGGTTTGCATCAAAATGTAGCATTCATAAACTGCCAGAAAATGATGTAAAAAACTTCCAATTGAATATTGCCAACATGTGACTCATTCCCCTTGATCATGTCACATATGAGCTCAATCGATCCAATTTTATATCAGACTTTGTTGAACAAATTTCAAGCAATAACGCAAGATTTATAATTGTAAAAATTTTTCATTAAATGATAAATGACACACACAAGACGCATTTTAACTGACATTATGAAAATCCACTTTTCATTTAGACTCATACAAAATGAGGATTTTGAAAAACGGCAACAAAATGTTGAGTTCTGGTGATGTTGGAAAATTTTGAAAATAGACTTACTCATTTCAGATCATTTGTACTCACTAGGATCCACAGCGTGCTCATCTATCAGAGCACAGTTCTTTAACCCCCAATACATATGTATATCCAATGAATGACCTCTGAAAATTTGGGTACAAAAACTCATACACTTCAACTTGAGGTCAAATTTTGCACTATGATTATGTAATTGAGGTTATTGGACTATGCCATTGGGATGAGGCTCTTGTGGTCCATAGTGACTCCCAAGTCTGGATGTGCAGTCACAAATTTTAATTTAGCAAAGAGTGAATGAGGGCAGCCTACTGAGCAGATCATTGCCTTATTGGAAGCACTATACTTCCGATTCCAGAAATATACAGCACTAATTTTTTGGGATTGAAAAAATATGTTTTGGCAAATGAAGCATATTTAAATCCTAATAAAGTTAGTTCTAACTGGCAATAAAAGTCAAATTTGAATATATATTACATCAATTTTTGGAAATAAGGGCCAAAAACATGCATTTTAATTTTATGGTGTTTTTCGTATGCTGTGACAATCAAACCCAAAACTTGTACAAAGACTTATTTCAGGTTACATATTCTAATTTGTCGGAAAACACATTTTCTAAACTCATTTTCTTTCTATGTGTACGGTCTGTGCTCATAGCCTATACTCAAGATTTTGAATGCTTAGACTTGTGCCAAGTCTATGAAATTTGTGACTGCAATTGTAAAAAAACATGTGAAATTGCATGTTTTTGACCATTTCCCCTCAAATTTCAAAACTAATCAAATTTGAATTTTACTGTCAAATAACTAACTAAAGGTATAAGATGTAGCTATGTTTTATTAGCAAAACAGGGTAATACTTTTTTTTTAATCCCAAAAAAATGAGTGCTGTATTTTTCTGGAATCAAGAAAAGTATGTAAGGATGTCACAAGGACATACGTCATTTATTAAAGAAAGCATTCTTGAAATCTCTTACAGAACCAATGCATAATATTAATTCCCAAGTCGAAACACTGGAGTGTACTTCAGGTTGCTGTAATGAGAAGTGACTATTCAGTTACATTTGGATGATGTGTATAAATAGCAAAATAATGGAAATTCCAAGGGCTGAGGTATAAGCAAGTGATTATTTGAATCATGATATTTATGAGGCCTGAGGATGGTACTGTCTTGAGCAAGTACAAGCCTGTAGCCAAGAATTTTTGGGGGTATGGAAGTCTGAAATGTGGATCATTTCCAAAATAAATTTGATTACATACAAAAAGTGGACTTGCCCCCTGCCCGCACCCTAAGTTGTACTATCTTCATGCATTTTAACATGTTCCTCCTGAAAAGTGGACTTTTTGTATAAAGGAAGGGTGCATCACAGACTCTGGTTAATCAACCAGAGTCTCCCATGTGTGAGGCAGTGCATCGCTACAGGCCTGGGTCAATTGGAGCCTACTAGTACTATAAAGCATCACTACTTGCCTGGGTCAACCCGAGTCTGCCATGTATTTTATCAGTGGCATCCATGGGGTTTCAAAAAGTGGGGGGGGGGGCACATATCTCGATCCCCCCAACTGCTCAGTTTTGACTCGCTTCGCTCGGTGTAATTGGTAACCCCATGATTGGCTGCTTGCATTTCCCCGACTGAATGACTAAAGTGGGGGAACAGGCCCTGTTCGCACACGCTGCTGTTTTTTATGAAAAAAAAAGAGTCTTACAAGACAAGAATTTACTGTTGAAAAATATACATTTAGAATATACATATGCTTCTTCAGGCAAACTGAATAATATTTTTTCTGAAACGTTCTGAAAATAGGAGTAGCCTTCCAGCGACAAGAGTATTCTGGACTACCTGCCATTTTTGTAATCTACCAATTCCATTTTAATTCAAAGTGACAACAATTTCCAGCCAACTGTATTTGATTCTTGTCATTGTCACTTTAAAGAAAGAAATGGCAACAACAAGGGAAAAAAGTGAACCAAACATAATTAGATCATTTTTTCTCTTCCTACATGTTCTGCTAAGTATATTCCCTGAATCACCGACAGTTTTTAAAAGGAGTCCTTAAACCAACTTGACATAATTTTAATGGCTAATAAATATATCAGATTTCATTGAACAAGTTGTGCTTGATGCAGTGGATGTTCCTGGTGTAAATATTCATGAATGTCCCATTTCGGCCACGGTTTGGTTTGCAAGGATCTGTTGAGTCCTGTATGTTTTGAATATATTTATAACGAGCGAATCCAAACCTGCAGTTTTCCTGTTTATATTTCCTATCTTGCCCATTTCTATTGTACAGTACACACCCAACATAACACCTAGATCGCTATAGATCGCTAAAATTAAATTATGATGCTATTTCATAGTAGGCAGATGTAAATACTTATCAATAACCACCTGAAAATGCCTTTATAACACCAAGTTTGATATAAAATTGGATGGTTTGAACCCAATACACAAATTTATTGGTCGAGCTATGAGTTTTAAAATATTGGACAAGACGAAGTTGAGTCCAATATTTTAAAACTCATAGCGAGACCAATAAATTTTGTATTGGGTGAAAAAACCATCCAATTTTATCATTATTATGTTTTCAGAATCTTTTCTTTGTCAAAAATGAGCAAGTCAAAAACGAGTTTTGGTCAAAAAATTGTTGAAAACAAAATTTTGGGGGGGAAAAGTGAACCTATCCAACACAGTCCAAGTTTTGAGTCCAAGTGTTGATTATAATAATTGGCCTCTTCAACTCTGTACAAAGTATAGGAAGGAAGATTCTGAGAACATAATAATGATATAATTTGGACTTCAAAATTGTATTTTATTTGCCGACAGTCCCCATTTGATGCCATTGGTAAACAGACTTAGACATACCTGGACACCATTTTTTTGGAAAGCATACTAACTTTGAGTAAAACACTATCAGATGGTGAGTGATGACTATATGAAAACAATAAGCAAGCGCCCAGCCAAAATGACTTTCTTAAGCGCCCTGGGCAGCTAATAAAATGAATACGGTACTACTATACGGTACGGCTAAATATAAAAAGAAAAAAGTTGGTCTCAAAGCTGATGAGAAGTTTAAAATTAATGGGGTTTGTAGTTTTTAGTTTCATTCTTTGTTTTTTAACAAAGCCCAACCGTGTTGTGACCCCTTAATGACTTTTGACCCCAAAAATATATGAAACCCCATTATAGACATTGCCTAATGTCTTTCCGGGGGAGCACACCCGTATGGTAATATGTGTTAACTCCCCCCCCCCCCAGAGCTTGTGCTAATACCTTGTAGGTTTTGTATAGGAAACTATAATAATTATAGAGATTGCCCACCACATTTTGTACAGCATATTATGAATAAATTGAAGTAAAAATTGTGATTGTTACTCTGAGAATGGTGCCGTGTTTATTGATTGCAAGTATATCCACGTAATAAGACAAATAAAATCTGTTGATGGTGAAATTTGTTCAGAGCAATATGATACTTCAATTGGCATAAAATCACTTAAGTGGGCTATTCCAGTTTAAATACTTACACCCCTATGGAAGAAATGACCGTAATCTCTAAACACAGGGAGTGTGATTCAAATGGGGTTACCTAAATGAGTGATTTTGGAATCTATTCCCCTAGGAGAGATTAAGCGCATGTCTCCGATAGAGATGTATGTCTAAAATGAAAAAGCCAGTTTTCTAAGATTTCAATATGTATGACAAGGTAGAATTTCTTAAATGACAGAACTCCCACATGTTTTTTGTTCAAACAAGCCAATCATAATAGGCAAAGATTGTTTTTAAACAAAAGAGAGCTTTAAAAGAATCTTAAAACTTGTTGCTTTTAGCTCCTGTTTACTTCTCGTTTTAGTTAAAACTTGTTGCTTTTATTTCCTGTTTGCTTTTCCTTTTATTTCCTGTTTGCTTTTGCTTTTAGTTCCTGTTTGCGTTTCAATCCATTTCCCACTCAAATCAAGTCCTTCAGCAAGATATTAAACTTGTAAATACTTAATGAAGCAGAGCAGATCATGTTTGTACAGCCCTACCAACACCAAACTTGAGTACCCCTGATATATAGTATGGGGTGAGGTGGTAACTTTATGTACATCAATAACTTTCAATTACACCCTTATCAAATCATCAAGTACTACACTAAAGTACTTCCTTTCCATTCACTCAATTACCAGGGTTGTAGCTACAGTGGGTGGTGGTGGGCAGAGTTTTATTTAGTCAATTTTGGTTACAAACTACCAAATATGCAAGTTTTTTCAGCAAATCCCACCCACCACTAAAAATATCCTAGCTACAACCCTGTACAATACTCTACATCACAGGCATTTTTTCTTTGTATGCCCATTTCCTTTTTAAAGGAATTTTTATTTTACTTTTAAGATAACAAAGATAGCTGTATGAAAGTTCTAGTCAAAATCAATCAATTTTGGCCAAAATGGCAGATTTTACCAAAATAAAACAGAATTCTAATCTCCCAAAATGTAAAAATTAGGTTGGTCAGGGGTGCATAAAACATGTTTCATTTTTTCCATTGCCTTACATGTTTATTTGTCTCTTTAAATGAATATGGACAATTCACTTATATAATTATATAGTATAAATATGTTTGGTACCCTTTGATTTTTATATTAACATGCAGGTATCGCAAGCTAGCGCTCAAGTACCATCCTGACAAAAACCATGAGCTTGGAGCACCGGAAAAATTCAAGCATATTGCGGAGGCATATGATGTGCTAAGTGATCGTAAGTATATCCCCTGATGCATACAGGTATATGTTTGTCACATCATTCAACACACACACCCACCATCACCACCACCCCCACCCACCCTACCAACACCCCCGATACACACCCTCACACACTGCAAGTAACAACTGTATTACAAGTTAGCCAGTATATACACCCAACTATAGGTTCAATAGCACTTATTCTTTAACACAGTTTTCATTCAGTAGAAAAATAGGTAATTTCGAGCATGATTTTCCCATACAGACTACTGGAACTGTCAATAGCGAAAAGACATTGTCAATTATTATTATTATTATTATTATTTATTCTTTCTTCATTGAGAGTAGAAGGTTGAATTAAGAGTAGAAGGTTGAATTCCTAAATGACCAAAATGTCAACTTAAGATGACCAAAGACTTTTCTTGTTTTAAACCACTGAAGTGTAAAGATCACAAATTTACAGTGCACCCTCCTTTTTTTTGGGACTTACGATGAGCACACCGGTAGGGTGGGAAAATCGATGTTCTGTTCATTGGATGAATTTGGGATAACTTAACATAAAACCTTTAAAATGATGATAAAAAAGTGTCATTTCGGCATGTTACTCTGAAATTTGCACAATTTTGGCTACATACATAGCTTGGTGTTTTTAGTGATTTTTTAGCACCTTTTTCAGATGCCATATAAGAAAATATTCCCTCATATTTTTTCAAGCAATACCCAGCTCGAAATAGTGATTCACATTCAAACTGTGACATGTACACAAATGTGCACTACACACATTTGCACACAGAAAAATATCATAATGGGTTTCCCCCATCACATCAACTGTTTTAACTGCTATCTACTGAAGATAGCAAAATGTTTGGTGCCAAACACCTTTGTCAAAAATGCATGGATATAGGTCATTATATGAAAATAAATCATATGGTACCATAGAACTATTTATAATTATTATTACATACAGCTCTATGTATGGTACTTATGTGGTCTTAATAATTATGAGCCTTATACTTTGATACTTTGAACTAGTACTTTATTATTTTCATGAAAGAATATTTAGAATTAAATTTCCTAGAAATTGTCAAAAAATAGTTAAATAGACATTTAATATGAGAGTGCCCTCAAGCTGCCAGTCATCGGTCAGGAAGCATTTATGCATTGGTTATTTGAGTACTGTCATCCATCATGATGGCGATCCATTACTGTTCTGTGGTAAAAAAACAAAAGAGAGAAGAAAACACAATTTCTAATGCCATAAATTTAATCAAATATGCTTTCACCTTGTTAGTTTTCTGCAAACTAATGATATTTTTACCATGAACAGGTAAAATCACCTAATTATGGTGCTTTGCATTGGGCTATTTCAGTTGACATCAGGCAGGTGAATCTGTTCTACTGCACAATATAGAGCTGCCCACCTAGATCAAATGTATTTCACTTGTTATTTACCTCCCGGAATGACCTCCCAGAAATTCAATTGTTATTTACCTCACTGAATGACCTCCAAGAATTTCATTTATTTACCTCCCTTAATTACCTCCCAGAATTTCACTTGTTATTTACCTCCCTGAATGATCTCCCTGAATTTCACTTATTACTTACCTCCCTGAATTACCTCCCAGAATTTCACTTGGTATTTACCTCCCTGGTTGAAATCTATACACCCCATATAGAAGACATGACCTTAATCTTCCATGGAGTGTGAATTTCAAATGGGGTTTTCTGAATTAGTGATTCCATTTGAAATCTTCACCTCTGTGTGTAAGATTAAGGTCATGTCTTCCATAGGGGGTGTGTGGATTTCAACTGGAATAGCCCATTAAAGCACTCATCATTTCAGGTCAGGTATAATTGATTTTGTTAAGTGTGAGCTGGTGTGAGACTTGCACTATCATCCATCTGAGTCATCCATCTTGCCATTGAGCTATTCCAGTTGAAATTCATACGCCCCCTATGGAAGATATGACCTTAATCTTCCACACGGGGGTGTGTATTTCAAATGGAGTCACCCATTCAGTGTCGTCTGCTCCAAAATGTGGTTATTCCAGTTGAAATCCATACAACCCCTATAGAAGATATGACCTTAATCTTCCACACAAG
This sequence comes from Amphiura filiformis, assembly GCF_039555335.1. Classification (NCBI taxonomy): domain Eukaryota; kingdom Metazoa; phylum Echinodermata; class Ophiuroidea; order Amphilepidida; family Amphiuridae; genus Amphiura; species Amphiura filiformis. The sequence goes on from NC_092646.1 coordinate 6,400,095, forward strand.
GAGTGTAAATTTCAAACGGAGTCATCCATTCAAGTAACCTATTGGAAATTCTCTCCCCTGTGTGGAATATTAAGATCATGTCTTCCATGGGGTGTGGATTTCAGCCCATTGGATCAGCCCATTGTTATGTCCAGTCCTTGATCAAATTTGAGTAACAAGTTTTATTTTTATTGTCTGTTACAGCTAGGAAAAAGGCAGTGTATGACCAATTTGGTGAAGAAGGTTTGAAGAATGGTGTACCAGAAGGAAGTGGTGAAAGTGGCGCATGGACCGATGGATACACATTTCACGGTGATGCTAACAAAGTATTCAGAGAGTTCTTTGGTGGGGACAACCCATTTAATGGTGAGTTGGGTAGGGTTAGACGATAGAAGAAGGTTATCTGCCATTGTTCAGTGAGGAAGTGGTGAAAGTGGCGCATGGACCGATGGATACACATTCCATGGCGATGCTAACAAAGTATTCAGAGAGTTCTTTGGCGGTGATAACCCTTTTAATGGTAAGTTGGGAGTTGGGTAGGGGTAGACAATGGAAGAAGATTACCTGCCAGTGCCCCAGAAGAAAGTGGTGAAGGTGGCGCATTGACCAAACGGTAGACAGTTTAAGGAGATGCCACAAAGTATTCAGAGAGCTCTTTGGTGGGGATAGCCCATTTAATAATAAGTTAGGAGTTACGTATTAACCAGGTGTAGGGGTAGACCATGGAAGAAGGTTATCTGCCAGTGTTAAATGAGGAAGTGGTGAAAGTGGTGCATGGACCGATGGAAACACATTGTATGAAGATGCTAACAAAGTGTTTAGAGAGTTGTTTGGTAGTGATAAGATTCTAATAAAATCATAATATTTTGTTTCACTTTTTGATGGACTTGATGGTGGATTAATTGGACATGGCAGACAGAAGCAAAACCTGCCTAGAGAAATTTCTACTAAGATTCCTACCTGTGGGAAAGGTCACTATAATAAGAAAACATTTTTTATTTTCCCCTAGAATTTTTTGATGGACTTGATGGTGATCTTAGCATGGGTTTTGGTGGATTAGCTGGACGTGGCAGGAAGAAGCAAGATCCTTGCATAGAAAGAGACCTGACGTTATCATTAGAAGAAATCTTTCATGGATGCACTAAGAAGATGAAGATATCAAGAAGGGTAAGCCAATTCATATGATTTGAATGGGTTTCAAATGGAATAGACAATTCGGTAACTCATTTTGAAATACTACTCACTCTTGTTGCAGAATATATAGGTAAAGTCATATATATGGGATTGTCCTCAGATGTTCTTGGGCTACATGCAATTAGAGAAAGAACAAACTCAACTCACGAACTTGACCGCTTCAGCCAAAAAAGTGAAAATAGGAGGGAAGGAAAAACTCAGCAAAAAAAACAGACACTCGCTAACAAGAAATCCGATTGGTCTGAGTAGCTTGGCAAAGTCGTAAGGCAGCCAAACAAAAATGCGGAGAGAAAACAAACCCCGCCGCAGTTACTACCTCACAAGGACATTACTGATATGGATGGAGCTAGGGCAAATAAACCAAACCACCTTACTCCCCCCGAACAGCAAGAAAAATCCCAGCCAAAACTAAACCAAACAGGGGGGCCCCATGAAGCCAAAAACGCTTTTGAATAGACGAGCTATTAAAAAACGCACAAATGGGTTTTATTTAGCCAATTCCATTTGAGAAACATAATTCCTATGTGAAAGACCTTTCTTAAAGCATACAGAAGTATGGCAGATTTGAAATGGAGTATTCTGTTACAAGAGGACATAATGTATATATTTGGGTGGTGTGCAATATTTGATTAGCTATTTGTCTGTATTTATTACAGATTTAAGGTGCATGATCCAATTGACTGCCTTACCCCACTTTACCCCAGCAAATTATAAATTTTGGTATCACATGAAAGCGCATATTTTTCACATAACCCCAGTGAAAGTTTCGGCCAAAAGTACGTTTTGTTTAGGCAGTATAAACAAAAACATGTTAGTTTATTGGTTACCACCCCAGAAGTTGTGTATTGTTCTACAGGTCACTGTGATACATATTTTCCTTCTAGAACCCATACCGCTGGAGCAATTGAAGTCAAAACTTGGAATAAGAATGTTTGGGTGAAGGGCCTCATCAATGTGAGGAAGAAAAACATTATGGCTTTCAATCCAGGTTTGCATGCTAGAGTTTTCTGAGAAATCATGCAAAATCAACTTATTTTGAGTACATTCCAGCCATTCAGTCCCCCTCCTCCTCACCCCCCCTCCCTGGTGCACTCTAAGCCCTTCGGGTTGGTCAGTTCTAGATATGTCCCTGTATAATTGGGCTACCTACCTTTAATTTAAATTTTCTATTTGATTTGGCATCAAATCACAAGGAAACAAATTAAATCAGTATGTTATATATCTCTCAAGATTGACGCATTTGTTGTAACTCAACACTTTTGCAGTAATACTGGTTACTAAGTAAACAAGAATGTGTTTTCCTTGTTAATGCTCTGTGTGCTAGCCATAGGCTTCAACATAAAAAGTCCAAGTTTTTAGATATTTTCTCAAAATATCAAGAGCTATCTTAAGAACCACTGAACCAATACTAGGCTTGTTTGTACTCATTTTAATGCATTTGTCATGCTGATTCCAAAGTGCAACAAAATTAATAACACAAATCAAATCAAACCAACATGACATAAAATATCACCAACCAGAATAACGATTTTACCAAAAAAGAAATACAAATTTTACATCTTTATTTATGAAACAACTAATACCGGTAACATCAGATTATAACTTATACATATTCTTAAAACATTGTAAATTTGAGGCATTCCTGATATCATAATTCACAGCAATTCATCATCAATATTACAATACCTAAACATTTAGCCTTGAAACATGTAGCCTTGTTTACCATTGGTAAATCTTTGTGCTCATGATGCATAAATTGAGTAAAGAAAGCCGGTAAAGCGGAAACATGGGACTAAATTGTATGGAAGAAGAAAGAAAGAAAATGGAGATATATAAACAAACAAAGAAAATGGAGATAGTTACGCCAACGGACATAAACAAATTTACTCTGTTCACGTTGTGTCGGGAATATTCACGACCCACCCTTTCCAAAGAAAATATCAGCAAAGTCAGATCCCGAGTCAGATCGCCACTTCCGAGATTCTGCCGAGGTTGACAGTGTATATATTTGAACCATTTTGAATTCATTTCAAAGGTTTAAATTTTAATGATCACAAAATGGTTTTTTTAATGAAAGTTCTATTTATTGTATCTGTTGTGTTCTGTGGTGTGTGTGGGTGCACCAACCTCAGGGGATGTCTGCCAGACAAAATGCCTCTCTCTTGGCAGTACTGTCATGAAAATGAATCAAAGATGTGACAAACATATTCCTTATCCTATTTCCTATATATCCTTTGAGGGCTGAAGCCCCCCCCCCCTTTGTTAAAAATCATGTAAAATCAGCTGTTTTTTGGCGATTTTAGCCATTAAGGCTCCGCATAACTCTGAAAGCCCCTCTGAGCCCCCGCAGGAACAGATCCTGGACACGCCGGTGATTTCAGATCAAAATTATCTTCATTTTAGCATCAAAATTCCAAATGTACATGCACTTCACACATTTGTCCTAGTAAATATGTGTAAAGTAATTTTGGGAGCGTGCAAAGTGTGACAAATTAGTTTGATCCACTTTGAAATTTTGGCTAGTGTGCCATTGATATGGTGAGTGAGTGCAGCATTGCAAAACTTACTTAACCCTAACCCTACCAGTGGTTTTTGTACTATCGGAAGGGAAAGAAGGAACGAAAAAGGAGAGAAGATGAAGAAGAAAGTCACTTGGCACCCCCGGGACTCGAACCTCGGACCCCTCGCATGCCACGCAGAAGATCCCCAGCATGTAGCTACACAGGTGACGTTGGCCCGGCCAACAATTCCCTGGGTATATATGACTTGGTCTGATTGCGTCATCAAGTCCCGTGGAATGCATGCACGCAGAGTGGTTTTAATAGTGAGCTTTAGTGAGTCCTAGTTGGGTTAGGGTTAAGGAGGCATATAGGAAAAACGTGCATATAGCTTAACCCTAACCCTACCCGTGGTTTTTGTGCTATCAGAAGGGAAAGAAGGAACGAAAAAGGAGAGAAGATGAAGAAGAAAGTCACTTGGCACCCCCGGGACTCGAACCTCGGACCCCTCGCATGCCACGCAGAAGATCCCCAGCATGTAGCTACACAGGTGGCGTTGGCCCGCCAACAATTCCCTGGGTATATATGACTTGGTCTGATTGCGTCATCAAGTCCTGTGGAATGCATGCACGCAGAGTGGTTTTAATAGTGAGCTTTAGTGAGTCCTAGTTGGGTTAGGGTTAATAGCGCCATCACTTGAAAAAAACAGACGTGGAAGTGAGAGTCGAACTGATCAGTTGTAGTCCTACTATGTAGGGCATTTTGGACAGCCTAAGGAAAAATTAGACCCTAATGAGTAATGATAATGAAGTGATAACTCAATTTTCAAAAGTGCCAATATTTGATCATGTCACAGATGAAAAGTAGGCTGTTTGTCAGCGGGAAACTGAATGTTATCTGCAGTCAGTGGCATCTGTCTAAATTTTATTTTTAAACATACCAGAAAATTAAAGGAAAAAGGAGGTTACTTCTGCCTGTACTCACCATTTAAAGAGCAAACATCATTGATATGAGTGTAAACAGTTGAAACAGCTGCAGATTAGAATAGAAGGAACATGATACATTGTTGATCATCCCTTTGAATTATTTATCAATTCAAGAATTCTCTACAAACTTGGTTAGCATTCCAGTAGAATGCTTAATTAGGCTATTCTAATTCAATTCCACACTCCCTCTGTGGAAGATTTTGGAAATATTTTTCCACAGTGTGAGTATGAATTTCAAATGAATTAGCGTATCTTATTTGACATTCACCTTCCTTCTGTGGAAGATTCAGGTTGAATCTTTCTCAAATGGTGCATGAAGTTCCACTGGAGCTGCTTAAGGGTAGACGAGGTATTGTTGGTCGAAGCAACCTAAAAATCGATTTTCATTATCAAGATCAATATATTATTGAAAAATAACACCTTGATGGTTTGCAAATGTTCATTTTACAAATCGTATACTTTGCAAACTTGCTTAATTTATTGCTGTTAATATTAAGTTATGTACGTTTTACAAAAGTGTTGTTGTTTCAGCCCTCTTTACAATGTAACTCAAGAACCGCAGCACCTATCAAAGTATATCTGTAATATTTTAATTCTTCTACACGCTCGCTATGAATTGAGCAATGCAGTTTTTGCCAAAGCTCACTACCCTTCGTAAGATGCTGTGAACTACCAAATCACAAGTTTAAAATTGTTAATAACCTTAATGTGTTCATTCCATTTGAAATTCATACTCTACTTTTGGAATGTGTTTCCAAAATCTTCCTTAGGGGAATGTGAATTTTAACTGGAATAGCTCATTATTTTGATAACCTACAAACAAGTTCAGAAACAATAAAATCATTCTTTTCTGTATCTGAGAAAAAGATACTGTGCACACATAAAACAGGTGCAATTAATGGTCCATATCCCATCAAAAGAATTGTGTATAAATTGTTTAAAAGAAAAGGATAAGTCATTAGAATTATCATTGCATATTTTTGATGTAAATATTTGGCCCAAAAACAAGGAAACAGCAGTATTGACAGCAGTTGATTGAAGCCCCGTTCAAATTCATATAGCTCATTTCTCTACATGTAAAATGTCCTATTTTGTCTTTGATTAACTACTTTGGGCTTAACCACTAGCATGCTATGTTAGCAAACCTATGCAAAAAAACAGATTTTAATGATTTTTACCATTTTCGGAATGAGCATGCGCATATTTGGGGGGGTGGCTTTGGGGGCCAAAGTAGGGGGCGGCAAAAATGAAGGGGCTGCAAAAACAGGGGCGGCAAAAACGAAGGGGCGGCAAAACGAATTAGGAAAGAAAAAAGGGCGCCAACAATTGAAAAAGAATAAAAACATTTGAAAAAAGGTTGCTGTTGGGACGCTAGCGCCTAAAATCCATTTTTTTTGCTCTTCACTTTTTCAAACGACCGTGAAAAATATTGGGTCAACCTTTTTAGGGCTGTTAAGGAAGAGGCGGCAAAATTGTTTCTTCTTCAGCCCCGGGGTTGAAGGCGGCCATGGTACGCCACTGATGAGTATACCTTTTCATAAATTTTCATTGGCGTAGTGTACACTTATATCTAATTTATGCTCATTCAACAGTCTAGCTACTTGTATTTTTAGGCCTAGTGGTGCATTGCTTACGTCTACTGTAGATCTGTGCATTGATGAAGTAGTGCATTGCTCACATTTATTGTAGCTATGTGTTGATGAATTAATGAAAACATACACTTGTAAATTGACTATTTTACTATTACTAATAAAAAACAGGAAATAAATGAACATGCACTGGTCATGATAGCTTGTAGATTTGTCACATTTGTGATAAGATAAATTTAACAACACAAACTTTGGAACATAATAAGGACATAAGGGTAAGTACAGAAGTAACTAAGGGCCATGCGGTTCTTTTTGTAACTCAGGAAGTCAAAGTCTTGTGATCACAAGTCCTGACTTCTTGTGTTCTTGACTTAGCCAGTTTGAAATATAGAAATAATAAAGATATAGAAATAAAGAAATAGTTAAGACAACTCAGGATCTCAAGAACTGAAGAAGTCGGGATTCATGATCACAGGATCTTGACTTCCTGAGTTACAAAAAGAACCGCATGGCCCTTAGTTACTTCCATAGGTAAGGGTGCAAAATGAGATGTTTAAAATGTACATGGATATTACTTTAAACATTAGACTGTAGGCAACAGTTTGTGTTTGGAAAGCTGGTAGTACCACTAGGATCCACAACATGCTCATCTATCAGGGCACAGTTCTTCAACTCCAATACATTTATACATTCATTAAATGACCTTTGAAAATTTGGGTACAAAAACTCATACTCTGTAACTTAAGTTCAAATTTTGCACTATCACTGTTTAATTGAGGTTATTGGAGTATGCCATTGGGATGAGGCTATTGTGGTCCATAGTGCTGGAAGTACCTTGCAGTGAAAGCAGGCCACTCCACCCAGGTTCATGTTTTATTGACAATATCAGATCAGATGAGATTTTCCCAAAGTTTACTGTTACTTGCATTTCTTGTTTGAAAAGTCAAAGACTTTATGTTTGATGTTTGTGAAAGCAAGCAGGATCACTTTCCAAAGGCATTTTGCTTTAACTCAATTATTTAAATAGACAATCATGACCTAATTCAACCGTCCAATCAGAATTGTACATTGAGCAGAAGTTGTGTTTAAATTGTAGGTTTTTGTGTAAATAAGAAAGGAAATGTAAGTGTAATGATATCCTCCCATTCAACTTTAAGCCAGATAGTGTACCAGTTGAAAAGCATTTTCAACTTCCAAAATGTTCAACAAAAGACATGATGGTCTTTGCTTCAACTATGAGCAGATACTGGTGTTGAAACAAATTGTAAAAAAATATGAAAAATAAGAACATTGTTGGCATTTAACAGGAGAATAATAATTGATTGGTTTCAAATCGGCTACAATTTTTTGAACAATTTGACATATTTTTTTATAAAATATACAATGTCATGTATCTTTTAATTTGGCAATGCTCACGGCATGTTAAATAATAGCATACTTTAGACATAGGTGAAATTAATGGGTGTTTATTTTCATTTGTAAAAACTGGTTCAAATAATGGTTTCAAAGCAATTACTATGTTTTTGTTCACCCATTTGACACATTTAAAAATAATAAAATACACAATGTCGTTAATTTGTGTAGTCTTTTGTTTTGCCATGTATTTCCACATAATTTTGGGCTTTGCTTCCAGCGCTTGTATAAATTAATAATGGTTGTAGCAAGAGAAGATCTCTTACCCTTCCCATAATGCATTTCTTCCATTTCAATTGTCTGTACTGATTTGCTATCTGGTGCAACCCGGGGGGTGCAACATGGATCGATTGTAATGAAATGTACCTTAATGAACAGAGCACATCCAGATCTTGCAAAATGTGTCTATTTCTTGACTATCGACCCATGTTTAGCCAATCTATTCTCAACATGAAAACAAACGGAACCTGTACAAAGTAATATAGGCGTTGCATTTGATGTAATGAGGTGATGCATCATGTTGCAAAGGATTCTGGGAAGGGTAAGATATCTTTTCTGGTTTGTAGCCATAGGTGAAATTAAATGATATAAACATTGTCAGTTTTATGGGTCAAATTAATTCTATACCCATATTTGCTATTTTTATGCACAACTTATTGCATTTACTTTTCAACTTCTGTTATCATGGCTATGTTATGGTTGCTATTTTAGTGCTCAATTTTTGGGTCATGCTTTTAAACAATATAGTATCAAATATATTTTGATAATATCTTTTAGCCGGAGGCTTAAGCTAATATAGTCATGTTCAGATGTGGGCGTTTAAACTAAGATTGTAAGATAGAGTGAGTCAGTGATGGGCCTGGGTTGTAAGTGATACTAATGCTTGTTTCATACTTTCCTGCCGCTTTCCCACTCTGATGACGATTTTGCTCTGATGATGATTGCGCAGTCGCATCAGAAATGGCAGCGGTGACCAGTGGCCCGGGGGGGGGGGTTCAAATAGCACCCTAAACAAGTATTTACGAGGTCTGAAAATGCACCCCTAAACAAGTATACATGACAAGTGCCATTTCATACCCTAAATTTAGTATTGACATTATTTTTGCCGCCATGATTAGAAGCAAGTAAATCAGTCATATTTTGACTCTAAAACCCTTCATGATAACTGGGAAAATACAAATTCAAAAGTTCATAATTTTTAACCTTTATTACATACAACATTTGTCTCAAAGGACCCTAAATTAGGGGTTCATTCATAGAATTGAGGGCATGATCGCTGTTTATGCCCGAAGCCTAAGCCGAGGGCATAATCAGCGATCATGCCCGAAATCCTATGAATGAACCCCGTTCATACATACCCAACATTCTTAGCAATTCAATATAGATGAAAATAATAAGGGTTTACAAGTTTAAATAACATTTCCACACCGTTTTCCTTCATAAATTGGAAGAAAATGAGTAGGCCTACTTGCAGGAGCAGCTCGGCTCATGAGGTCAACGGCCGGGAGTCAACGCGTGATACTCGTCATCTTTTGCGCCCGCGTGAGATGGGCGCGGTGACATCTTGGCGATATCGCAACACTAGCAAATCGTGGATCGTGTTAATTGGGTTCCAACGCTGCGTGGCGCAGCTTGTTTATGTTTATCGTACTGGTCATAAGCGGTATTTATGACCAGCAAAAAGAGCGCAAATCCAATCAGAAACGTCGTAATATCGTGAGTATGTATGAACACTGATTTATTGTACAAGGTATACCCTTTTTCTCAAATTTCCTTGTTTTAGATACCCTATTCACGATACGCAAGTACAGTGCCTGATCATGAAAAAAGACCCTTTTTACTTGAATCTTTGATCACTAATGGGAGTTGAATTCAAGTCAACTAGGTGAGTGGTGTCACTGGGGGGGTAAGCGCATCATCCTTTTTTAGGCAAGTCTGCCACCCAATGACCCCCCTTTTCATCAGCTTACACCCAACAGTGGCGTCTGCAAAGGGGGGGCAAGGGGGCACATGCTCCCCCACTTTTGTTGGTCGTTCGGGGGAAAACGCTAAAACCGCACCTTACACACCTAAATCAGACTCCATTCGGGGGAACTGAACAACCTGCCCCACCCCTACTTTCAATGTGCGCACACCACTGACACCCAATGACCCCTTTTTTTTCAAATATGCCACCCAGTACCCCTTTTTTCATCAGCTTTATACCAAATCTGCACATTTTTTCGTGCTTCACACACATTTTGAACAAACTTTACATTTTTGTAGCCAATGCAAAATTGCTAATTTATTGCAAATTTTCACAGTCAATGACGCCCAATTTTTAGCATTTTACCACTGAATGACCCCCTTTTTTTTTGGCAAAAATAGCCACCGGTAGTGACAAATCAATGCACTGGCACTGTTCTCCTTTGGTTCCCAGGTAGGCACAGGTACGTCACTTTCGTATTCGAGTGCCCCCCTCCCCGGGGTGTCAATCTGACATATGAGTAAAGGATGCAAGTTGGCCAATGAGAACAGAGCGGTGATGAGCAGCAACATTAGCTTTCAGTGTCATGCCACTGCCGCTTAACAGCATCCTGCTCTGCTTGCAGAAAAGTGCAAGCGGCATGATAAAGCGTCACACCACTCAACGGCAAGCAACAGAAAGTATGAAATGAAACCATCATAAATCTTTGTATTGAAGGTAAGGGTTGTGCATGCTTGCATGCCCTGCGTCATCCAACTTTAAAGTCATTATAAATGGATTTGATGAAATTGAAAATTGTTGCAAAATATTTATATAATAAATATGAATATGAATGAAGGAATACTTTCCAATTAGTGTCAACTTTTTGACAGTTTTGCAGTTGACGTTTTCCTTTAATCAACAGTCCACTGTTAAAGTGTATAAAGGGATTAAACAAATTCAAGGAGAGAGAGAGAGAGAGTTAGAGACATAATTGTATTTGCTTTGTAAAACTTTTCTTTGTGATGTTTTTCCATTTTCTAATTCAAAAAATGAATTTGTCTAAATATGTATTTTGTCATTTATTTTGATAATTTGGACAAAATTTAACAACCTGTGTTGCTAACATGAATATTTGTTGCAATAAATTTGGCTTTAACAGATGATTAGAAAATGGAAAAATAATTCTGATTTGCAGTAAAACAGAAAAATGATTGAGAGGTAATTTTGGGACTGACAAAATTTGAGTTATGCTACTGTCTTCGCCAGCTTCCTTGTGCCCTGTTCACACTCGATACTTCTGTATAGTGTAATATTTTCACTAGGTTAATTTTTTGTGATTTGATCAATTCTGGAATCTGGACACTTCACATTAAGTGCTATGTGTGTAATAAATGTTTTCACAGGGTTAAAAATTCGCGGCTGCATGTTTGAAGGCGAAAAGTGCAAAAATTAAACCACTGCAAAAATTTTGCGCTATACAGTAATATAAGTTGATTGTACCTTATAACCGGCAGCTCTAACAGATAGGATGTACACATTCTGTCACTCTTAATATTATGGGTCATTTTCTAGTGCTCATATTTCTTAAACCTTTATTTTACAACTGAATCTCCGCAGAAAAGCTACATTTCATAGTCTGAGCAAATTCTATAATCATAATGTATAATGTTTCATAATTTTTTGTCTCAGTTTCTGCAGTTTTGAGATATTTTAGATACATGTTTGTTGGTTGATTAAATTATGTTTTAAAAGTGTCACACAATTCTGAACCATTTTGCCGAGTTCATATAGCATTTCTCACGCTCCACTCTTTGTACATTAATGCTCTGCATGCTAGCCATGTGCTTCAACGGAAAAAGTTCAAGTTTTGAAATATTTTCTCAAAATATCAAGAGCTATCTTAAGAACTACTGAACCAATACTAGGCTTGTTTGTACTCATTTTAATGCATTTTTCATGATGATTCCAAATATGGTCATGAAAATTTACATTTCTGAAATTTTTGAATTTTTGAATTTTTTTTTAAACATGTCGTCTGCAGTCGACATCCGCGTGAAGAGAGTTAAAATCTAATTTAATATTGTTTCCTTTTTTTGCTGCATCATTGAATTTGATCAACGTTAGATTGATAGAAAATAAGGATATATATGTAATATTTGGTTCCAATGTTAGATAACAAAACAAGGTCAGTTCACTGAAAAAGCCAGGTGGTGGTCGCGTGCATTCTCTAAATTCAGTAAATTTTCATCGTCAACCGTGTAATTGAATGGGACTATTTTGAAATTTTAAAACGCTTGAAATATCACAAACAAATAGGCCTATGTTAATAAATAATATAAATACAAGCTAAAACCATTGGGGTTCGATAATGAACCCAATAAAACTAACCGAGTATATGGAAAATGCGATACGGCCAAGCGGTTTTGCCGGCTCTCTCCGACCATCATGCCCCGCCGCCGCCTGGAAAAGCCATCTTGAATGATAAATCAGATGTACTGATTTAGACTTGGCCTTTTTATTCATTGTGGTATGTCTGTACTTATTAAGGGGGTACTACACCCATTGATTTTTTTTTTTTGCATTTTTTGCATTTTGTGAAGAAATTACAAAAAAAATTGGACAAAGTGGTATGCAAAATGAAGGGCAAATCTTCTCGTTTTATTGGTGGCATCGGTATCAACGTAGCTTACATGCTTTTAAAAGTAGAAGCCAAAAGGTGGTACATCACTGATGATTTAAATTCACTTCATTTTGGAAAGCTTACTATCAGCGGATTTCGTTAAAATTTTGGATATGTGTTGCTAACACGTTAGGAAATAAAGTTGATATGTAAAATGGGAATAAGTGGTTCCTGATTTCTTTTATGACTTCATGAACTTGGTGCTCCACAACTATCAAAAAAGGAACTGGTTAAAATGCTTCTATTTTCAATGTTGAGCTATATTTTGTATTTTTAACTTGCGACATTATTTCACTGAAACTTAATTAAGCCACAGGTAACAGGTTACCACAACCATACTCCAGCAATGTTGAAAAATAATTGTATTTCTTGTCACCTATACCACCATACTGGGTAGTTTTCCGTAAGCTTAACGTTTGTGATTTTGGTAACTATTTTATATTTATTTGTGAAATCCGTCTCAACTAGGCATTCTAAATTGTACTCACCATTTACATCCCAAGGTATATTAGTATATCCACCTTGCACTTCTCGATATATATCCAGTTAAAGACAGAATATCAAAATTATTCCTCATTATGATATCACAAACTCTCACATGTGTATTCAAAATTGATGCTTAAATTTGACCTGAACCAATTGACCTATAACCTGACATACGGTGACCTAATAGCCTTTTCTTCTCCTAACAACACATTATAATATTATTGACTAATGACTATACATCCATTGTGTAAGTGTTTATATATTTTGCATGCACCACTAGATTTTCTATAGAGAGTATAACAAAGGATTTAATGTATTCTATTCATGTACCCTACTTGAACATGCTGAATAGAATAAATCATGGTTTGTTAATGTTATGAAACACACATCTGAGTAACTAGGATACAGTAAACAAAATATATATAGGGCTAAAATGACTTACTACAATTGTTTAAAAGCACTTTTTTTCTTCTTTTTTTCATATTTTTTTTATTTCACATGATCCGTGCATATATCGCCTAGCTATAAATGAAAAATATTTATTTAGACCAATCAAACCAGTATATGGGTGTAGTTCGCCCTTAAACTGAATTGTTAATGGTTTATGGAGTGACTTGAGGCCACAGTGGTCAGTGACGGTCTGTGGAAGGTGTTCAGAGGCCCTGTGATGTTGTGGATTTAGTGAACTAGACGTTTACTGATAATTTGTTAGTCGCAACACCTACACTGCAAAAACGCTGGTGTTAAAAGTAACACAGAGGGTGTTGATTTCAACAGCCAGGTGGTGTTCTGAGAAGATCACACTCTTTGGTGTTACTTCAACACCATTCATTAACAAAAAAGTAACACCAAATGCTCAACACCAGCTCAGTGTTGCACATTTAACACCTGTGTTTTTGCAGTGTTGTGATTTTTGCCAATTTTCCATTTCACATATAGTATATCATATATTCCGTTTGAACTAATCAAAAAATCAAAATTATTTGATATCAGAAGGACATTCCTTGTATTCAAAATGCAATTAAATATGTCTGATGTGCTCTCAGGTCGCACAAAAAACATGTGAAAAATGAAAATAATGCTATCGGAGCCCTTAATTTGGAGATGCAAACCTCTGTGAGGTACCATGGTGACTTGTTTAAGGGGGTACTACACCCCTGCCCAATTTTGTGCCTATTTTTGCATTTTTCTCAAAAATTATACAGCATTGATGACAAGTAAGATATGTATATTATAGGGGCAAGGACTTCAACTACTGCACTGGAAATTTTATTTCAGCACAGACAACATTTTTGGAGTTACAGTCAAAAATGAGGGAAAACCAATATTTGATCAATAAATCAATAACTACTTGCCTTGAGTTGCTGAATTTTCAGTGCAGTAGTTGTAGTCTTTGCCCCTATAATATACATATCTTACCTGTCACCAATGCACTATAATAGGCACAAAATTGGCCAGGGGTGTAGTACCCCCTTAAAAGTACAAATTGAGTAAATAGAAAAGGAGGATTATTATCAATAATTGCTTGTTGACTTGTGTTAATCCCTATTCAGTACTGTGTGTAATTGGGGAAATTTGATACAGTATTTCTCAAATTGGTTTTAACACTAATATCCTAAGACTCTTGACATCTGCAGGTATTATGTGGGACAATACCAATTGGTGTCAGTTTCAAACGTATTTTCTAATTTTGCAGTGAGCAGGATGGCAGGGCCATATTTTTCCAGTTTTAGCCATATAACTAAAAAAAATCTGCATTGTATTTATTATTCTTAAACACTTGAGAACGTTCCTGCAATCTTATTGGTTCTTACCCAGCTTTACCCGTGTGATATGACACGCGATATGACACGGGTCAGCGGCAAAAGGCGTCAACACGTAAAGCAGCGTGCTCGCTATTTGGACCAGTCGTGAGGCGCACAGCAACAACGAGACTGATCGATTTTAAGCCCTATAGGCAATTCCTTGCTAAATGTAGGTTTAATTTGATTAAAATTTGTATGATATTTTTACTTGAATTGAAGTGTTTAAGAATGAGAATAAAGGTATTGTCTCGTTGTTTTACTTAAAATAATGATGTCGTCCGTGTTATATGAGACGATAGATGCACTCCAGGAGCTAAAAACAATACCTTTATTCTCTAAATATTACACTGTTAAAACGCTGTTTAAAAGTTTAAACAGTGCTGATTATAATAGAAGACTGAATTAAAAAGACTAGTTTGCATTGTGAGGCGCAACATTATTGGTAGCTCTTGGCCAGAGCCCTCGGTGTACCCTTTAAGAAGATCCAGTGATCCACGAGTAAAATAAGCAAGTGAAGAAAATGTATAGTAAAACATGATATCACTACCAGTACTAAGCATGCTAAGGCAAAACTACATTTAGTCACCAACACATCTGTGCTCAGAAGTAACAGACCACTGCACTATCCCTTGCGAAGGCAAACACGCTGAGCGAAGCGAGCCAGTGCTCACCAACATCACAACAGGGCCACACTGCAGGAAAGACCACTGATGACCCCACCCACTAACCGCGAAAGTCCACTAACCGGACAGCGCCAGCGGAGTGCTCTTGATTATTTGCTGTACATTTTACTGCTGCCAATAATGAGATTTTAATTGATTTTAATTGATGTTATTATTGCCAAATCCCGAAGCAATTATGTCTCAACAGGGGACCAGGTGACGTAATAATTTTGAGCGAGAGTGATATTTTCAAACTCCACCCATCACAGAACCTTTACTAGTGTGTGGTCAGAGGGGATATTTCAGTTTTTCTTCTATTGGGTGGAAAATAGGTCGGCTTTGGAGCAAAGCTACATTATTGGTTGCTGACCTGCGCAGTACAGCATTTTTGGTCTAGTTGACAGGACGTCATACGCAAACTAGTCTTTTTAATTTGGTCTTCAATTATAACAGGTGAACTTAACACCAAGCTGCTTAAAATATCAAGTTGTTTAATTATTTTTATAAAGCTGGCTGTACAGTTCACCTGTTTATAAGTGTTATTTAAACTTTTAAACAGTGTTTTAACAGTGTAATACATTGTTTTTACAGGAAATGAGTTAAGGAAGCCAATAATCACATTTATATTTTCATAGTCTATGGGCTTTAAAATAATGGTGAATGGTGTATCAAAAAAAAAATCATGCATGGGTTGGAAATGACAAGAGCCTATTTTTGACCAGAATTTTTACCACTCCAGTTTTAACCTTAAATGAAGCCTCTTTTGATAATTGCATCATTCAAGCCCCTCTCTTTACTCAACATGCTCAACCTGTAGGGATTATAGAGTCTAGAAATTAGAACCCTATACACAAATTGAAGAATTATTCAAAGCTGACAACATGACAACATAATTCTGAAGATGTTGCATTTTTGAGCTTCCTGAAGGCATAACAACAAATAAGATGTGAAATGTAGAACTGCTGTAGGGAAGAATTTTAATTGGGTTTTATGATATATGTTTCAGTTCTCACTTATCTCATTTGTATTAAATGTGGTCAATTTAGAAAAAAAGTTGCAAAATATAATATTGGAATAAGATGAACCATCCTGGATTATCGTAACCTTTTTTCCTTGATCTTTTTTGTTATAGTCGCAAAAAATAAAATTATGAAATTGGATGTTGAAAATGTTTTTGGTGTGGAGGGAGGGAGTTTACCACTAGAAATAAATATTCTATAATTTTGAGAATGATGGCTCCAGGGGCTACTTTTCAAAGCTTCTCTATACAGTGTGAGTGTGGGCATGTGGATGGATGGCTTTTAGGTGTATTTTGGTACCTGTTTTGTGCACCTTTGTGTGAAATCATTCTAATGTGGCCCATCAATTTGATTGATCAATATCAAAAACCCTAGAACAAGAATGGATACAAAATCTACCATTGTGCACTGTACACACGAACATCAATAGTGATTTTATTATCAGTCAATAAAATCAAACCAGATTAGATCTCTTCAATAATAGTGAAGAGAAATATTATTTTGTATCCAGTCCTGCATCTAGGGTCCCCAATATTGATCAATCAAATTGATCATGTATGGGCCGCATTAGAGCATGATGAGTGGATTGAGATTTCATCTTCAGGATTACCATGATTGCTTGTAGGAGATAATTAACACCTTGTAAATGGTATACTCTTCAAGTGGCAGGTGTTGGAACTATTACCTGTCACGAAATTAGTAATTAAGTCTTCATATCCCAGTTTATTGTGCTGTTAGTGTGAAGAAAAGAAAGAAAATATGATAAATGAAAGCAAACAATAAAAATCACATGGTTTTGAAATCACATAAGACTAATATATTCACATTAACCACTCAAATTGAGACATTAATTTGACTGTCATCAGTGGGCTTGTGATCAGATACACTACTTTGTTTTGTATGTAATTGGTTTGCAAATTATAGCATTTGTCATTATATGATGTATTTTTGAAGTTGTGAAATAAATGTTTCTTGACATTGAAATTGACACCTGCTTTTCTGATGCTAGGAAGGTATCTGACCTATAATGACCAATACAAATTTAAGCTAAAATCATGCACATTTCTGCTCATTTTAATATTTAATGTAGTGTATAACCTATTTCCATGAATTGAAACAGGCAGTAATATTAAGGACACCATATTTCTATTTGGTGTGAGACTGTGAGATCATATTATTTGATTCAAAGTTTTTAAAAAATTGCTAGAATCATAGCATCTGTTTTTATCATAATTTCAGTTATAATTTAAGGGGTACTACACCCCTGCCCAATTTTGTGCCTATTTTTGCATTTTTCTCAAAAAATATAGTGCATTGGTGGCAAGTAAGATATGTATAGGGGCAAGGACTACAACTACTGCACTGGAAATTTTATTTCAGCACAGACAACAGTTGTGGAGTTACAGTAAAAAATGAGGGAAAATCAATATTTGATCAATAACTACTTGCTTTGAGTTGCTGAATTTTTAGTGCAGTAGTTGTAGTCCTTGCCCCTATAATATACATATCTTATTTGACACCTATGTACTATAATTTTGAGAAAAATGCAAAAAATACAAAAAATTGGCCAGGGGTGTAGCACACCCTTAAGACACAATTTGAACTTGGCAAAATGGTTCACAATAGTGTGACACTTTTAAACATAATGACGGGTATGTGCAAGAAGACCAATCTGTAATAGCTGCCAGGTGTCAGACTTTCAGTTCTGCACAATATAGAATGTAGATATGTTCATCAAATATCTATAGGGCAGCTATTGCAGACAGATTACCTTCTTGTACTAACATCTCATTTAATAAACCAACAAATATCTCAAATATGCAGAGACTGATACAAATAATTATGAAACTTAATTTAGTCAAACTCATTGTATATACCCAGCAAACACAAAAACGTTTTTAAAACGTTTTAAATAAGTTATATTTCGGGTTTTGGTTTTAGGTAAAAGCGTTTTAATAACATTAAAATGTCGGGTTATATAAAGGTCATGAAATCGTTTTAAAAGCGTTTTGTATGAAAACACACTACAACAATATTTTTAAAATGTTTTGAAATGTCATTGTAAACTATTTTTGCAAACATTTTGGCCAAATATTTTGTCAACACTTAAATAACATTATGTTAAAATATTTGCACCCAGGAAACACAGAAATGTTCTTAAAATGTTTTTTACAAAACGTTTTAATAACATTTAAATGTCGAGTTATATTCAACCCCAAAATAACATTCTGTTTAGAATGATTTGTACCAAGTTTTCAAAAATGTTTTTGGAATGTTATTAAAACGTTTTTATACCCTTTATAACCCGATATTTAAATGTTTTCT
Source organism: Amphiura filiformis (assembly GCF_039555335.1). Classification (NCBI taxonomy): domain Eukaryota; kingdom Metazoa; phylum Echinodermata; class Ophiuroidea; order Amphilepidida; family Amphiuridae; genus Amphiura; species Amphiura filiformis. The sequence goes on from NC_092646.1 coordinate 6,418,679, forward strand.
GTAAAACATTTGTGTTTGATGTGCAGTAAATTACAACAAATGTTATTTAATGTTATGAAAACGTTTTATACCATTAATGTACCCTTTATATAACCCGACATTTAAGCGTTTTCTGACAACCTTTTATAACCTTTTGCGAATGATGTCGAAAAACGTTTTGTGTTTGCTGGGTAAGCTGCTTAATTAGAACTGAAATTATGATAAAAACAGATGCTATGATTCTAGCAAATTTTTTTTAAAACTTAGAATCAAATATATGATCTCACATTGGGTATTCCATTTAAAATCCACACTACCCCTGTGGAGATTTTGGAAATATGTTCCAAAGTGGGAGTATGAATTTCAAATGGAATGAACACATTAGCAGCTCCATTTGAATTTCATACACCCTCTGAGAAAGATTCAACCTGAATCTTGCACTGAGGGAGGGCGTGTTTCAAATGGAGCTGCTAATGTGTTCATTCCATTTGAAATTCATACTCCGCCTGCGGAAGATATTTCCAAAATCTTCCACAGGGGTAGTTTGGATTTTAAATGGAATAGCCCACTTTGTCATGGACCTACACTATATGGGCGCGTATATTTTAACTTAAATTTGGGCCTATCAAATATTGGTTGTAATTTTATTCAATTTAAAATTGCAAGAATATCACCTGTTTTTATCATATTAAATTGCAGTTTAATTAAACAGCTTATACTGGGTCATCTTGTCTTTAAATAGCAGGCACCTGTATTTCCATGAATAACCTTTAAAGGCACATTCATAGATTTTGTAGGGGTGCTTGCTGCTTGATGGAAATTTGTAGCATGTCCTTATTTCAACTTCATGATGTAGTGCATGACTTTTTAACATGAATTACCAAATGTTCATTTTGACAAAATACTGTATGTTGTAAAAAATTTAATATAGGATCTGATAATTTTGTCAAGGTTTTCATCAGTTTTCACATACTAGAAGTACTCAAAGGTATGTTGATCTGTGATGGTGTTTGTGCTAGTTGACACTGAAACTGAAAACCTAAATAGTTCAGGCACAAGAATTTTCAGGCTTTTGCCTGAATTCAGACAATTGTGTTGTCCAAATTTATAAATTTTTTCAGCCTGTTTTAGGCCTTTTAGGCCAAATTCACACACTTTTTCAGGCATTTTTCACAAAAGCCTTCTCATACCTGATACTTACAACCCCCTACAAAAGGTACTAGTATATTAAAATTGTTATTCAACAGGTTTGTCACTTGGCAATAGGATCCATGTGACATGCAAGAATGGAAACTCCTCACTCTAAACTTTTAATGTATGAAGGGTCTCTAGAAAACTCAAAATCACTTAATGTCCCTTTAAGCCAGCATTATTAGGCATCTCATGCATGACAAAACACCTGTTCTTAGAGCATAATTGGCACTGACCATTTCAGTACTTTAAATGAGAAATGAGGCAAATGGCCATTTTGATTATGTACAAATTGTTTGAATGCACACTAATGTCATGATTTTTCTGACTAGTTTGATCTTTAGATGAGGATGGTCTGATTTCATCATATGCTATTTCCACTTTTGTTGCACGACCTTGACTCTTACTCCCCAAATGTTTAGTTTTATGCTGGTATTTCAGATCAGGAAAAAGCGCAGTGAAGCGAAGTCAATCCCATTTGACATAAAGAGCCAAACAATGTGTATTCTTAGTCGGTGGCTGTGACTTAGCTTTGTTAGCATTGAATTTCATTGGTTTCTGCCTGCCGTCGATCACATGGTAGATGGCAGCATCTGCGTCGTCGCAGAAGACGCTTGTCGAAGCGCAAGTATGTAGCGTGTTCTATAATAATATGCGTATGAGATTGCTGTACGCACAACTAAAACAGTAAACAAGTTTTGTTCATTTCAGAAAAAGGGGAGTTTTCATGATGGTAAATTAATTTTTGCTAAATAATACAGTGTTTAGTTACTAGTATTAAAATAATATTTAACTGACTAAGAATGAGAATAAACAATAGGAATTTTTGTTTTTACTATCCTCTTCCAATATTTTATCATAGTAGATACCGGCATCCGCTACTCAAAATATTGGACCTGCCTGTCCTCTATTACACGGTAGGGGAGAGTAAAAACTAGAAACCAATGCTTAAGAAAAAAATTGGGCAACTTTTCAACATTGGCTCCCACAACTTCTGATAGTTTCCTACCCCATAGAAACCAATGGTAAAGAGAAAATTTGGGCAACTTTTCAATTATATGATTGGACCATCCGCCTTTAAATTTGTGTAGACATCCTTTGGAACATGAATTATTTCTGTTTGGGTTAGTATTCAAGTGTTTAAATGTAAATTATGTCATGTCAGAACTGGACTAAGACCTGTGAAGATGATGTACAAATGTGACATGGTCTGGTCAATGGAGGCCAAAGGAGGCATTTTTGAAAATTGAGTTACAATTATTATTACCTTATACAAACATCAGGCTATCGTATACTGGAAACACCAAAGGTCTAGCATACTTAGTTCTAAATTTCTAAGTCTTGTGTTTTCTATTTTCTTATGTATTGTATTGTTTTTTACTCTATTTGTTTTTATCTCAATTTCAAATTTGCCGCCTTTGGCCCCCGTGGATCAGATTGTGTCACAAATATGATGTGTTCAAGCAAAATGTGTCTGATGACGATCAAAATCAAAATTCAGTTTTCAATCTCATTAAATGAGCCATTCAGAGCTTTATTTTGCTTAAAACCCCATCATAATTAGACTTGTGGTTCCATAGATTTTTTTTCACATTTTAGTGTTGCTCAGAATAATACAGTACAAAGGAAGTTGAATACTTTTATTGGCTACATCTCAAAATCGATATTCCCGACATCCACTTTATTTTGCTTGATCACATCACAAGTGCGATATAAGAAACTATACGATATGAATCTATTCTATATTATCATCATGATGATGGACAAGGATGGAAGGAACAAAACACCTGATAGGAAAATTAGTTGACAGACAGTTTTTAATCAAATTCGGGGAATTGAATTGCTTGTATTTCACCATGTGTATCACCCGAGTACAATAAAAACCAAGAAAAAGGTCTTTTTCATGATCAGACAAGGAAAACAAGTATCTCGTTTAGAGTATCCAAATAATCCCAAAATGCAAAATTTCAAAAATGGTATGTCTAATTTATGTAAATACTTTTGTATTAAACTAAAAGCAAGAGGTATATACCAGTAAATGTAATAAGGTGCTGTAGTAATTACTTAAACTGTATGAAAACAAGCAATGTAATTATAACTCTATCCGCGCGGATGTCAACTGCAAACAACAAGTTTTCATTTTTTTTAACAGCATATTGATTTGATTTTGAATTACAGAATAAATTAGCATAAAAAATGATCAAAATGAGTACAAGCAAAAAAAGTGCAGTGATTTATAGTGCACTACACACAGGCACAACTCCTAGACTTTGATCCACAAGCCTCAGCACACTTTTCAAGTTCAGTGGTTCTAGTTGAAATACAAGAGGTTCACCCCAGTCAAATTCACAGTGCATTACTCTTTCAATGATATTGAGGGTTTTGAACCAGAACTGGCTGCTGTAAAAGTGGACATTTTAGCATAATTATTTTTTGCACTTTTGCCAATTTTTTAAGGTTCCTTACATTGACCTATGATATGTATGCACAAAAGGAATATAATATTATGCACACTTTGTTACTACCTCTAGTAAAGAGCCTCTGCACTATCCACAGGCAATCTCTAGAGTGGGCTCAGCCTTTGGCCTCGATGTCGTCTCGACTAAGAATTGCGAGCCTCGGTATCGGCGCTACAACCTCGCTGTTTGGACATCGCGATCTGAGAGAACTGCTACTTGGAACATGAAATCAAATTAAACATGAAAATTAATACTACCCATTATAAGTTTACTTATTTTTAAAGCCCCAATAATTGTTCTTGTATTTTAAGTTTCTGTTCTAAAAATGTCTGTGTGCTGTATTTCAACCTGAGACGATAATTTACCTAATTATTATCGTCTCAGATTTCAACATTAACTAGAATATCAACATTTCGGTCGCATTTTCAAACTTACCTTTACCTTGTTAAATTAGGGGTGTCAATTTAAAGCCAGTATTGTAGAGCACAGGTTGATGACCTTATCTCAAAAAGTTGAAAATGGCATTTGAATCCTCTCAGAAGATGTAATATAAGAAAACAGAAGTAGTATATGGTACAGAAGGCCACACCCATAATCATGTTTAACAAATTTGCTGTCTGCCCTGGAGAAAGTAAGGAAACGTCTAATCGTGTCAACAAAGGTTGATATTTATATTGCTTGGAGTAAAATAGGCAACAGAAATACCACCACGTCATATTAAAAAGATTTGTGGGCTGAAAGATTCACTTGGTTTTCTCTTAATTGAATTTCATTGGTAAACTGGCAAACGTGTGATCTAATAAGAAACAGCAAAACCAATTACTAGGCCATGTCAGCTGTGTTTGTTGATACACTATTGGGTCTATTGGAAAGCCCAAATGAAACAATTTGGCTTCTTTATACACTTCAATTTGCTTTCTGTGCCACTGCTTTGCCTTGAAAATGGGCTGTTCCACTTGAAATCCATACACCCCAAGACATGGCCCAAGACATGGCCTTAATCTTCCACACTGGGAGTGTGAATTTCAATTGGGTACTGAGTGGGCGATTCCATTTGAAATCTACACACCCTGTGTGGGAGATTAAAGTAATGTCTATAATAGGGGGTGTATGGATTTCAAGTAGATGAGCCCAATTGTGTAATTGTTATATTTTCTTTTATACATAAAAGAAAGTGGAAAACCCAGGGTTCCTAAATCTGATGCAAAAATCGGTATGATTTTATGTTCAGTTGGTCATTTTTCAATTTTGGTAAACATTTATTTATTTACCCCTTTTCTTTTCCATTTTTGTCTCCTAGCAATCTGTTTCTCTAAATTATAATGAAATTTTAAATGAAATTTATCAAGTGTTTAAAAGAAATTATAGAAGAAAATTGATTCCTGAATCTGCTGTTATAAAATTATAAGACATAGATTAATCAACCTATCAGATTCTTTAAGACCAAAACCAAAAAGAATTTTGCTATAATTTAAATTTTCAACATTTTATTGAAAATTTACTTCATACCATATTTTGAATTCATCCCACATTCTCACAGCATTATTACAATCCCAAAATAGATGTCCTATATATGTGACTGTCCACGGCGAATGAGCCGTAAATTCCTCCCCCGGTCAATTTTGTTTTATTTCGTGTTTAAAAAATTAACATAATAAACTTAAAAATGGTATATCATTTGACTTCAAACGATATCCAGAAGCGGGGTTATGGTTTGTTAAACTTTGCTCCTTCAAAAAAATTATAGCTTTTACGTTTTTACATGTGTCTCTTTTTCCACATTGTTGGCAATAAATATCAAACAGTCATAATTGGCGGTCATTTCAAATCATCCCCAAGTCAACAAGGTTTAAGAAAGTTCTCTCATTGTTAATTGTTGGTTATGCATACCTGTACAAAATACAATGCCTGGTAACCCACCACTTGAATAGGATTTAGCAATATAAGCAAACAAAGACCAGAGCTATATATTAAAAGTTCTATAGCCATCTAAGGTAGAAGCTTATTATCCACTTCAACAATAGGATTATTGATTAGTTTTTGACTATCGAAATGAGCGATGTCGGGCCAGCAAGTTACCGATGAATATGACCTCCATACACATTTTACACCGTAACTCAGAATACAATTTAGGGAATTTACGGCTCATTTGTGCTGCCGGGTCACATATGTCTCAGGAAAATATTTACAATGTGTACAGGTTTCACTGTCAACAATATTCATCTTATACAATCTACTATTTGTCATCAAACAGTTTAAATTAAGTTTATAGAACACTGAAATATTCTTGTTCTCACATCGTATGATGACTTAAAAGGCATGAGATATAGCCTATATCCCTCCACTCATTATCATTGACATTTAATTCATCCATATAATCTTTTCTGAGATGTCAAAGGTTTCTGAATCCTCTGAACCCTGCTTTAAAATTTGTTTACAAGAAAGTGGAATTGCATCAACAAACGTATGCACTGGATAAAAGATTTGCACAAAATCCCCTTCTGACTGAATCCTTTGAATCAAAATACGGTAAATAATTCTAGATGTCATGGCCTACACAGGAGTTTCATTACCATCATTCATTAATGTAAAGCCTTTTGGATTACACATTTGTCTTCTAAAACCCTGCTTTAAAATTTGTTTCCAAGAAAGTGGAATTGTATCAACCAAACTTCTTCACTACATAAAAGACTTGCGCAAAATCCCCCTCTGACACCAAATATCAAAAGCGATGATTTAATTAATACAGTTGTGCTTATTATTCCAAATACATTGATGAAAAGGATTTACATTTTCCTGTTATGTTAAAGAAGCTAAATATTTATTTTGGTGGATATAAGTTCAGCCCTGTGATGAGGATGACACTCACTCAATCCCTCAGATTTCTTTTGGCATGGTAGTTCATGACAAATTTAGTAGAGTGCTCATTGATTTAACTCTATCCCAACAAACAAAAAACATTTTTGCAAAAGGTTAGAATCATTTCAATATCGGATTATAAGTGTATGAAATCAGTAAAGAGATTCATTTGGTAGGATTGTTGAGATCATAAACTAATACTTTTGTTAGCCGAATCCAAGGAAATACTACTCACAAATCTGAGCTTTCGCCATCTTGGCTGATGGCTTGATCTGGTCCGCTGCTTTTCCCGCATCGTTAGCAACCAACTCTCGCGGGAAAAGCAGTGGACCAGTACATCTGCGATCAAGCCATCAGCCAAGACGGCGAAAGCTCAGATTCGTGGGTAGTATTTCCTTGGATTTGGCTAACAAAAGTATTAGTTTAAGTGTTAAAATGTTTCAATAATAAGTAGCTGCAAGCCTGCAAAAACAGTTTAAACAGACCCGTATCCAAGATATTTTTAGGGAGTCAAGGGTGTTGTACCGAATTTCCAAAATGTGGACTCCGTAAAATTGGAAACTGTTAGGGCAATTCTGAACATTGAAAAGTGTGTTCCCAAAATTACTATTCCCTACTTCCCTTTTTCTTTATATCTTTATTTCAATTTGAATATATATAAATCCATTTTGGCCTCCCTACATTTGCGATGGCTGCCCCACATTTTTGAACCAACTGTGTAACTTGTATACATGCTTGACTAATAACTTGACTCATCTCACATCACAGGTAATGAATGAAGACGGTCACACCTCCAGTATCCGTGACAAGATCCTTACCATCACAGTCAAGAAAGGATGGAGGGAAGGAACCCGTATCACATTCCCAAAGGAGGGTGACCAAGGACCCAACAACATCCCGGCAGATATCGTCTTCATCGTCAGAGATAAAATGCACCCAAGGTTTCAAAGCGAGGAAAACAATTTGGTGTTTACTGCTAAAGTGCTCCTTGGGAAGGCATTGACGGGATGCAGCGTTGCCGTGCCAACATTAGATGGGAGGTTGCTGAATATTCCTATCAATGATATTATAAGGTAAGCAATGATTTGTTTTTCAAGGAATTATCTTCTTTTGAGAGTGGATATCTTGTTTCAGGAAATCTATCTTGAGGATAAAGATATCAAAACTATTGATATGCACTTCATATGGCCACTCATAATATGCAAGCTTTGCTGCTGTTAGCACTGTTGGTACAAAAAAGGATGTAAGATTCAGGTCACCTGAATCATGAATATTGCTGCATTAACTGCTTGTTTGGTTGGCATACAGATAGCTTTGACTTATTTATTAATACATATTTATAAATGCGCACGTGACCCATGGTGCTGCCATACCAAGACCACCAAGTGTGACCAACTCCTCACATGATTGACCACTATACATAATATAAAGATACAAACTTTAAGACAAATATCATCAAAACAAGATCCTTGTGTTTACAAAAAACAATGTAATTTTGGCAGGATCTGATCCAATCAGACCAAAGATGGCAATAATGAAATTGAATTGAAAATAAAGAGCAAAATATAATTAGAAAAATACATTCAAAAATACATTCAAAAAAGTGTATAACATTTTCAACATTTCCTACTTTGGTCTGAGGATCAGATCATGTCACAATTACAAATTATGAGTTGCAATTATCTCTTTAAAAATGAGCACTATGTGTAATTTTGTAATAAAAGAATTTAAAAAAAGGCACAATGCCTAGACATACATTGATCCACAAGCTTCAGCACACTTTACAGGTTGTTGCTGATCACTACGGCCCACATCATTCCATAAACCATTTAACAGCAACACAGGGTCTTTGCAGCTTCAAGAGCGCAAACCCTAGACATTCCACAAATGACCTTGGCAACCAAGATCAGTTCCCCAAGTTTCGTATACATTACAACGAGACAATTAGCAGTAAGTTCCTTGTCCAGGGAATTTCAAGCTAGCTTAATTTTTCCATGAGAGTGTACTAAACCACCGCCAGGGTTTGAAACCGCAACCTCTCGCACCATAGTCAAACACCTTATCGATTAAGCTAACTTGACTGTAAACACCAGAAATTATACCTACCTTTTCAGATGGCTCTACATCTTCATCAGGGAGAGTGAGGCTCTTGTGTATCATCAGGTCATGACCTTTGACCTTAGACTTGATCACAGTCTCATAGACTCATGGAAGTGTGTACCTGCCTTCATCTTGTTGAGAGATGGCTGGTTATCTTTGATTTGTAATGCCTCAGTGACACCTCATTTTAAACCACCCATGGTCTCTGTCCAAGATCTTCAACCTGATCTAAGGGCGTGTTCACATTACACAATGTGGGTTCGTACCTAGGTAGTGAAGTGGTGTCGATCCACATCGAATCCACATTGAGTTCGCGTTCACACTAGCAAGCTAATCTACATCGCAAGCGGGTTATGACGTAAGTGGAGCGAATCCACATACCCGGATGTTACATGTAGAACGACTCACATGTAGTAGCCTACCATAGATACCAAATTTCGTAAAGCCATCACCTCAGAAGCGATTTATAGACCTTTTTCTGATGATGTCACCTATCGATATTGGGGTCTGAGATGTAAACAAACAAGACGTGCGTTTCTCACGTGTCCACGGTGTAAAAATACCAAATACTGCGTACTTTCTCCTCTGTTTTGTCATATTTCACTTTAGCTTCCATAAAATAATTGTTTAAGCGGGAACTGTATACTAGTTACCTTTGTTCCAGTTTGTTTTGATGCCATAAAATACAAAAGATACGGAAAAACAGCGATGCTATTTAAAATTCAATCTTTATTTTGCTTCACAATTTTGTTTACTTTTTACACCGTGAAGAACTACACGCGTACTGCGAGCTGGCAATTCGCGGGGACGCCTAGCGTGGCATAAAGTTGAGGCGCTTGCGCCGGCGCGGTAATTGCGTTTGGGTGCGGATGACTCGAATGCTGGACCCCAATATCGATTGATTGGTGGCGTCTTCAGTTCGTTTTGTTCCATTGGCGTTCACCATTTCAGCCCGCATCGACCACAGCCACTTCCGGTATATGTGGATCGACTCCACATTATCGTGTTCACATTACGAAATTTAACCCACCTCCTAGGGTGAAACTACCTCAACCAGGTAGTTTGATCCACATTGTTGATGTAGGTCGAATCCACTTACTTTGTGTTCATACTACACTGGGAAGTGGTTTCGATGTAGGGTCGACTCCACGTCCCTACATCAAAAGTGCCTGATGTGATCACGCCCTTAGTCCACAAAGTGTAGGTGACTGATTCAATGTGAATGTGGTTTCAAGCTTCTGATTTAGAACCTGGTCTTCTTTGATCCAGAAACTACACTTTTAAGGAGCATTCTGTCTCTATGTAAGCTTCCTTACTGCGAAAGATTGTTCATAAATTGGATCATTTAGACGAAAAGAAGTATTTTTATTAACCTGCTTAAAAAGCAAAAAAATTAAGTGAATAAAATGTGTCAGCTTAAAACGGCTGGGGGTGGGGGTAACCCTGTCAGTTAAGGATATGGATTGTTTTCAAACTTACATACAATGTCAAATATCATCCACTTTATGCATCTATGTGAGAAAACAGGAACATTTTCAGCGTAAATGTGAATAATTAGCAAGCCAATACGTTGGTACACATGAATTGCATCCCGAAACAACACTGTGTGTCGTATTTTTTAAGATTTCTTCAGAAATACATCAATTTGAAGTGTCGAATTGCAGGATGGTAAATGAGAAAAATATAATCCATTATATGATATCAAAACCTCATCAACAATGACAAAATCGGAGGGAGGGTGATGATGCTGGCGATCGGGTTACGGACCTTTAAATATGGTACAGTTTCAAATTCTGTTATAAACAAACAAGGTGATTGATTTATAGAACAAATCAATTTTGGTTTTTAGATCTAATAATCTTACACATAATAAGACTAATATATATCGGAAATCCCATCATAACCCCGCCATAATTGGACTTTCTTGATATGACAACTCTCATATTGCATAACAAGTATTTATTTCTGTAAAAGAGGTAATTTTCAGATGGCTAATATTTCATGCTGTCAAAATCTAAAACAGTTTCATTTAATTTCACTGATTTCACTTGCTGCATAAACAGAGACTTATTTCATTTGGCAAAACAGGATAATGTTTCTTTTTAAAATAAAAAAAATAGTACTGTATTTTTCTGGAATTGGGAGATTGGGAGCAAAGAAACAGCTCTGCATGTTTTTAATTTTGTGTAAGCAGGGGCATTAGGTATGGGGGAGTGCCCCTTGTGGCATTTACCATGCTGGCAAGGTACTAATACCAGGCAGAAAGATATTGATCAATATTTCAGTGTATATCTTCTTTTTGGTCCATTTTAAACACCAAAATACAACTTGACTGTATGCAACAATAAGGTAAAATTGCAATTTTCAATTTACCTGGTGAAGTTATTTTGGAGCAGGTCTGTTTGAATACTCTAAGGTTCCTCCAAAACTTTTGCCTTATATGTATGATGCCACTGAACATACTGAACTAAATCAGTCAAAATATGCCAATGCAGGCAAGCTTTAGAAGAGAGTTTAAGAAGCCTAATGAACCACACCCTAAAACTGGTTCCTGATGCATGCAAGTTCCCATTGAACATGTACATGAAGGAGGGCTTTACAGTAGACTATGCCATAGTCGATTTTTGATAAATAAAAATGTTATTAATCATGATGAACGCATTCAGTTGAACTCGAAATTATACTGATATTTAGTACATCAAAATACTAGTATAAAATGGTTATGAAAAAGTTTAGGCTATATAATTATATTTGTGACAGTAAAAATAAAGTATAGGCCCTACGTAGGCTTATATTATTGAATGCAACATATCATAATGGCATAATTATAATGACACTTCAATACTGAACAATTCTAATTTTAGAATCTGCCAGTTTATTATCCGAAAAACCGACTATGGACTTTCACTTTTAAGCAGAACTTTACCCGGGACTCACACACTGTCAATCATACTTGTTTATCAATAAAATCTAACCACAAGACTAAGCATGGTGGTACAATCGCGCTAGATGCATCGTTCATCCACCAGCACAAAAGCGCCGCATTCCCTAGATAGTTGTGTACCATGTATAGTTATAATGGTACCAATGCTGGCGTCGGGAGGATTTAAACAATAACGAGATCTGGGCGACCAATCACAAGCCAGATTCATTCTTAAAGATGCATTACATCATCACCAATTTTAGTTAGGCCAGAAATTGGCCTAACTCTCAAGGCAAAGTCAGTAGTCCACTTGGGAAGCTAACAAACAGAGGGCGTACAGTGACTGAAAAGATCAGTTGTGAAAATCTATCAATTGTGCACTCATTAATTAAATCAGAGTTTTAAGCTTAAATGTAATAGCCAGAGTAGTGCACAATTGGCAAGTGGACTACGGAGAAGTCTAGCTTTACAGCAGCAATAGCACGGGGGCTCTTAGGCTTTGGAAGGTATTTATGAGTAATTGGGGGTCTCATGTACTCATTCCAAGTGTTTTAAAATTAAGAGCCCTCAAAAGTAAGACAAAATAGGGTTATGAAATTTGAAATGAAAAATGAGAACCAGTCATTTTTTGACACAGAGATCAATCTAGCTTCTCTTTTGATGTTAACTGATGTATGTAGACTGCAACCTTCTAGGACATAAATTTTGGAAGGCTATTGTAGCATAAGAAAAGGGTAGTTCCATGATAGATGCACAAATCCATTTGTGAAATTGGTTATTTGCACATGCGAGAACATAATAACCCATTCCTTGTGCATGTGTGTATAAAAGATATGCCATGGTTTTGCTGAAAAAGGCCAAATTTCACCGAAGTGGCATGTACAGCACATGTTGTATTCTGCAGTGCTGTGTAAATCTTCTTTGGAAGAGAGTGGGAAGTGGGAACATTTGTGTGGCACAAAAATTAAAACATTTACAGTACTATGAAATTGGATACTTCTTTGCCTGTATTTCAAATTCAATTTTAAGGACTTTACTCCATCTGAAATTCAATTTTAGGAACTACCTACTCATTTTGCTTTATGATGTCATAAATATATATTTTGTAAAGACATGCATGGCTTAAAGTATATTTTTGCTTATAAATGGTATCAAAACATTCATTATTCATTCATTACAACATGTAAAAGTGCTTTGCATAACTCAAGTACTCCTTGTAATGTTGATAGTAATATGGATTTTAAAAGTGTGCTATTACTGCAGATTTGAAATGTGACCCAGTTTGATCCACTCAGGCCAAAGTTAGAAACGTTGAAATTTGATTTACTACCATTACTAACTTGCTCAGTACATACACTTACTGGTGTTGAATCCCTATGTCTCTTGAATACCTGGTTGCAATGCTATGAACCTTTTTTATGTCAATTTTCTTATGTTTTTTATATATTTTTTTCTTCTCCTCATCACTTTTTGCCTATATCTCGGTTTTTTTATTGCCGACTTTGGCCTGATTGGATCAGATCTGGTCACATATTCATATTGTTGCTGTACATTGAATAAAACAAAATTACTTCTCTCTCTCATTCTATCCATCCATCCCTCTCTTTCCACCTCTTTTCTCTCTCTTCTCCTTTCTACTCTTCCTCTCCTCTTTCTGCCTCTGTCACTTACTTTTTGGTCTATTATAAAACATCTATTTGCTAAAGGAACTACTTAGGTCTATGTATATGTTTGCATATCATGGCTATCAAAACATGTTCAAGTACTTTGTATAATGGGCTGTTCAGCTTGAAATCTATCATCCCTATGGAAATGGGGTTACCTGAATAGCCCAATTCTAGCGCTGTTTAAAGTACTGTTACCATGTATATAATACTCATACATACAAGGGAGGCACTTATAAGGAAGAAGAAGACATTTCTACATATTTGATATTCATATTGTTACTTTACAATGAATAAAACAATCAGAATAATGCATTCAATCTCATTGCACTTGAAGTAAATTTGAAAAAGTGTTTATGCAATTTGTCCAACCAGGACTACAAAAATCAAAGTGTGGCATGACAAGGGCAAGGATTTTCACTACAGATATCCGTAGAAACTTTCCTTCATTGACTCTTCATACTTTTAAAAACTGTATTTCAGAATTGTGATTATCAATTTCCAAAAATATAATGCTTCAACCTTTGTCTTTCAATTTCATTGCCTAACAGTAACATGCACAATGTTAATGTTAGTGCATGAATGATGTAATTATTACTTGATCTGATGTACAATGTAAATACTGTTTTATGTAACTTTTGCTTTCATACATTACTTTAAATTTATGTGAATTTCTGTTATCTTAAATTGTATGGTGTTAATTCTTCCCTTATATCTCTTTTTCCCTCTCCTCATTGTCCCTCTTCCCTCTTTCTGTCTCTCTCTTATATACTAACCTCATCATTTGTTTCTTCCTGTCCCTCTTTCTTTCCCTCTTTAAATCAATCTGTCTTCCTGTTTCCAGACACAATAGTCCACATAGTGGCAATCATCAATAGCAAGTCTGTTAGTTCCCAATCCCATGCCAGCTAGATGTGTCCTTTCTTTGATGTCATTTAGCCACCATTTAGGGGCTCACATCAGCTGCATCACATATAGAGAAAGTGATTTACTGGATTGTTTGGTCATGCACCTGTTGAACTTTATAGTGCATTATTGTATGTCTAAAGCTGCATGAAATTCAATGTGGATGTGTGTGAGGGTGGGAGGGGTGTGTGTGCGTGGATGGGAGGGGTGTGTGTGTGTTGGGGGATGGGGTCGGGTGCAGTGGCGGCGCCAGGAATTTTTTTCAGGGGGGCATTGGGGGGAGAAAGTGGGAAAGGGGGAAAATATTGGCAAGAATTCCTATCTTCAGTAGATAGCATTGAGCATATTAGCAAGAATTCCTATCTTCAGTAGGTAGCATTGAGCATATTGCCAAGAATTCCTATCTTCAGTAGGTAGCATTGAGCATATTGGCAAGAATTCCTATCTTCAGTAGGTAGCATTGAGCATATTGACAAGAATTCCTATCTTCAGTAGGTAGCATTGGGCATATTAGCAACAATTCATATCTCCAGTAGGTAGCATTGGGCATATTTGCAAGAATTCCTATCTTTCCAGTAGGTATCATTGAGCACATGAGCAAGAATTGCTATCTTCAGTACCGTAGATAGCATTCAGTATATCAGCAAGAATTCCTATCTTCAGTAGATAGCATTGAGCATATTGGCATGAATTCCTATCTTCAGTAGGTAGCATTGTGCATATTAGCAAGAATTCCTATCTTCAGTAGATAGCATTGAGCATATGTGACCGTACACCACGAATGAGCCGTAAATGTCCTCAATTGTATTCTGAGTTACAGTGTACAATGGGCATGAAGGTCGTATTCATAGGTACCTCAATTTGGTGCTACGTGTACCTCATTTAATGAGATACACGTAGCACCAAATTGAAATACCTATGAATATGACCTTCATGCCCATTTTACTGTAACTCAGAATACAATTGAGGACATTACTGACTCATTCGTGGTGTACTGGTCACATATTAGCAATAATTCCTATCTTCAGTAGATAGCATTGAGCATAATTAGCAAGAATTCTTATCTTCAGTAGGTAGCATTGAGCACATGAGCAAGAATTGCTATCTTCAGTACCGTAGATAGCATTCAGTATATCAGCAAGAATTCCTATCTTCAGTAGATAACATTGAGCATATTAGCAAGAATTCTTATCTTCAGTAGGTAGCATTGAGCACATGAGCAAGAATTGCTATCTTCAGTACCGTAGATATCATTCAGTATATCAGCAAGAATTCCTATCTTCAGTAGATAGCATTCAGTATATTAGCAAGAATTCATATCTTCAGTAGACAGCATTGAGCATATTGGCAAGAATTCCTATCTTCAGTAGATAGCATTGAGCATATTGGCAAGAATTCCTATCTTCTGTAGATAGCATTGAGCATATTGGCAAGAATTCCTATCTTCTGTAGATAGCATTGAGCATATTGGCAAGAATTCCTATCTTCTGTAGATAGCATTGAGCATATTGGCAAGAATTCATATCTTCAGTAGATAGCATTGAGCATATTAGCAAGAATTCCTATCTTCAGTAGATAGCATTGAGCATATTGGCAAGAATTCCTATCTTCAGTAGATAGCATTGAGCATATTGGCAAGAATTCCTATCTTCAGTAGTTAGCATTGAGCATATGAGTAAGAATTCCTATAGATAGCATAAAGCTTTTAGCAAGAACACATATCTTCTTCAGTAGATAGCGTTGAGCACATCAGTAAGAATTCCTATCTTCAGTAGATAACATTTGAGCAAGACTTGCTATCATCAGTAGATAGCCATGGACAAGAAATACCTTTGTCAATATGTAGGCTAGCCTATGATCAAGAATTGGTACCTACCATAAATAAAAAGTTCATGAGGCTGAAATATTATCCTAAGTAGATATCATATGGGCCCATTATGCTTTCTTGAGTACATTACCTAAAAGCCAAAATTGGTATCTCAAGTAGATAAGGCAATTTGTCTTATCTGAACGGGCCGATAAAAATGAGAGCTCTCCTGGATTTTACTTGATTAATCTCAGAATTCTTTTTCTCCTGAAAAATCAGTTGTAAACCATTGTAAACCGGTGTGTTCTGTACAATGCAATGCAATACAATGCGGGAATTCACTGTTGCTTCTGCGATTTTTACAGTGTATCAATGCGGGAATTCGCTGTTGCTTCTGCAATTTTTACAGTGTATTAGCGCTCACTCGCTCACTGATTTTCTGCTATTAAATCCCTATCTTCAGTTAGGACAACATGCCTAATAAAAAAGTCCATGTCTGAACTAAATGTCAAAATTAATGATTCTTTAATTGAAAGGTCAGATGTTTGTATTTTGGCAACATAAGTTGAAAATAAAACATCTGTATCTTCAATGAAAACTGAATCAAATTTCTTTTCTTTCTTTGTTTTTCCACCCACTGTCATCATTTTCTCATTTATTCCCACACCTGAAAGTGTAATAAAGAGACACTGAAATATTAACTACAATGCACTTTGTTTCTGGACAGACAGAATGGTCTTTGGCCGCTTCTGATGTTTAATAGTGCAACACGTTTCATTAACAAGCCTTTTGAGAATTGACTAGTCTGCTTTACAATTGTGCTGCTCTTGTCTGTATCCAGAAAACTTGGGTTAGCATAAAATATTTATGTTGTAAACCCAGTCACATGTCAAATATTCTCGTATGCTATTGCTCCTGAAAGTACTATAGAGCTGAATATTGATATTAATTAAAATGCTCTTAGACAATGTGACTTTTTTGTGTATAGTGTAGTAAAGCTACTTATGTCATTATTAGTAAGAAGCATATTTCTTATAATTTATTTACAAGTTACTGCTATGTCCGTCATATCACATTTCTCCTGTGCATTTACTATTTTCAATATGACAACAAATTTCTCACAATATTTATTTATTTATTTTGTTTGTTTATTTATTACACCCTTCTTTCTTTCCTTCCATCATTCCTTCCTTTTTTATCTTTCAATTTGTTTTTCTCTCTGCTTGAACAATAAACGCCTTGACGAAAAAATGTGTCCAAATTCCCAGGCGGGCAAATTTATCTTCTTTCATATTTTGAACATCTTTTTCACATTGGATTTGTTATAAGATTCTCTCAATAGTGACAGACATAAAACTCTTCTGGGAGATTTATTTTGTATCCATTTTACAACCATTAGCACTTACTTACACCATAGTTCCTGGACTTTCTTGCCTTTTTATACAATCAAAATCTTCAATGTTTAATGAGGATTTGTACCATCTATATTTAATACACCTGTTTAGCAAGGTTCCTGCCTACTCTTGGGTTACTCCTGATTCCAGAAAAATATAGCACTATTTTTTTTTAATTATCCTGTTTTTGCCAAATGAAACGTAGCTGAATGCTAATCCTTAAGCTAGTATTTTGGTCATAAAAGTCCAATTTTAATAGTTTTGCTATTTCAAAACATGCAATTTTGCATGGTTTCATAAAAATTGCAGTCATAAAATTCAAAGACTTGGTATAGGTCTAATATAACTAGCATTCCAAAGCTCGAGTATTAGGCTATGAGTTTGCTCATGATTGTAATATTTTATGTTCATTTTGATAATTGGTAAAAAGATATTAGAATATATTGAAGATATGTTGTTTCATTTGTCCAAGAAGGATAATATATTTTTAAAAAATTGCAAAAATTAGTGCTGTATTTTTCAGGAATGGGTAGTAGAGCCTGCTAATAAAATAAATGCCCTTTTACTCTTGTAAGAAAAAGAGGAAAGTATTAAAATAGTTTCCTTGTTTTCTTACAAGAATAAGTATTATGAAAAAGGGACATGGATTAGGAAAAGGGACATACATAGTAAACAGGAATATTTGTCTTATTTTCATGTTCTTTTCAGACTTGTCTATGAAAAATGAACAAAATCTGTTGTTATAATGATTTGTATTGTTCTCTTTTATATTTTGTTTTGCAGACCTGGCTATGAAAAAGTTGTCCCCGGTGAAGGAATGCCAATATCCAAGAACCCCACTTCCAAAGGAAATCTCATCATCCGATTTGACATCGAATTCCCACGGCAACTGACACCAGAAAAGAAGACGCTGATCAAGGAGGCACTGTTGTCATAGTAACCTGATACTGGTATCCGAACAATTTGGTTAAAGGGGAATTGACAAATCTGTCAACAGGAGTAACATTTTACTGCCTGTTAATAGATTTACTTAATTATGGTATGTATTGAGGTCATGCAGTCATGTTTTCATCTTTTAGAAATGCTTCAAACTTTTGTCCTTCAGTTGTCAATTCCTGTTGGCATTGTTTATATTTTGTAATGGTGGTATAATGATATGACACATTAACATGCATGACCCTGGTGGATTTAATTCTTCAGCCTGTCTAACTTATTTCCCCTTTAATTCTTATTTCTAAATGGGATGGAATAGTGCCTTCTGTAATCAACAACTTGTTTGTCTTTGTCATAAATTAGAGGGGAGGTTGCAGCCTTCCCAATTTATTTTGCTATATATGCCATCGCTTGTTGTGTTTTAATTACTTGGGCTATTCTGGTTAATATACTCATACCTCTGATGGGGACATGACTTTAATCTTCCACATAGGGAGTGTGAATTTTGAATGGGGTTACCTGAATGGGTGATTCCATTTGAAATCTGTACTCCCTGTGTGAGAGATTTTAAGGTCATGTCTTCCATATGGGGTGTGTGGATTTCAACTGGAATAGCCCCTTGAAACTTTCATCCTCACACTTGGAATTGTTTCTTCAACTACACATTGACCCCAGTCAGGCAAAAAGTAAAATAAAGCATGGTGGTTTTCCTTCACACAAGAACACCTTTCTGCTTATAGCAATATTGCAACTTGATATTTGCTCAAGAGAGGTACTCAGTTCTTTTCCAAATTCATATTTCTATGATTGTAATGTACTTTGATGAACTGAAATATCTTGGTAAAAGCAAGACTTGACCTGTTAGTGAGGGAAAATGACCTTTCAATGTGCAAACAATCAAGTGTGGTGGTTTTCTTTCATACAAGCACGTCTATCTGCTTAATAAATTTTGTAATATTTGCTCAAGTAGAGGCCCTCAATTTGTTTCAAAATTCTTAAAGCCGAATTATAACATTTGCTGAGGAGAACACGCTCAATATTTTTTTATATTTTTTTACCTTCAACTGGTTGTAGGACAAGATCTTCCAAAGACACCACATTACTAAGAGCTTGTGTTGGTAAAAAATGCATCGGTGACAAATCGTTTTGTGTTGCGGCACCTTCATTATGGAACAGCCTCCCACGTTACATCAGGGAGGCTTCATCACTTCACTCTTTCAAAAAAATGCTTAAGTGTCATTTGTATCCCGAATGTTGATATTTTTGTTTTATTTTTGTTTTCTTTTTTGTATGCGCTCTGATCGCTCTCTAAGAAGCGCCTTATAAAAATGTTTTTGTATGTATGTAAATTCTGGTTTTTTTACACGATTGTTATGTACTTTAATAAGTTAACATACCCTGCAAAAATCAAGACTTGAGGTGCTGTAGTTTGTCAAAATTTAAGATTTTGAATAAACCGCAGGAATCGTTGTATTATTATTACAATGGAAATATTAGTTGAATGCATACACAATGTGCATAACACAGTACGTACATGGCGTGCGGGCAGTTGTGACATATCAAAAGAACCGACATGACTCACATTTGAATAAGCGGCTCGCATAGGCGACATATGCGTTGGTATTGAATAGTGATTTTCTTTGTATTGCCTCGTCTGTTTGGTCCCAAATTAAAAGAGGACAATGAAAACTAACATTTTATACAAAAAAAATTCAATTCTATTTCTTATGGAAATGTAATAATATGGCTTTGATTTAAAGATTGTAATATAAACTAATATATCCTGCAAAAAACACAATTTGCCTCGTCACTCTTGGTGTTGTACCTGTGGTTACACATCGATGTGTTGATGATAGAAAATAGATTTTCAAGGGGTAAACAACCAAGTGAAGTGATGTTCTTTGACACAAGCATGGCTATCTGCTTAACCTCCTGAGCACTACCTGCCGATCTAACATTGCCTCTGATTGGTCAATTACGTGATATCTTCACTTTAACCACCAATCAGAATGGAGCTTTGCAAATAATTCACCTCAATTTTTTTGGGTGGTGAAATTATTCTAACAATGTTGCTGATTGGTCCAATTGATAATGAAAACTTTTTTTGACCAATAGGCAGGTATTTCTCATGGGGTTAATATCAATATTGTAAGATTTGGACACCAGGAGGCCCTCAATTTTGTTTTCAAATTCATATTTTTATGATTGTAATGTACTTTGATGAACTTTAAACTAAAATACATGGCCAATTAGATACCAACATTCATGATCTAGGTGCTACAAATAAATAGCAATTTGCTTTCATGTTGCCTCATTAGTTCAGCATTATAAGGGAACCTCATTTTATCATGTCGTGAAAAAAATCCGACTTTGTCAAAAATCTTGCAATATTGCTTTAAATCCCAAATGTACGATTTCCTACTGATTTTAGATTTGTTATTTTATACTCAAAATGCTGAAAAAATACTAGTAATAATTGTTAGGAAAGGTTTCTGTCCATTTTGGGCTGAAATAACAAGGCAAAGTAAAAGAAACCCTACTGGTTATTTTCACCATTTAACATGTAGTTCTATAGGCGGACATAAAGTCATAATTCATGTCAAACTTTGCTCTGTTGACCGTAACACAAAAAATTTGGCTGATTCCATTTAGGTGCAAGTTGGGACATGTGTTAACATTACAAATAAGCCAAAAATTAACCAATTTCATATTATAAGATAGTACATTATGGCTTTAAAGCATGATGTTCCAACTGGCAGATGACATAATCCTCTCTGGTATGAAAATTTGAATATAGTTTTCTATACCCATGATTTTGTAGTGATTTGGGCAAATTTTTGTGCCAACATTCCATGATTTTGGTAAATTAATTTTGGCAATCATTGACAAATTACCATGCACAGAGTTAGAGATGTTCTGTTCTTGGCGCACTGTTAATCCAGACAAAACCTTAATCTTCCACACAGGGAGTTTGAATTCCAAAATTATGGTTACCTAAATGGGTGACTCCATTTGAAATCTACACCCCCTGCGTGGGAGATTAAGGTCATGTCTTCTATACAGTGTGTATGGATTTCAATTGAAATAACCCGCTATATAAACACATTCAGGAACCACTGAACCAATACCAGGCCTAATATTTCATATTTTGTTTGACAAACCCAGAACCATTATTACTCACAGCTTAAGCTTTCGCTTGGCTTGATCACAAGTGATTGTTGTCAAACAAAATAAGAAATATTATGATCTACAACCCTACGTTAAGGCAATACCAGGCCTGCTTGAATGTCCCTTTTATCTAGATATGAATTGTGTATATTAAAATTAATAACATTGTGAAAATTCCGAAATTCATTTGAATCTCCTTTTACTCATTAACAAACCTTACCTCTGTGTAGAGGATATCCCCCATGCAGGTAGTCTTTTACCCAGGCATGTGTTGTGACAAATGTTATACCATAAGGATTTGCCTCTTCAAGCACCTGTCAGTCTGTGTCTGAAACTAATCATTTCCCATACATCAATACCATGTTGTTTTGATTCCCCTAGGCTTATGGACCACTATGCGGAATATAAACACGCATCCAATGGTCTTCCACTTGAAATCTACACGCCACACAGTGGGTGTAGATTTCAAATGAAGTCGCCCATTCAGGTAACCCCCATTTGAAGTTCACAATCCCTGTGTAGAAGATTAAGGTCATGTCTTCCTTAGGGGGTGTATGGATTTCAATTGAAATTGCCCCATGAGCATTTGTAAATACCACTATAAAAATAGCTGGGTCAAAGCCTTTACAACAATGGTAAGATATTAAACCTTGTCTTTAGTCTTAAGAGGAAGGGTGTTATTTTTATCCTTGTTCTGTTTATATTACATCTCACCTCCAATTCGGTGGTGACATCAGAGCATTTAACACAGATGCGCCACAAGCATGCCCACAAACCACCCTTGTACATTTTCAACTTTCCTGCATATACACTCCATGCAATTAGGTTAGCTCATATGGTTTGATACTGCCTGCGACCAGCAAAATATTAAAGCACCAACATTACTACCAAACTCAAGGTGGAACAAGGTCTCCCATGGGACATGAAAGAATATAATATTGCCAGAGGAGAATCTTGAAGATCTCCGAAATTGGTAATCACTCTACTTTTACGTTCAGTATCATTGTTGTGGTTGGTCGAAAAGAGAAATCAATGCTCACTAATTGGACTACCATCTCTCACTATGGACCATAATGGCCTCATCCCAATGGCAAAGTTCAATAACCTCAATAAAAAAATCATAGTGCAAAATTTGACCTCAAGTTGCAGAGTATTAGTTTTGGTACCCACATTTTCAAAGGTCATTCAATGAATGTACAAATGTATAGGAATTAAAGAACTGTGCCCTGATAGATGAGCATGTTGTGGATCCTGGTGACTGCAACAACCTCCCCCAGGTTCATCATCCTCTGGGCTCAGAATCCACCTGTGCCATATATAAACATACACCCTTTGAGCCAAACATGGGCGACTCCTTTTCATCAAGATGTATTTATGGTAAATACCATAAAATTCCGTCTACAAGCATATATATGCCTCTAAACGAGTTTTTTTTTTTTTTGACACAAGAGACAAGAGGCAGACACTCTCAACAAAAACGTTATTTGGAGTTTGAACAACTATATTACTGATAAAGGCGGCTGTACAAACATGTATATTTGTAAGACAAATCTATTGCAATGTTTTTGAGAAGGGTACTGGCCTTTCATATCTTTCGTTAAAAAAACCTTGTTTAGAGGCATATATGCTTCTAGACGGAATTCTACGGTATTTTATCGAATGCCACCGCAATAAATGATTCATGATTAAAGGGGAGTACTTTCTTGATCAAGACATGCTTTTGATTTGTATTTTGCATCACTCCAAGGACTCCAAGGAATA
Organism: Amphiura filiformis; assembly: GCF_039555335.1. Classification (NCBI taxonomy): domain Eukaryota; kingdom Metazoa; phylum Echinodermata; class Ophiuroidea; order Amphilepidida; family Amphiuridae; genus Amphiura; species Amphiura filiformis. The sequence goes on from NC_092646.1 coordinate 6,441,823, forward strand.
GTTTAATAAAAGATGAAAGCAAAACTGGTCTTGTAGTATATAGATTAAGAAAGTCCCTGACCAAAAGCGGCAAACTTGGTAAACAATTTTATTGTATAATTCATCACATTTGGTATCAAACCAAGAAGAAAGTTCTTGTCTAGAGTGGTGAACTTAGTAAGCAAATTTATTTGTATAATTCATCACATTTGCTAATTTAGAAATCTGATATATATGTTAGTACAATAATGTATTATGCGTTCAAAACAACTGTTTAAGCTGTAAAAACATGTTCTGAATGTTAGAAAAGTACTTGTATGATTATAATTTCCATTTAAGGTGATAAATATTTAAAATAGGACATCAAACCATTGGATTTTATTGATGCTTGAATGAATGAATGCCTTGAAGAAGTGACCTTTGAGAAGAAATAATTAAAACGGTTTCATATGACGATGGCGATGTTTATTTTGATTTGGATTTGAAATGATACTTGGAATTGGATGAAACCAACGTGAGTGGGTTTGATATTGAAGAACAAACAATCAGTGAAACTATGCTTATACTCCTAGTCAGAAAACTACCTCATCCTGACGTGATATGCCAAAAATTGACTTGAGACTGAGTGTGGTTACATTTGGCTGCAGTAGTTGATACAGTTTGTAGTAACCCGGGGTAGTAACTAATGATATTCCCTAATAATCTTACACAATGGACACATCAATCCAGTTAAGTTGGTGATGTGGTTTATAAAAACATAGTCATTCATAACAGACAGGACCTTAATATTTCATGGGCTATCTACTGAAGATAGCAATGCTTGCTCATAGGTTTTTCATGTGTGCTATGTTCCAATTCCAGTGACACCTAATGCTTAATTGTCCTGGGTAGAATTAGGCAAATGTTCAAGCTAGTACTACAGCCTGTTATCATGTGGCTTTTTATACATTCAAAGGTCCAGGAAAATTAATGAGGTGTTACTAGAACGGAAATTGATAATAAAATGTATGGTAGTAATTCAGCCTCGTTAGCTCTTTATTGAAGAGTTTTTGCTTGCTATGATGATCCATATTGGCAGGGAAAATAATTTCATAACATATTGCTTCATTCAATTTGTTGATGATAGAAATATCAATGGACAGATAGACACTACAAAATTAATCACTGGCACCAATGTCAACTCTTGTCCCAATGATAGGTAGGGGAATGTTTTATGATATGGAGTATATATTTCAATAATGTTGGTTGTTTAGCTGAGGGGAAGACACTCAACTTTGGAGGTATATTGGTATTAAGTACTACCAATTCAAAACTAGGGCATACAGGTGTTAAACCCACTAGTCAGAGGTTTGATACCAATAAACGTGGGATAAAAAAACCGGATAAAAAAGCATTTGAATCAAATTGAAAACTCCTAGGTCATTTACAGTGCAAAAATAACAATCTTTGGAACAAATTTGTGATAAAAGTGTCAACTTTTACAATTGGAGTGAAACTTTACTAATTTAGGAACGTAAAAACAGGCTGTAATTGAGTGAACTGTTTGCTACAATGTGAGATGTTTGCTAAAATTGAGTGATGTTTGTAATTGAGTGAGATGTTTACTAGAATATCCATATGCTTCTTATGTATAAATTATAAAGTAACTTTTATTCCTCAAGATATAATCAACTTGATAAAACTTGTATATATTGTACAATTATTACTGTAAAATATGTATGTGTTTGTACAGTCAAAATAAATATGAACATACGCCGATGTAACTTGTTGAATGTGTCTTCTGTAATAAGAACATGGAAATAACTTGTTAAGAATAAACATGGAAGTAGTAGATAAGATGTCCTTCCTTCTTATCTAGTATTTCCGATATGAATAAAACGTGACTAATTATACTAAAGAGCTCACAAAAAGTAACTCGGCCAGCCGTTACAAATACGCCTATAGCTTCAGAACTATAGGGTAATAGATTTAGTACACCTGTAAAAAGATATGTGTAGCCTTATTTGTTTCACACATTAGCCTAATTTCGTTCAATATTAACAACACACTCAATATTATATTATAAATACGCCTATAGCTTCAGAACTATTTTAATAGTTCGTAAGCTATAGGGTAAGTTACTTTTTAAAATCGTATTTACCATATTTTAACATAGAATGAAAATGGGTTTATGTACATACATTTTGGTACCACATTAGCCCAATTTCGTTCAATAGTAACAACACACTGAGTATTTTTAAAGAAAAAAATGAATTTAAAAGTTGTAATTATCTGATCTTCGCGCTGAATTCAAATCAATATAATATACTGCAACTTAGACTTTCGGGGACACATCGTCAACGCCAGATAAATAATTAGATTTGTACAGACGAACCAATAGACCTTTTCATACTGAGTAATTCCGATAAAACCCGAAGCATGAAATAATTTCCCCAGTCGCGCGCCGGTCGCGCACCCATAAAAGTACCTCTTCAGCATCACGTACAGTGCGAAGTTCCAATGTGTAACAGGCATCATAAGGCCGTATAAAATTAATGTTTTGGTTCTCGTCCAGAGGATTTTCATGAATTGATGAGGGAGGGAGGTTTTTTTTGTTTTTTTTTTTTTCAATGTAAAATTAGCATTGTCAGTAGTTTTCGGTCTTCTCCAACAGTGCTCGAGCCTTTTTTTTTTTTTTCAAATGTGAGATTCTGAGGGATAACCCCCTAGAGTACCACAAAAGACTTGGAAGTGATGCTTGTTCTCTAATAAACTTATTTATATGTATGAAGATTTCATAAATCATTCCAAAGTCTAAAAAATTGAAAAATCTAAAAAAAAAAAAAAAAATCTGACAAATCCCAGAAATTGAGGAGGAGGGACGAGAACCAAAATATTAATTTTACACGGCCTAACTACGATGAACTTTCGATTGTCAATTTAGGGACGAGAGAGGTACTTTTGCCAATGATACTCAACGTGCAATTAAGCGTGTGGTTGTAGCGTTGTGTAAGAGACTGACTATGGAAGAGGTGATGAACGTAAACAAACACGTTCTGGAAAAAAATTTAACTGACGAAAAATTACGGACATTATCCATTTTTTTCCATTAGTAGGCCTATCTTATTTTGAAAAACCAAGTAGCTGAGGTGTTAGCTCAATATGCTAGGAAAATATTTCTTGCGATGACCCCATGTTCAAATTGGCTTAATAAGCTGTATTTTCGCGCAAAAGGGTGTCGTAATTCATGACATTTCTTGTCTGCCAGTTTGGGTACAATTTGACCCCCTAGCTTACTAAATAAATATCGCGGTTTTCCGGACTTTTCCGATCTTGATATGAAAAGGTCTATAGAAATAAGCCCTGTTGCGAATCATGTGGAAATGTAAAGTTGTAAACGCACCATCAGGCGCTAGTTTATAACATCGAGAGCCAGATTATACAAATAAACTGAATAAAATAAAATTCACCTAGATAGGAATCTGTCTTTCCCATTCCATTTTAACAGAGTCATCCTATTGGTGACGAGGACGATAGCTTGCACTCTTTCAATGTGTCTATAAAATTGACAGCCACAGACCACACATAGTTACTTTCATATTATACATAGGCCTACAAGAGCTTATGATTTCGAACAAAATCACCATGCGTGGTTGTTGAAGAACTAGTGGATTTGCCCTACTATAACGGCAATTTTGGACACAAAGATATAGGCCTGATGACGCTGTACGGGGTTTCCTTGAAAATACTACTGTGTTGTTACTGTTAAATATCAAAATGCGCGTAGATAAACCACCATTATTTCTGTGTTTAAATATTGTGAATATGGTTTTTAGCTCTGTGATGTCTCTATGTATCTTATTTTATTTATCTCATGAATACTTAAAGGAGTATTTTCGTGATCCTAGCATCCTCTTTTTATGACATTTTCAGTAGATATCCACGAAAAAGCTTATTTCCAAAATTTCAGTTGATTCCGATTTTGCGTTTGCGAGTTATGCATGATTATGTGTATTACACTGCTCCATAGACAATGTGTTGTAATTTCGTTCTGATGCACCAGAACGAAATTCAAATTTGGCGATATTTTTGCTAAACGAATTAATCTGCAAGAAATATTTGGTACATAAACATTATGTAGCCAGAGGTATCCAGTGGTGTAAAAATCTCAACTTTTTTTGGGAAAAGTGGGGGGATGAGGCTGTGGATCACGAAATGCCCCTTTAATAAATGAATTTTTGATAATGATCATAGCCTGCTCATTTAAACATTAATTATGTTTATCGTTTAATTTAAATTTGCACACCAGTTCGTTATTATGAAATCATCAATTTTCATTTGAACAACGTTGGTTTTCGATGCAAGTCACAAATATTGGTGTTTTATATACAACTTCCTTTTGAATTATCAAACTTAATATCGACAGACAGACAGAGGGTAGAGGAGAGAGATTGTCCTGGACATTTTTTAAGAAACGTGCTGATAATCCAAAAGTAAATGAAGTGTTATTTCCAAATAACACTTGACGTTTTTTAAAACATGTTAAATACATGTTTAAAAAACTAACTAAGAAACACATGAAGTTCTAACTTAGAATGTAACATCCACCAATTATCTGTGCAGCTCCCAAATTCCATTGGGTGAAGAAAGTTTTAATAACCAAACAACTAATCACCGATTTTTGAAAGCAGGAGGAAACCGGAGATCCCGGAGTAAACCTGAGTAAACCACCAGCGCTTCGCCCCTGCATCCCACCAGGAGCCCATTTGATTGAGAAGACCTGATTTAAAGTATATCACCTGTATTTTTGTTAGGTTTAGGGTGCACACCAGTAAATAGCTCCCATTGACTTTCTGTACAAACAGGGTCCAGGAAAACGTCATTTTCTTGACTCCAGAGCGACTCAGTTCTTCAAAACTTACCCTTTCTGCAAGTCAAAGGTTAGATGAAGTCATCTATTGTAGAAATTATATACGGAGTCCAGCATTTTTTTCCAGAAAAATGCCGACTAAATCACCCTATAGCCCATACAGCGTACGCCACCTTACAAATAGCTTGGTGTTTCTGAAATGTAACACATTTTGAAAGTTTAGCCAAATTGTAATAAAAAGTCAGATCCTGCTCATTTTTCACAGACAATCTCTTTCCCAGGCCTAAATGAGGATTAAATATGAATCAGGGCCTAATAGTTGGGTTTTAAGCCTTTTCTAATGGATTTAATTCAGTCGTTTGCACGTTTCCTCGTTTGAAACACTGATTTTTTTCTCCCAGGGTGTAGGAGACCTGTATTTACTGGTGTGCACTCTTTACCGTTTCAATTGAGGGATTCATTAACTAGTTTTCCATGGATGAGGTGGAGGTTTCAATAACGCTTCCTATTTCCCGCGCCTATTTCAAGCTATGGTCGAGGTCCAATACCACCTTTTCCCAACGCTCAAATATGGAACAATACTCACAAGGAACACTTATAAAATAGATAACCCGTGTCAATAAATACGACGTGAATAGAGCCTTCACAAAAAGTAACGAAGGCGTTATAAATACGCTAACCAAGAATCGGATTTACAATAATTTTCATAAAAGGAACGATGGTTTATTTACTCGCATACCCGAGTTTAAAAGTTGTAGTTAAATTTATTGATAAGAATTCAGCGCTAAGATACGGGCGTGTTTTACACGCCGCAATGTTTGCTTAATAATCATTGATCACTGTAATGCAACTTTTAAATTTGAGTATTTTTCTTTAATACAAGCACTCTGTGTTGATGTAGAACGATATTGGACCAACGGGGTATCAAAATGCGCGCAAATAAACCATCGTTCTTTCTATGTAAAGTTATTCTGAACACGATGATTACTTCTAAAGCTATAGACAAATCCAACGAGTCAAGTCATGGTCAGGATTTGGTCGGCCATTATTGGGTCCCCCACTCCCGCAGCACCAAACTGGTGTCGTGACTGCCCAATTGGGTGGATTAAAGCCGCTTAAAATTCGATGTTAGATTCTTTTGTGTTGTAAACTGTCATCATTCTTTTGTCTACGTGTAACACGGGTGATAGAATGCAGTTTAAAATACCCTTCAAGGCCGCATCATTTCACATTTTAGGTGAGATAGCCGTGTCCCCGTCGCGGCTATGGCTGCCATTGAGGTGTAGGAATGCGTGAAATTGGATTCGTCTGTAGGTCGATAGGCGTATTTATAACAGCACTACTATCTGCAGGCTTTACATCAAAAGTGAACAACGTTCAAAGGAAAATTCATGACTGGCCTGAATATTTATGAGGTAGGCTACACGTCAATGTTAAATGAGTCCAGAGAAGATGTAAAGAAAGGAGGTAGATCCAGCTATCCTCAAACAAAATATGTGTGTTGCCGCTCATTCAAAAGCAATCACGCTATTTAGGTTTAACAATAAAATACAACAAAAGGGTTCGAACCCATGACGGGTGTGATACACAAGTTGCTGCTTACTAGTTTTAGGGAAAGGTCAGTGTCTGTATACCATCAATACTATGCATACCATGCATGCAGATCCTAACATCCAGTTTATTTCAAATAAAATATGACCGAAGTTCCATGGCAAATAATAATTTTGCACGCTTGGTTACGCTTTCAACCTCTACGATTTATGATACAGACTATTTTCAATTATCAAAATATCTTTATTAGGTTTGCAGGAAATGACAGGAAAATACATTAAAACAATAAAATATAGATGATCAAAAATCATCCCGTTTCTAACAAAATCCTAAAACACTCTCCTAAATAATTAATATATGTTCCAAAATGGGCGGATTTTTTGGAATCTTTACAAAACTACATTTCTTTCTTATAGTATCCACGTGTGGTATCCCCTGCAGAGCAACATCAGGTACTTAACACACACGTGTCATACTTTCAAGGAATTATCTATAGAAACATTGGATATGGTTTCAATTCTGGAGTGAAAATTAATCAACCGTAGTCGGCAACACACATCACATCAAAGGCTACTTTCAAGTAGATGTGTAACTACTTGAGAATAAAGGACTATGAATAGGTGCGACAGGATAACCTACGGGATTATCTCAAGGATATAATTCCGTTCTTCCTCCTTTTTTTTCAACTTTCCTGATGAGTCCAATACATTGAATACTATTAAAAATTCATTTGGGAATATTCATGAGATAAATTAATGGGATTTGTGGGATCCGTCTATAGCTAAACTAATTTCAAACAGACACGTTGAAAACAGAAAAATCAAGCATAAACTCTTTTTATAACATAACATTTGTAATATTTTAATAGGCAGCAATTTACAAGCATACATTGTACGCCCGTATCAGGTAGTACATAAAATGTCACGCCCTTGACAAGAAACAAAGAATAAGGATAACATTGAAATAATGTGCAACTTTATATTCACAATCTTAATCATGTTAATTTCTACCAAGAGTCAGTAACGGATTTCGTGATTTAAACTTCAATTCTGCCCTCCTAGGTACAAAAAGCAGTCTTAGCCAACACAAAACATTCGCATAAACGTTTAGAAAAGGTTGCAAGAAAACGTTAAAAATATCCGGTAATATAAAGGGTATAGGATAGAAAAGGTCTTTTGAATAACATTTCAAACACATTTTTGCACTGCAAAACATTGTAACCCATATATGATTTCAAAATATTTTTCCAAAAATGTTTGCAAATTGTTTACAGTACATGTAACATTTTGATATTATCTAAAAAAAATTCCTTTGAAATGTTTTCTTGACGTTTATATAACCTGACATTTAACGTTCTTAAAATATTTTGACCAAAAAAAAAGAGAAACTTTTAAAACGTCTTTGTGTTTGCTGTGGTATATTGCTTCTAGGAGTCATTTTTTAAAGAGCCATATATGTTTTTCTGCCGTTGAATAGTATACAAAATATTCAATGGCTCAAAATATCATCGTTAGTCGATACGAAATGGTACAAACTTCGTCCAACAGATTTTTACTTATTCTACTTTTGATCATTAATCGATTACTGTTAACTCTCTATCCAAAAAATAAAGACCACAAAAAGTAACGCAGCTGTTATAAATACTCGCATAAATTCAATATTTCAACAAAAAGGATTATTTATTTTACGCGCATTTACACCCCATTCGGCCAATTTCGTTCAATATTAACAACACAGCAGTGTTTTTAAAGAAAGTTGCAGCTATTTGTATTGATTTGAAGTCAGCGCGAAGATATAGAGAGCTTGCGATTTCCAAACGTACTACGCCCGTGCATCTATTCAAAATCCCGACATATGAGAGTGATTTTGAATTGGTGCACTGGCGTATGATACGTACGTTTGGAAATCGCAAACTCTTTTAACGTGCCACAATGCTTGCCAAAAATTTCGGTTTTGATGGGAGAAGAAGGGGATAAGGCTGTCGATCGACAGTGTCGATATTGATCAATATTGGGGACACTAGATGTAGGAGTGGATACAAAATCTATCATTGTCATGATTGTGCGTGTTCATTTGTAGATTTTGTATCCACTCTTGTATCTAAGGTCTTTGATATCGATCAATAAGATTGAACGTGTATGGGCCGCATTAGAGTGCGAAATTTGTTGCTGCATTAACAAACTTTAACCAATATTCTATGGATTTATCCTTTTTTTTTCAGTTTAGCTTCTTATAAGAGACTTTACCAAACGATTTTAACCACTTCGTTACCGCCAAATTGATTTCATGAATATGGTTCTCACCAATACAAAAGCAAATCTAATTTCTATATTGAAGTATAAAGAATGCTTTATTACCAAACACAATGCGTTGCCACATATAATCAAATTTCAAGCATTATAGAAAGTGTATATTCAATTGTACCCGTTATGTTACCATGGTAAAATAGAAATTCAAATTTGATTTTGACTTGACTTTATTAGATTCATAAACTTGTAATTTGAGTGAAATTTCTAAGGTCACGAAGATGAATAAGTATAAATCTCTGGAATCTTACAAAATGAATAAATAGTGACTGAAAATACGTTCTACTTTAACCCAGAATGCTAAATATAATTTGGAGTAAACATATGTTCGAGATTTCACCAGTGGACCTCCCTTTTTCAAACCAAGTAACATTTGTTAAATGTTGTCGTTGATTAATCTTGCTATCTCTTATTATTAACTCTTATGTAAAGAACAATGGGTGATAAACCTACTCAAAATTGGAGATATTCGACATGATCCCTTACTTTTGATACAAATTGTATAAGTCTAAAAAAGACAGCGCAACCGTGTATTTATCGGTATAAAAAATCGAAAAACCGTGCCAGATTCCATACGTTAATTCTCAAAATATTTTGGAATCATATATTGGAATACCTCAATTTGGCTCGTTATTTTCTCCACCACTTTCCACCATAAATCAGAGAGTGTATAAGTCATGCTTGAGTGGAGATACATATTAATAGTTGAGGGAACTTTTTGTCTGGCCTTCGTACATGTTTGCTTTTTTTGAAAATATTATGCAGGCCTGTATAATTTCTAAATAAGGTAAAGTAATATCTTAAAGACATTAAACATATAGCCTACCGTAAAACCTCGTCTACAAGCATATAAAGTGTTTTTGATGAAAGCTTAATTAACACGAAATAATCGTAAATATTCCAATACAATAGATTGATCTTACAATAATACTTGTTTGTATATGCTTGGATCTGCAATTTATTTGCTCAAACTCCATAATGGCGCCTGGAATAATCTAGCTTTTATCAGAGGCACTCTGTATGCTTATAGATGAGGTTTTACGGTATTACCAAATAAAGTAGTCAACAGATGGATCATTTTTGTTCTGCGTATATTGATACCGCGTTGGGCATGATGCGCGTTGCGACTTTATTTTCACAACTTTGAATGAAAAAGAGAATATTTCAAAAGTGACAAGTTTACATTTTCTCTCGAAACACGATTTTTTTTAAATGCTCTCTTATTTCCAATCAAATTCCCGCAGACTTATAGTATTGGGACCTGTCGCGTCACGGGTACTGGTCCCTGACAATGAATACGGGTACGGGTACGGCGCAATTATGATAAGTACGGGCACGGGAATTGGGACTCGAGTACGGGTATATGGGTAGGGGTATACTACAAGTCTGCAAATAATCGGTATGATTTGCTATAAAATCAAGATTCTAAAAATATTTTAAACCTCAATATTGTATAGATACTGGGAGGCCTTAGAAAAGGTTGTAACTAGTACTGATACCCCGGATATTATTTTATTTATTTATCTCAGCACGCAAAAACATGGAATACGGTATAGGTTACTATACTTTTGCAATGCGTTCGGGATTTGCCGATGCGGTCTGTTGTTGGCCGGGGTTGTTGGGGAAAGGTGTAGGCCCTGAACAGGGTGTAACCAGTGGTGGTAGGTGGACAGACTACCCCCTCGGATAATCTGGTTTCTAGGACCCCCCCTATTAATGCCGTTATCCCCCCCCCCAAACAAGATTTTCAATGATCGGGCTTTTTCCCATCGAAATGGATATGGAAAGAAAATTTAGGTTGAATTACAAGACCCAAATTAATTTCTTCTTGTTGAAAAGTAACACAAAAACTTTCCCCTAAGGTGCTTGTTATTTTTCACTACACTAAAGTCGGAATTAAAGACACTAGTTCACGTCCGACGTATCAAACTCATATATGGTTCGTGTACGATTTATCGTGATGATTGATATTTCAAAACGCAGCGGAAAAAACAGCTTATTACTTATTATATGGTTATGTTTTCACCTTCAAATAGACCTACAAACCGTCTCAAAAGTTGGGTCTTAGTAATAGGAAATTCTCTTTCCTTAAGGTACCGTCCCGGGGCAGCATATCAACGCTGCAAGCTGCAATGGCGGCACTACGGTGGGATCCCCATTCACCCCCCCCCCCACCGTTTGTCCCCAGCAAAAACAAAAATTACAACAATTTCCACTTTTTTTTGTTTTTGAAATTCACTTGCCCCGTGGCCCCCCTCCTGATAAAAAATCCCGGTGCCGCCACTGCAACGCTGAGAAAAGTTGCGTTTTGGCCTGTAAGAATACCGACATCGTCCGCCATTTTTTGCGATTCCTTTTCTCCGATGAAGGCACCAGATGAATCAGCTTTTTTTACGCGCTACTAATCAATCACGACTCTTGGGAGTTTTATTGACAGGATTGTCAAACGCGAACTACTATCTTTATAATTGAAGACCGAATTAAGGAGACTAGTTTGCGTATGACGTCCTGTCAACCAGACCAAAAATGCCGTACTGCGCAGGTCAGCAACCAATCACGCCGCGCCTTTGCCCTGACGTCAGTCACAAGCTAGTCTTTTTAATTTGGTCTTCAATTATAATTCCGACTTTTCTACAATAATGCAACAAAACAAATTAATTAATCTGCACCTATTGAGATTAAGAACATGATTTGAACTAGGATCCAGCTGCAAAAACATTTATACTACTCAAAAAGAATCATCCACGGTGTATCTTCGCCTCATGCACACGCAAGCTTCCTTTCTGCCACATTTTCCCCATTGGACATCATAGCAACCCATAGGCGGACAACACGGAACAATCTTTGAAATGTGTCCAGTCGTACTACATGTGTCTCCTTGGTTAAGACATCTGGGTCTCTGAAAGAACAATAGGAAAGAATTCGGATATAAAGACGATGACACATTTGTAGATTATACAAACCTGTTTCATTATTCGTATTCACTTTTCGGTAAATCCCATAAGCCTTTGCGGATATTCTACTCTGATGTAGTCACGCCGATGCGCACCCCGGATGCGCACATCGTTATTGAGCATTTCACGCCTTTCAAATGCGCAGTTCGCTAAACGATATGCACATCGGCGTGACGTCAAATGACGACATCTCATGTCTACCAGCAAAGGCTTATGGGATTTACCAAAAGTACAGGAAAGCCGGACTGCTTTTTTCTAATGTGTCCATGAACAGCACCAGGAAGAATTGTCTGACAGCCAGGGGTTAACACTCTACTTTTTTCGAAACGAATTGCGAGATATTATGGCTCTCTGAATATTTAACCAACAGCTTAACCTCCGAAGGACGGAATACTTTCATGATTCATATACTCAATTCTAAATGCACCATGGGGGTGATTATGTTGTCAATTAAGTTCAGACTTTTCCCCCAAGTCAACACCCCTGCAAATTACCACCACCGGGAATTGATCATGGTGTGATGTGCTTTGAGTAATTTAATTTGATTATTTATCTTTGTTTACAATTGAAATCTATTTCATGAGACATTTTAGGGATTCCACTCTCATGCATCAAATTGAGCAACAACAAATTGAATCATTTCTAATTTTGGAAAGTTGGGAATTCCCCTGAGATTCTAAAGTGAAAATGACAACATAACTGGGAAAAACCCTCATGTAATGTACAAGATTAATGTTTATAATTGTTCTTGGGAATTTCCAAGATTACATTATGTGTTGTAAAATAGCAATTGGCTATTAAAATAATGGAATTTTCCATTGCTTGGTATATAAGAAAATGTAAACATAATTCTTCATAGTTGAATGTTGTTCTGGGCTTACAGTCCAATTCCTTCAAAGAAAGGAAATTGCGAACCAGAAATATTTTATGTAGTCAATATATTACTACCTGCCAGTGTTGTCAGAGAAGATCTAGTTTACGTCAAAGTGCGCACCTCTTCAAAGAAAGCAAATTATATTCTTCTGTGGACTTGCTAAAGTCTGGTTTATGAAACAACACATCTGTCAATATAAGTGGAAACGGGGACAACTGCAACGCAGTTCTGCTTCCTGATGAAATTGTGTGAAAGGTGAAAATAACACCATTTGGAGATAGAGAAGGAGTTAAGAGATTGAAAAACTGCGCAAGGCTTTTATACGCAAAGGATGTTACGCATGGGATTATAAATGCAAGTCTTCAGCGGACTTCGCTGAACAGCGATCTTCGCAGGACAAGTGAATCAGGACATACATCAAGAACATTGAAAACAAAAACTTTACAATCAACTACAAGATCAAGGCTGCCCGATAAGTAACTCTTCTAAATGAGTGTATCTGTATGATTGATTGTATGTGTTTATGTTAACTCACTAAAGTATTGTTAATTAAAAGACTTAGATATTGTTAACTTAATTAATCAGTGTGTTTTGTTGTGCATTCTGAAGTGAATTTGGGAAAAAAGTTGTTATTGGCCTTGAGTCATTTAACGACTTGTAACAACGGGACCTAGGGTACTGCGAAAGCGAATACCCAAAACAATAGGACACTTTCTCCGCAGTTTTTCTTGTGTGAGCAAGGGCGTAGCCGGGGGGATTGCCCCCAGATATTTTCAGGGATAAAATGGGGACAACAAAGAGTAAAGTGTCTTTAAAATGACTAAAAATGGATCTAAATTGACAAATGGGAGGGGGGGCGAAGATTTGGCTTTGCCCCTCACACTAAAATCATAGCTGCACTACATGCGCGAGCCCTGTTGTACTAGACGAGCCTTAAATTTTCGACAAGAATAATAAGTGCTATTTCAACCTTATCATTATAATGTCACTATTCGGAATAAATGGGGCAATATTGATAATAAAGAATTAGTATGTAAGGGAAAGTCATCATTTTCTGACCTGGCTAGCTTGTCTAGAAATAGCATAATTACCCCGTGCATCAGGTGTCATACCCGGGTGTCATATCATACACTAATTAGAAAATACTAATAAGATTTCCAATAATATTGTTAGAGTCAATCTTTTTAGCAGCAGGAAATGATCTCAATTCCCTCGATAATAACAGCGCTGTAAAAGTGCGAGTATGCACTGCAAACGTCTGAATAACTTCCAATCTCAACAGTGTACTTTGACAGTTATATTTATAAATGCGCTTTTATAAATGCGCACGTTACCACCTCCGCGTTGCCATAACAGCTTATAGACAGTAAGTCTCGAAGTGACCTTCTACATAGCGAGTCTTCCTATAAATTTCATTGCAAAGGCGGAACAACATGAGACTGCACTCATAGAAATGACTTGTTCGCCTTGTTGGCGCAATTCAAAAGGAGTAAGTTTGGACAACTCAAAAATAGTGTAAAAGTTGCCAAAACAAAATTCATTTTAGTTATCCGAACTTAAAAATGCTGAAAAAGCTCAAAAGTTCCGTCAACTAATCAACTTTGTTGGCATTACTTAAAAAGTTGATGTAAGTCGTTGCGTCAACTTTTTAAGTAATGCCAACTTCTGAATTCAAGTTCAGGAAAATAAACAAGGTTCAAAGAACCAATTAGTTGAGTTATTGTAACTCAACATGTAAGTTGATGTAACTCGTTCATATTAAGTTACTGGTACTTATTGTTTTGAGTTATCCCAATTTGGTACTTTGTTACTTAATTCACGTAAATGGATCATTTTCTGCACAATTAGCAGTATTCAAATATTTATTTTTGTAATCAGTGCAATATTTTGTATACTATAGCACACCTCTAGAAAATTATGCTAACCTAGGCTAGTTTCATTTTCTGAGTTGTAACAACTCAATAAAGTAAGTGCAAATGAGTGCGACCAACATAATGATATCGAGTCAGCGTTACTCAAAATTGTACACGTTAGCATTACTCGGAAAGTTGACGCAACGACTTACATCAACTTACTGAGTAATGCCAACGAACAGTTTCTATGAGTGTGCTGTGCAGCAAAATAATCTATTTTGTTCAACTTTGTGATTATATTGTAAAAGTTTCCGTCGTTGAATATTTATTTCCGTCGTCAAATACTTTCAAAATGTTGTTTTTGATAACATATTACAAATACTTAAATTTGATGATATTTATCTACAGAGTTCCTATCCCTTTCTGTATAGTGGTCAATGCATGAGGATTTGGTCACGCTTGCTGGTCTTGGAATGTCGTGCCCATAGGTCACGTGCGCATTTATAAAAGCGCATTTATAGATATAACCGAAGTACACTACTCAACGAGATTACAAATATGTGGCGTGATCAAGCAAAATCAGTCTGAAGTCGGACATATTCAATCTCCAGTCTCTTACAGGATCAAGTAGTATTAGCAAACTACATTTTGCAGAAAATCCCATTGAAATTGAACAACCAGTTCAAAAGATATGAGCTTAGAGTTTCCAAAATGTGATGCGATCAAGCAAAATCAAGCGTAGATTGCCCCATATAGAAGAAATGGTGGCTCTGAAAGCAGTTGTTCAACGTAGATTGTCCCTTATAGAAGAAATGGTGGCTCTGAAAGGAGTTGTTCAACGTAGATTGCCCCTTATAGAAGAAATGGTGGCTCTGAAAAGAGTTCTTCAATGTAGATTGCATCTTATAGAAGAAATGGTGGCACTGAAAGGAGTTGTTCAACGTAGATTGTCCCTTATAGAAGAAATGGTGGCTCTAAAAGGAGTTGTTCAACGTAGATTGCCCCTTATAGAAGAAATGGTGGCTCTGAAAAGAGTTGTACAACGTAGATTGTCCCTTATAGAAGAAATGGTGGCTCTAAAAGGAGTTGTTCAACGTAGATTGCCCCTTATAGCAGAAATGGTGGCTCTGAAAAGAGTTGTTCAACGTAGATTGTCCCTTATAGAAGAAATGGTGGCTCTGAAAGGAGTTGTTCAATGTAGATTGCCTCTTATAGAAGAAATGGTGGCTCTGAAAAGAGTTGTTCAATGTAGATTGTCCCTTATAGAAGAAATGGTGGCTCTGAAAGGAGTTGTTCAATGTAGATTGTCCCTTATAGAAGAAATGGTGGCTCTAAAAGGAGTTGTTCAACGTAGATTGCCCCTTATAGAATAAATGGTGGCTCTGAAAAGAGTTGTTCAACGTAGATTGTCCCTTATAGAAGAAATGGTGGCTCTAAAAGGAGTTGTTCAACGTAGATTGCCCCTTATAGAAGAAATGGTGGCTCTGAAAGGAGTTGTTCAACGTAGATTGCCCCTTATAGAAGAAATGGTGGCTCTGAAAAGAGTTGTTCAACGTAGATTGTCCCTTATAGAAGAAATGGTGGATCTGAAAGGAGTTGTTCAACGTAGATTGTCCCTTATAGAAAAAACAGTGGGTCTGAAAGGAGTTGTTCAATGTGGATTGCACATTATAGAAGAAATGGTGGCTCTAAAAGGAGTTGCTCAACGTAGATTGTCCCATTATAGAAGAAATGGTGGCTCTGAAAGGAGTTGTTCAACGTAGATTGCCCCTTATAGAAGAAATGGTGGCTCTGAAAAGAGTTCTTCAATGTAGATTTCATCTTATAGAAGAAATGGTGGCACTGAAAGGAGTTGTTCAACGTAGATTGTCCCTTATAGAAGAAATGGTGGATCTAAAAGGAGTTGTTCAACGTAGATTGCCCCTTATAGAAGAAATGGTGGCTCTGAAAAGAGTTGTACAACGTAGATTGTCCCTTATAGAAGAAATGGTGGCTCTAAAAGGAGTTGTCCCTTATAGCAGAAATGGTGGCTCTGAAAAGAGTTGTTCAACGTAGATTGTCCCTTATAGAAGAAATGGTGGCTCTAAAAGGAGTTGTTCAACGTAGATTGCCCCTTATAGCAGAAATGGTGGCTCTGAAAAGAGTTGTTCAACGTAGATTGTCCCTTATAGAAGAAATGGTGGCTCTAAAAGGAGTTGTTCAAACTTATAGAAGAAATGGTGGCTCTGAAAGGAGTTGCGTAGATTGCCCCTTATAGAAGAAATGGTGGCTCTGAAAAGAGTTGTTCAACGTAGATTGTCCCTTATAGAAGAAATGGTGGATCTGAAAGGAGTTGTTCAACGTAGATTGTCCCTTATAGAAAAAACAGTGGGTCTGAAAGGAGTTGTTCAATGTGGATTGCACATTATAGAAGAAATGGTGGCTCTAAAAGGAGTTGCTCAACGTAGATTGTCCCTTATAGAAGAAATGGTGGATCTGAAAGGAGTTGTTCAACGTAGATTGCCCTTATAGAAGAAATGGTGGCTCTGAAAAGAGTTCTTCAATGTAGATTTCATCTTATAGAAGAAATGGTGGCACTGAAAGGAGTTGTTCAACGTAGATTGTCCCTTATAGAAGAAATGGTGGATCTAAAAGGAGTTGTTCAACGTAGATTGCCCTTATAGAAGAAATGGTGGCTCTGAAAAGAGTTGTACAACGTAGATTGTCCCTTATAGAAGAAATGGTGGCTCTAAAAGGAGTTGTTCAACGTAGATTGTCCCTTATAGCAGAAATGGTGGCTCTGAAAAGAGTTGTTCAACGTAGATTGTCCCTTATAGAAGAAATGGTGGCTCTGAAAGGAGTTGTTCAATGTAGATTGCCTCTTATAGAAGAAATGGTGGCTCTGAAAGGAGTTGTTTAATGTAGATTGCCTCTTATAGAAGAAATGGTGGCTCTGAAAGGAGTTGTTCAATGTAGATTGTCCCTTATAGAAGAAATGGTGGCTCTAAAAGGAGTTGTTCAACGTAGATTGCCCCTTATAGAAGAAATGGTGGCTCTGAAAAGAGTTGTTCAACGTAGATTGTCCCTTATAGAAGAAATGGTGGCTCTAAAAGGAGTTGTTCAACGTAGATTGCCCTTTATAGAAGAAATGGTGGCTCTGAAAAGAGTTGTTCAACGTAGATTGTCCCTTATAGAAGAAATGGTGGCTCTAAAAGAAGTTGTTCAACGTAGATTGCCCCTTATAGAAGAAATGGTGGCTCTGAAAAGAGTTGTTCAACGTAGATTGCCCCTTATAGAAGAAATGGTGGCTCTGAAAAGAGTTGTTCAACGTAGATTGTCCCTTATAGAAGAAATGGTGGCTCTAAAAGGAGTTGTTCAACGTAGATTGCCCCTTATAGAAGAAATGGTGGCTCTGAAAGGAGTTGTTCAACGTAGATTGCCCCTTATAGAAGAAATGGTGGCTCTGAAAAGAGTTGTTCAACGTAGATTGTCCCTTATAGAAGAAATGGTGGCTCTAAAAGGATGTAGTGGCTCTGAAAGGAGTTGTTCAATGTAGATTGCACATTATAGAAGAAATGGTGGCTCTAAAAGGTGTTGCTCAACGTAGATTGCCCCTTATAGAAGAAATGGTGGCTCTGAAAGGAGTTGTTCAACGTAGATTGTCCCTTATAGAAAAAACAGTGGGTCTGAAAGGAGTTGTTCAATGTAGATTGCACATTATAGAAGAAATGGTGGCTCTAAAAGGAGTTGCTCAACGTAGATTGCCCCTTATAGAAGAAATGGTGGCTCTGAAAGGAGTTGTTCAACGTAGATTGCCCCTTATAGAAGAAATGGTGGCTCTGAAAAGAGTTCTTCAATGTAGATTGCATCTTATAGAAGAAATGGTGGCACTGAAAGGAGTTGTTCAACGTAGATTGTCCCTTATAGAAGAAATGGTGGCTCTAAAAGGAGTTGTTCAACGTAGATTGCCCCTTATAGAAGAAATGGTGGCTCTGAAAAGAGTTGTACAACGTAGATTGTCCCTTATAGAAGAAATGGTGGCTCTAAAAGGAGTTGTTCAACGTAGATTGCCCCTTATAGCAGAAATGGTGGCTCTGAAAAGAGTTGTTCAACGTAGATTGTCCCTTATAGAAGAAATGGTGGCTCTGAAAGGAGTTGTTCAATGTAGATTGTCCCTTATAGAAGAAATGGTGGCTCTGAAAGGAGTTGCTCAACGTAGATTGCCCCTTATAGAAGAAATGGTGGCTCTGAAAAGAGTTGTTCAACGTAGATTGTCCCTTATAGAAGAAATGGTGGCTCTAAAAGGAGTTGTTCAACGTAGATTGCCCCTTATAGAAGAAATGGTGGCTCTGAAAGGAGTTGTTCAATGTAGATTGCCTCTTATAGAAGAAACGGTGGCTCTGAAAGGAGTTGTTTAATGTAGATTGCCTCTTATAGAAGAAATGGTGGCTCTGAAAGGAGTTGTTCAATGTAAATTGTCCCTTATAGAAGAAATGGTGGCTCTAAAAGGAGTTGTTCAACGTAGATGGCCCCTTATAGAAGAAATGGCGGCTCTGAAAAGAGTTGTTCAATGTAAATTGTCCCTTATAGAAGAAATGGTGGCTCTGAAAGGAGTTGTTCAACGTAGATGGCCCCTTATAGAAGAAATGGTGGCTCTGAAAAGAGTTGTTCAACGTAGATTGTCCCTTATAGAAGAAATGGTGGCTCTAAAAGAAGTTGTTCAACGTAGATTGCCCCTTATAGAAGAAATGGCGGCTCTGAAAAGAGTTGTTCAACGTAGATTGTCCCTTATAGAAGAAATGGTGGCTCTGAAAGGAGTTGTTCAATGTAGATTGCCTCTTATAGAAGAAATGGTGGCTCTGAAAGGAGTTGTTCAACGTAGATTTTCCCTTATAGAAGAAATGGTGGCTCTAAAAGGAGTTGTACAACGTAGATTGTCCCTTATAGAAGAAATGGTGGCACTGAAAGGAGTTGTACAACGTAGATTGTCCCTTATAGAAGAAATGGTGGATCTGAAAGGAGTTGTTTAATGTAGATTGCCTCTTATAGAAGAAATGGTGGCTCTGAAAGGAGTTGCTCAACATAGATTTTCCCTTATAGAAGAAAATGGCTCTGAAAGGAGTTGTTCAATCTAGATTGCCCCTTATAGAAGAAATGGTACATCTGGAAGTAGTTGTTCAACGTATTTTGCCCCTTTTATTCGAGACCGAATTAAAAAGAATAGTTTGCGTATGACTAGTCTTTTTAATTCGGTTTCAGATTATACTGTGATCATATACCATAACTTCATCAATCTATAGTCATAGCATTGTGATATCATAATTACACAGAGGATTAATAAATTCTTATTTCACATTCGAATGATTTAATTCTTTTGTCTCTGTAATACATCATCTACACTGACATTTTCATATAATTTACTTTATATAAAAGCTGATATATTTTACAAAATGAAATTTTATTTCTAAAATTAAGCACACAGACACATTTACAGTCTTACTTTTAGTGGTTGGATCGTAAGGCAATTAACCCTAATGATCATCAACCGTGTCGTCTGCATTTATTAGATACACTCGAAAACACCCATATTTTTGAGAGTACATTATTAGGCTACTATAAAGTAAGGGAACAATTGACAGTATTTTGATTGGTTTTGAAAATGAGTCTCGACACGAAAATTGAAGATGAACTAGACGAGTTAACCTGTACCTACAGGCAAGTTACTAAATCACAATAGTCTGCAATGGAGACATCTACACGGTAGAGGAAATCTGCGTTGATTATAGGTTAACAACTGTCAAGGACTGTGTATCAGTTATTTCGAAGGTATTGTACAAATTCAACAAAAAATCTAAAATTTTGCCTTTGGAACCGATATTCCGATAATGTCTAGTAAGTCAAACAGAGTTCAAAGGTCACACACAAAATCACATAATTAATATGTCTGTTGAAAATCAAAATCGAGTGGAAACACCAGAGGAAAATTCCCCAAAATGTATAGACGAATCCAACGAGCCAAGTGATGGTCAGAATTTAGTCGACCATTACTGGTGTTGTTACTGCCCAATTGGGTAGATTAAACCCACTTAAAAATCGATGTTGAATTGTAGTTTGTTGTAAACTTCCATCATTCTTTTGTCTACGTGTAACACGGGCGATGGAATGCAGTTTAATATCCCCGCCAAGGCCACATCATTTCACATTTTAGGTGGGATAGACCTAAGGGGGGACCCAGCTATGGCTGCCATTGAGGTGTAGGAATGCGTGAAAATGGATTCGTCTATAATACAAAATCAAATCAAGTCAGTTAAAAAAAATTATAAAGATAGGGAAATGCAGGCACGTCAGCCAGATATTAAAGTAAAGGAACTTGAAATGCAGGAACGTCTGATAGAAAAATAAAGGAAAAAAGAAACTAAAAGTAAGGGAACGTGAATTACAAAGGAAGGAACGTGAAAAAGGAAGAGGAAAAAGTAAGGGAATTTGTATCACAGAAATGGGGGAGGCAGAGAAGGAATGGAAATGAAATAAAGAGTAGACATGGTAGATATGAAAATAAATAATAAATAAATTTCGGAATTTATATAGCGCTTTTTCCAGAGGATTCAAAGCGCTGTAATTTCGCTGCGTGGTGAATCATCACAATCAGATCGCATCAACTAGGCTAGTTGCAGCCGAACCCGGCGCAAACCTATCCGCACTTAGATTGTAACATCCACCCATTTTCTGCAGCTCCCCAAATTCCAAGTTGGAAGTACAAGAAAAGGCTAGTTCTAAAACAAGCAGTAATGTGGATGGAACTGGAAAAATAGGCAGGCATATAAAGTAAAAATAACTGATGGTCAAGGTATTGGTACATTCTCTTCAGCGCATTTGAAAACTACGTTAAGCGTGAAGGTGGAAAGAAAATACGTGGGTCAAAAGACTCCGGGCAACAGACACACATTGCATGATGTAGAGAGGTTCAAAATAGAATACTAACACCAGGTTATGACTGTTAAAGGCATCTCAATTTACGCCTGAAGCATACAGGAGAAATAAATTCATTGTCAAAAACAGTAAAGGAAGTAAGCCTCAGACTAATGCTAAATAAATTACAGATATTTCATTGAAATGTATTAATCTGCCATACAAACACTTCCAATTGTATGTAATCGGAGGTCCCGGGTTCAACCATCTGTAAATTTCACCAATTGATTGCTCTTTCAAACTCTTATACTTCCATTACATCTTTACTTATATTAACACATGAAGACAAATCGACAATTTTAAATTTCAAAAAATGGGGACAATTGTGTGTCTAAAACTGGGCCAAATGAAGATGCAACACTTTGTGTCAATTTTGTTCCGGCATTTCGAGTCGGGGGGAGGGGGGGGGGAGACAAAAGCCGGTCGGCATGTATACGGTGTAAAATTCCTCATCGTCAAGATAAAATTAGCGTAAAACATCCACTCCTTTTGACGCAGACATCCTAATCCTAAAACTTACATACGTGACGCAATTGCATACAAGACATTTAGGTGTCAATCATGACAGCTAAAGTAACAACTCTAAAAAAAGACAAAACGAACACACTCAGAATACCGTGTAACCGTACTTTGGGGACAAACTATATACAGACGAAACGTCATTTGAAAACGCAGTTTAGCTATACGTAGTTCTCATGTATACGAACAGTCAGCGTGTTAAAATACACAGAAGGATAATGGCTCAACTGTCGCGCAAGAGAATAGTTAATAGGTTGAACGACAAATTAGAAGAAGCAAAAACTATTGGTTAGAGGTCAAAAAACATGTCACCAGTTGCAAATTAAAGCACAGAAACAAATAAAAGGCAAGTACTGACATGCCCAGCATTGGTTCAGCGGTCATTTACACATATATGATAGCCCTTATTAGTATTGATAGAAAATATTTGTGTGCAATCCCGGGATTTCGGCAACAAATTTTTGGCTAAATCCTGGGGCAAGCTTTTTGCCGAAATCGCGGGGTTTCGGCAGTCCCGTGATTTCGGCAAGGACCATGTCAGAAAGTCTAGAGAAGTACGGGGAAGAGGGGGACAAAGACCATGAATAGAGAAGAAGGCACTTATTTCCTTAGTCACCTATGACCTACTTTTGAAAACTGGAAATAAGACTACACACAACCGGAAGTCTATTTCCAGGGAAAGCGGATCAGATACTCACATCTGATAAAGTCCTCCGACGAGATGGACGAAATAAAAACTTAATGGTTTTGTCACGCAAAATATTACCAATTGATTTGAAGTACAAACCTGATGAATCTATTCACTGGGCTATATTTTATAAACTATAGACGAATCCAATTTCACGCATTCCTACACCTGGGTCCCCGTCGGGTATATCCCACCTAAAATATAAATGATGCGTCCTTGGTGGGGATTTTAAACTGCATTTCATCACCCGTGTTACACGCAGACAATAGAATGATAAAAGTTTACAACACATACAACATAACATCGATTTTTAAGCGGCTTTAATCCACCCAATTGGGCAGTCACAACACCAGTTTGGTGTGCCGGGGACCCAGCCATGGCCGACTAAATTCTGACCATCACTTGGCTCATTGGATTCGTCATATACGTTTGATTTAAACAATCCACCTGGTTTGGATATTGAGGAAATTGGTCAATATTGCACTTGTCATTCTTTATAAAATTTATTGGAGCATAAACAAATAATATTAACTTAGTGCGTTATTGGTCAGTGAATTGTATTGTTGTTTATATTATAATATGTCATTGTAATAGGCGACTTAAAAGGGAAACCCAGTTCCACAGGCATTGGCACTTTTAAAGTCGGGTCGGTCTGTTGGGGTATAGGTTTTTTTTACAAAATAATAGGTCAAATCAATTAAATTGTTGTTAATGGTGTAACGAGTCGTTAATAATGATTTAAGGCCAAAACACCTTTTCCTAAATTCACTTCAGAATGCACAACAAAACACACTGTTTAAATAAGTTAACAATATCTGAATCTTTGTATGGTTTTACACTAATCTTGTGAGTGAACAAAAATACATACAATCGGAAAGAATCAATAGGCTATACACAATGTTTAGTGATTTTATTTTCGTGTTGCTGATTTCAAAGTTCTGATGTATGTCCTGATTTACTTGTCCTGCGAAGACTGTTATATCCTTTGAATAAAATCCTCGCACAGTTGACTATCTCCAACATGGTGCTCTTTTCACCTTCCACACAAGTTCGTATGGCAGATTAAACAGGTCTGCATTGCATTGCAGTTGTCCCCTGTTTACACCTGTGTTGTTTTATAAACCAGACGACAGAAGAATATATTCCTTTCTTGGAAGAGGTACGTACTTTGACGTATTCTATATCTTCTCCGATATCACTGGCTAAATAGTAGTGCATTGACTTCATAAAATATTTCTGGTTCGCAGTTTCCATTCTTTGCAGGAAATGGACTGTAAGCACACTTTTACTAGCCCACATCAACACTATAATACTGTGAAATATTGTGTTTACATTTTCTTATATACTAAACAAATACTAAACATACTTCACAACAGATGATGTAGTCTGGGAAATTTCCAAGAATAATTGTAAACATTAACCTTTCACATTATATCACTTCCTGTGGGGTTTTCCCAACATAATGTTAAATTCACTTTACGATCTTGGGGATTTCCCTAATTGTGCAACACAATGAACATTCGAGAAGAAGGGATTCCCAACTATCCAAAATTAGAAATAATTCAATTTGTTTTTGATCAACTTGATGCATGAAAGGGAATTCCCAAAATGTCATAACTCATGAAAGAATCTAAACTGTAAACAAAGATAAATAATCAAATTAAATAACTCAGGGCGCATCACAATAGAAAATTCACACAAGTACGAAAATCCAAATACCAGGAGTCAACGAAAGTCGGCAAAATTTGTGACATCGTAGAAGAGCTTTTGGAAGAAAACATCTCTGTCTAAAACTTCCGTGAAGTGTTGTCCCAGTGCTGCAGGCCTTTTGACATATGTTTGTTATTATTGGGTTATTGGTCACTGAATTGTGCTGTTGTTTATATGTCATTTTAATAGTCGACTAAAAAGGGAAATCCAGTTCCGTAAGCAGGCGTTAGTCGGTTAGGGTAGGTATTTTTTCATGTTCAATCCAATTTAACAATTATTCATTATTTAAAAATGATGGGCCTCATGTACATTGTATATCAAACCGATTCATATTTAAAGTTGGTTAACAATTGTATATTAAAGTATTGTCATCACTTTGGAAATATGGGTAGGAATTACAGAATTAAGTAGTCAGAAATTTTAAACAAAAATTTCAGAAATTGTTGAAATTTTGGTCGGTATTCATTAGTATATGAAAAAAGTTTTTTGCTTTGCAAATTTTTAAACATTAGGGTTGGTGTGGCCCGTAGAATAGCCTTGCCTTTATGAAAGCGACTATTCATTACTTGCGAACCTGTATTTTGGACTTTGATGACCACTACTGTTGATTACCTCTATACTAATAAACAATATTCTGGTCATAATAAAGTAGTGGATTATTTGGTCATCTCGATTCTTGAGCCGATAAGGACCAGATAGTGATCGGTTCCCGGATCGGTTATATTACTGAAATTGACCATCAGCTGTACAGTGCATTTTGACTCCAATTACTACGTGTCCCAAGGGTGGGATCAAAGACAATTTAACTGATCTGTCTTACCGGTATGACCAACACACTGTCCTGCATATTTACCATTTTAACTACCAAAAGTGATTTTCAGACTATTTATTGTGTCCAACTGATCAATAAAACGATCAAAAGGCCAATTAAATCATAATATATGACCCAATCTGATCTACTCAGCCTAAAGTCGGAAATTTTGAAAATTTGAGTCACTACCACTACTAACTTGCTCAGTATACCTGTATACCGGTTCTGTCCGGTTTCCACCCGGGGTTTCCATTGTTTAGAACAATAGAAACCGGATGGAGCCGGCGGTTGATTTCATCCCTTACTGATGTTGAATCCCTTATTGATGTTGAATACTTATGAACCTCATGCTTTTTATCCTGACATTTTGCCTATATCTCAGTATCATTATTATTAATGATATACGAGGGCTGGTCAATAAGTTCCCGCAACTATGGTGTATCTCCGCTCATGCATGACTTAGATGACGGTTACTTACGATCAATAAAGTGTGTACCTTTGTCTTTCAAAACGCACAACAATTAGTATCAGAGTACCTTTAATTACGTAATCTCATTTGCATAAAGTCATTGCTATATGTACACTGACAATTGTCAACATTGGCGAGAAATTTGAATTGGCTTTGAGGAACGTGTAATAAAAAGAAGCAGAAGTAAGGACCAAAGCAGTTTACAAGCCTTATTTTTGGTATGAGGTAATCTGAGTATATTCAATTGATAATTGTGAAAGACGAAATGTATCCGTCAACATATGAGGAAAGGGACCGTCTTTGAACTTCACCAAAAATAGGCCTATAACAACAAGCAAAAATGGTGTGAAAATCGCGAAAAAGAGCCCACACGGCAGAAGAAAGAATCCAAATTATCACCAAAATAAAACAAAACCAAATATGGTTATTGGTATGGTATTAGAGATCATAGTCAGGCCAATAGAATTTGTTGCAACAAAAATAGAAATATGCGCATGCGTTGATGGTATGCATGATTGAAAGTACCAAAAATGTATGAAAAAAGTAAAAATTCATCAAAAACGCGCTAAAAATATGACTAATACGAGGTTTGCCGAACAGTACCTGTGTGAGTGAATTGCTATACCAAGTCTTATGCTAAAATTAAACACACCTTTCGAAATTCAAATTTCTTATTCAATCCAGAGCCCTCTATGGTGTGCTACTTTAATTACAAAAACAAGACTTTTTGAAATTAAGGGTTCATTAAGAAAGAAATGTTTATGGTTTCACCACTGGGACCTCCATTTTTTATAATCAGTAGATATCCTATCTCTTATTATGTGATAAAGCCTACTCAAAATTGGAGATATTCAACACGATTTTTTTCTTTAATAAAAATGGTACATGTCTAAAAAGAGTCCAACATCGTGCCTATGTTATCGGTCTATAAAGCTGCAAAAACCGTGCCAGATTCTATACTTTTATTCTCGAGATATTTGGAATTATGTAACAATACCTCAATTTGGCGCGAGATTTTCTTGACTACTTTTCACCATAAATTTAATCAGGCAGTGCCCATACGCTATTGTGTTTATGCTAATGTCATTACGTAATCAAGCATTCAGCATCGCTAATACATATTCGTTTACAAACTTGAATTTAGCGTAAGTAACAGCCATCCAAGTCATGCATGAGCGGAGATACACCATAGTTGCGGGAACTTATTGACCAGCCCTCGTATAAAGCAAATATTGCAAATATATGGCTCTGTGTAAATGTAAATTATGCTACACTTCAATCCTGCCCTTTTTGAAGGGGGGGGGGGGTGTTGACAAATGTATAGGCTATACATCATGTGCTCAAGATGGCTGTAATTTCATAAATGTAACGCAATAGCATGGTGGGTAATCGTGTGTAATATTGTTGTCCAGCGTGCAAATTATGTTAGATCCGTGTAAGTAATCTAAATGTTGGGCCGATAGGCATACTGGTAACGTTTTAGAATTACCAACTCGACTGGCTGATCCCCCGGCTGGTCCGGTCTAAATCAGAAACTTACCCTTTGCCTGCCGTCTAATTTCCTCGTTCGCAGAAAATCCAAAAAATCTTCAGCTATTTCCCTCTTTTCAAATTGTACTTCATCAGCAAGGTCATCAACATCTTCTACATTGTCCTGCACATTAGGCCTATCTGCATCGTCTGCTATAATTATGGTTGCTATGGCAACGATCAAGGTACAGATTCCAAGTAGTCTCAATAAAGCACTTTGAAACGCCATTATTTACAAAAGCACAACTGCAAAAAAAGAAAGAACACAAAGATTTGGTGTAAATAAATATGAATTGCGAACAACAAATGGGCCATTCTAATTGTTCCCCTTTTTAGATGAAAAATGTTATTAACATCGGTGATATGTATTGCGCATTTACATTTTTATCAAATAATACAAGTTAAGGGCTGGGGTATGAACGTTTGGACAGTATTTATTTTGGGACATCAGAGCACATCAGACATATCGAATTGCATTCTGAATACGAAGAATGTCATTCTGATATCAAATAATTTTGATTTTTGAAATTCGCAATTTAATACACATTTTATGGCAAATCATTAAAATTGATATATTTGATATTTAACAGTACTTGAAGTAAACTTTATAAATCTGATGATTTATACTTAAAGTGTATGTAGGTGGGATGAAAAGCCGACGATCAATTGAAAATTTTGACCTTTCGTATTGAAGATATGGATTTTTTCCCAAAACACCAAAAAAAAAAGGTCTTTTTGGGAAAAAATCCATATCTTTAATATGAAAGGTCAACATTTTCAATTGACCGTCGGCTTTTCCTCCCTGCTACATACACGTTAAGAATATATCATTAGATTTATATAATTTACTTCGAGGACTGTTATATATCAAAAATTTGAAAAATATCAATTTTTTATAATTTGTCATAAAATTTGTATTATATTGAGATTTTCAAAAAATGAAAATTATTTGATATCAAAAAGACATGCTTCGTATTCAGAATGCAATTCGATAGGTCTGAGGTGCTCTCATGTCCTACAAAAAATACTGTCGAAACGCAATAAACGCTCATTTTAGATCCCTTAAGGGAGCAGCAAATGTGTCCAGTACCTCAGACCCGCTAATGCATCTCGACAAAAACTTGATCAAAGTTTGTGGCACTCTTTAATGTTATGTAATCCAGTAGTTTTCGGTGTTTGGTAATTAATAGTAGTTCATGTCAATTAATCTGTTAATGGCAAGTCATACAAGTACAAAAATAACAATCCAAATACCCTTCAATTGAAGAACATGAGTCAACTAAAGTCGGCAACATTGGTGACATCGTAAAAAAGTTTTTGGAAGTAAATCTCTCTGCCTAAAAAATCCGTGAAATGTTGTCCTAATGTTGCAGACCTTTAACATCTATTTGTAATAAAAACAATTGAAAAATACAATATTTGTTTTGACATCGTTCATGCATATTTGGCCTTAGACCCTCCCTCGGGTCCATGGATAACGACTGGTAATGTAGAGTATATCATTGCTCCTTCAACAAAATGGTACCTTATTTCGGTTCTACTTGTGTCTCTTTTTCCACATTGCTGGTAATGAATATCAAACAGTCATAATTGGCGGTCATTTCAAATCATCCCCAGGTCAACGCGTTAACGAGGTTCAGGAATATCCTCTCATTGTTAATGTTGGTTATACATACCTCGACAAAATACAATGCTTTGTAACCCACCACTTGAACAGGATTTAGCCAAAGCAAACAAAGACTATTTTAGAATTCTATAATCATAGGTAGAAGCTTATTATCTTCTTCAACAATAGGATTATTGATTGGTTTAAAAGGTGTTTGACTGGCACTAGCAAAATGTGATAGATGTAGCACCAACTTGAGGTGCCTATGAACACGACCTTCATGCACATTTTACACTGTAAGTCATAATACTATTTGCCGACTTTACGTCTGGTTTGTGGTGGACGGTCACAATTATATAGCCATAGAAAATTGTAATACAGTGTTGTGTGGATATGAGGAAGAAGGTGGTTTTAGCTCTGAGTATTTAGAAGCAGATTTGGAGAGAACAGAGCTGGGGGGTCACATTACTTAAGGTTTTGTAGTTTGTATTGTAAATTCCTTTACGAGACGGAATCGAGCGAGAATTTGTACCAGTCATAATTGGCCTCTACCTCGTTTGAATTTCCGTCAGTGTCATCCAGTGTCATACATGCTTTAATGCTGGGCGGTTTTTGTTTCCAAACAGATCCATCAAAATTCCCATTTTATCACCGAATAAATTGATACTCCTGGTCATGCTCATGTGATGTTTCATGTAAAAGTCACCCACATGATGGTAACAACATTTCAAATGGTCACCGAGAGTGTCATCAATTTGATAGTAATAGCGTAATTGTCTGGAACACTAGCTCGCACAATGTGTTTATTGTTTCATATGTCGAATGGAAAATACGACGTATCCATGAAAGCAAAGGCGATACTCCATTTAGGTCGCATCATAGTAAACCTCTAATGTGTTATTGTTATATTTTGTAATACTTCCTTGCAAGAAATAGTCAACCACGCAGCAGACTGTTGACCTAAGTAATACACTGTCAATATAACCAAGCCGAATTATATCCCGTTGTTATTTTTCGTTCCTTATATGTGCAATTTAGATGATTGAAAATATCAATCTTCAATCAAGCCATAGGTTTGTTTATTTCAATACACCCATATCCATTTACAATCAACTGGTGTTAAAGGAGAATGTTCCGATAAATGGGGCAAATTTGAGCTTACACAAGTTCCTTTGTTAAATTGAAGATATTAGCATTTATGTAAATTAGCTCATTAATTATGCAAATTAGATGGCGGCTAGACAATATAATACATTATATCATATTAGAAACACTTTGACCAAGTTTCAAGGCAAAAATATGCAAAATAAGAATACCCTGAACATTTATGCATGGAGTTTTAGCAAAATATTTGCCATAATCACATATTAATGAGCCTTTTCAGTCATTTTAGCCCATTACTGCATTGGTTATTGATAAAAACAATATGATACAAAGAAAATATAAATTAATGTATTATGTAAATCGCATGTCCAATTTGCTTTAAACCAATAGCATATTGATCAGTGTACGTTGCCTTACTCAATTAATCTTTTGCAAACATGCTCAGAGCATTTCATTATTTCCAGAAATATCCTCATATACCACCTTAAGTACATATCATTATATTTATAAAGTTTATTTCGAGGACTGTTATGTCACAAATATCATTTCTTATTAATTTGCCATAAAGTTTGTATTATATCGCGAATTTCAAAAAATCAAACTTATTTGATATCAGAAGAACATTCCTCGTATTCAAAATGCAATTCGATGTTTCTGATGTACTCATAGTCTCATGTCCCACAAAAATACTGTACAAACGTTGCTATCTGATCCCTTAACATACAGTCAAATTCCAAGATTATTTCTGCAACAACTGCGATCGCATAATCAATGAAAAGGGCTGGCAAATAATCAAATATATGAGATTCTACGAAATTTTGTCGAGCAATTCAGGCTTCTGATTTTGATTGAAAATGACCATGTCTTGCTGGAACACATATTTCTGCGATATCCTATTATACCTACAACAGTTCAGGTAATCATTATCAATTTGTCACCGAAAATAAACCAAGGCTTTTAGCTTAATTAAAAATGTGATCATTATTATACTCTTCCCTTAAAGGTTCAGGATATGTCTTGCAGAAAGCGGAAAACACGGTGTACATTTATACATGGTGGGTGGTCTTACATAAATCAATCAAATAATATAGCAAAAGAAGAACAAATTTTGAAACTCCATAGAACAGGTTGTAGAATAGTGAACATTGTGTGCTTGGACTTCAAAGGGTTTTAATAGTTCCATCGACGTAACATAATCTATAAGGGGTAATCAAGAAAAATTGATTCGGATCGAACCCGGGTCATCAGCTTTGTGATACCGTCATCTTCACCACTTTACCATGGGAATTCAACCCTCCCTGCACAGTGTCATCGCCCCGATATCTTCATGGCAGAAATCGCCATGGTAGGTTGAATCCACTGCCACGCATGGCCATTTTGTATCGACCTGTTTAATAGTTTTGAGTCGCATAATCATGATAATGGGCCGAAGGACATCTGACTAAGGCTACTGACAATAGCCCCGATTAGCTCGGTGACTGACCTTTGCTGTGTGCTAGTCGAGCATGGTACACCATAGGTCATATGCTGAACCTTCACGATTGGCCTATACACTGCGCTATATAATTCGGCACAAATAAATCAAAATTATTGTCAGTTTTTGACTCAAAACGCAAGCTACTCTCTCAAGACGCAAGCTAACGACTATCATATCTGTTCAAAATATATATTCAAGTGCAAGGAACCACATCTTGTTTCTTTATACGAAATCATTTACGGGAGATATTCATCATTTTCTACCCCGGTATCCAAAGATTTTCTTCTCATATCAAACTCGTGCATAGCAAATTCACGTGTATCGATCCCGGGTATTTATTTTAGTATCTCTGCTGACAAAGTAATTATTTAGCCAGGCGATGTCGGTGTGCCCTGGTTCCTCGCATTTGGAAATGAGTAGATCAATAATAAATTGTAATGTTCTGGTGGTTTTATTTGGGGGGGGGGGGGAAGTGGGATAATAGAATATATTGTACATCATAATAATATTTCTTGTATGCTCCTCCTATAGCATATTGTGGGCTTATCTTATTGGGTGGGTGCGCTAATAGAATAATGTACATCGTTGTCAACTACTCGGTGCTGACCTTTCAGCGTGATAATCATAATATTTTTGTGAAATCCTCGTCATATAGCCACTTGTTTCAGATGCAGGTTATCGCTTAACTAAACAATTAGACAAGTACAAGTGGTCATCCTATTAATTGTTGATGTATCCCAAGGGCTTTAGCCTAAGTGTTTGTTTATACACGTATACAGCACTTACAAAACATTACAAAATGTAGTCAAATGGTACATGTTCGGTAATCACTGGCTAAAATGGTCTGTCTTGATATTTCTTCTTGTGAATGTCCTTTAAATCACTATCATCTCGAAGGGCTCAGTACAGGGGTTCTGTCGATATACATTCTTTCTCAAATAATTGTCTATAACTATTAACCAAATGAAACAATAACAAAATCATGTAATTTTTAAAGATTTTCGATGAATAATATTCTGGTTTTTGATTTTGACTGAATATTTTATCGGAATTGTTTTAATAGATTTCTATAACCCCGAGATTTATATGGATGTACATCTATTACAAAGATAGCCCATTATTCCATTATTCCGTCAACAGTTCAGGTAATTAATTATCATCAATTTTTCAGCGAAAATAAACCAAGGCATTAGATTAATTAACAATGTGATCATATTATACTCTCCCTTATGGGTTCAGGATATGTCTGGCAGAAAGCGGAAAACATGGTGTGCATTTGTAAATGGGTGGTTGATCTTAGATAAATAAATCAAATAATTATAGCAAATGACAGAACAAGTGCGTAGGTATTTTTCATAAAGCTGGTCCCTTTTTAATTATCACATATCTGGTTGTAGTGCGATATGGTGAACATTATGGACTTCAAAGGGCTTTAATAGTTCCATCGTCGTAACATATCTTTAAGGGGTAATCAAGGAAAAAGTCCGTGTTTTCAGCTTTTCACAAAACATATTCTGAACCCGTAAGGGAAGTGGTATGATCACATCTTTAATTAAGCTAAAAGCCTTGTTTTATTATCGGTGACAAATTGATGCTGATTACCTGAACTGTTGTAGGAATAATGGACTATATCCAAGTAATAGATGCACATCCTAAATCGTCGAGGGTTTGTAGAAATCCACATGTTTTCACTGGTATTACAGATTAAAGCAATTCCGTTAATATATGGGAGTTATTTTAAATTAAAGGGGCATTTCGTGATCCACAGCCTCATCCCCCCACTTTTCTCAAAAAAAGTTGAGATTTTTATACCACTGGAAACCTCTGGCTACATAATGTTTATGTACCAAACGTTTCTTGCAGATTGATTCGTTTAGCAAAAATATCGTCAAATTTGAATTTCGTTCTGGTATACCAGAACGAAATTACAACAGTGGTCTATGGAGCAGTGTAATACACATAATCATGCGTAACTCGCAAACGCAAAATCGGAATCAACTGAAATTTTTGGAATAAGCTTTTTTCGTGGATATCTACTGACAAATGTCATAAAAAGAGGATGCTAGGATCACGAAATCCTCCTTTAAAAACAGAAACCAGAATATTATTGATCGAAAATCTTTATGATTTTGTTAAAGCTTCATTTGACTAATAGTTGTAACTAGGGAAACGGTTAGCACGTGCAAGTTCAAAGGCTTGATTTTAATTTAAAAAAATTTCACTTGTAAGGGAATATGATAAAGACAATCATTTGCGATAGTATGCATATTGACATAAGTCCTATCTTGAGCCCTTCTTCAAGGTCATTCGAGATGACACTGAAGGACACTCACCAGAAGATATCGCCAGACAGAGCATTTAGCCAGTGATTGCCGAACATATGCCATTACAAAATGTGGTCATATACGGAGTCTTGTAAGTGCTGTATACGTGTATAAACAAACACTTAGGCTAAAGCCCTTGGGATACATCAACAATTAATAGGATGACCACTTGTACTTGTCTAATTGTTCAGTTAAGCAACAACCTGCATCTGAGACAAAAAGCTATTACTCTACTAGGAGGCATCCACAAGATTATGATTATCACGCTGAAAAGTCAGCACCGAGTAGTTGAGTATGATGTAGGCTATATTCTATTAGTGTACCCACCCAATAAGAGGAGCCCACAATATGCTATAGGATGAGCATACAAGAAATATCATTATGATGTACAATATATTCTATTAGCCCACTCACCCACAACCAAAACATTATAATTATTATTGCTCTGCTCGTTTTCAAATGCGAGAAGCTGGGGAAGGTTGAATTCCCATGGTAAAGTGGCGAAGATCCGGGTATCACAAAGCTGATGATCCGGGTTCGATCCGAATCTGGGCATTTGTAAATGGATGGCTGATCATAGATAAATAAATCAAATAATTATAGCAAACGAAAAGAACAAGTGCGCAGATCATTTTCATGAAGCTAGTCCATTTGCAGTGTATGAATGTCCATAGATCTGGTTACAGATGGTAGTAGAACAATGTACGTCGTCAATACTCAGTGCCGACGATTCGGATTCGGTGTGTTATTTATAGCCATTGGTCTTAGATGCAGGTTATCATATAACTGAACAATTAGACAAGTACAAGGTACCATTAATTATTAATTGTTGGTATATCCCTGTGGGGTTAGCTTAATTATTGGGTGTTTTTTGTTGTTGTTTTTTAAATTATTGTCGGTTTTGCCCTCGAAATTTTCATGTTGTCCCTCCCTGACCAAGAAAGCTGGCTACTTCTTCGAGTGTCTTCTAAATCACCGTCATCTCGAATAACCTAGTCCTGCAAATCATGACTATGGTTCTATCAGCTTTTAACTATCGTCAGCCTGTTACGCTAATTGCCTAAGTCCTTTAACAAAGTACAAAATATGGTTCAAGCATGCATTTAAACATATTCACCAATCTTTGCACAAGATCAAATGCTAGTGATACAAATGAAAGGGAATAATCCAAATTATTAGGGTGATTATGCATCTGATGCATGCTTGAACCACTTTTTGTTTTTTGTTCTCAAAATTACAAAAAATGATTGGGCAATAAGCGTAGCAGGCTGACGACATGACGTCGTTATCTTGGTGTCCATACTCAGCATCCCGATAACGACACGACACGACACGACACGACACAATGGTGATGTTGAGTTTCAGTTACTGGAACTACGAATGACCTTGAACAAAGTCTCGTCGTATAGGGCTTCCGTCGATGCATTCAAATGTTGTGTCTTTATAATATCACCTTATTAAAAGCCTCTGAACTTGTCACATTTGCTTGTACAAAACTTTTTAAGTATTAGTCAAATGGTGTTATAACCAAATTGGTCGATCGTTTTTAACACATGTAACCATAGAGACATTATACAACATCTGCTCTGGATTTAAAGCAAATGTTGTTGGTGCCAATATTTCATGATATTTAGCCATACTAAATCATTATTACTAATGAAATCAAATTATATAGTTTTAACTCAGAATACATTTTGTCATGGCACTTGTAATGTTTAGTAGTCAATCTCTGTAACTGTTTTACCTGACAATGTCGTCTTTTTTAAAAATCACCGGTATCTGAATGACCTTGAAAAAGGGCTCCATGTCAATATAAATTTCTTTCTCAAATCTCTTATATTTGAAAGCTACTTTCTAAAACTAAGCCACTGAACTTGTCACACGGACACGTGCTAACCTTTTCACGATTGGTCAAATGGAGCTATTATAACAAAATGGATTAATATACGTTTTGTTACACCATGAACAGTAATGTTCTTTAAGCCCCTCTTTGGATTCTCTCTATATTAAACGTTCTATGGCATTATATTTGGCACCATGGAAATAAGAGAATAATTCTCTTCTCTTATTTCCACGATGGCACCAATGTTTCGATATTGATTTAAACATTCATCAGTGCTCATTGTTTGCCTTCAATTTGATTTGGTGCACTTGAGACATGAAATACAAGTGTAAAAGAGCACTCTAGAATACGATTACAAAACGTTTATATGCAAATTGTGTAAAATTTACACAAGCTCTCTTTAAAGCTTACACAGTTCCATTTTTACACCAGAGTGGAATCTGTACATATAATATTGCCCTGTGTGTATTATGTCATATTTATAAAATGAGTGTAGATTTGTTTGAAGTGTTATTCGTCAGTTGCCCGAATTTCAAAACGAATGTCATATTGCATGGCGCATTCAACATAATGTTTTCCGTCAAGTATTTGTATCATGAACAGGTTTATTTATTTAGAGAATAAATGATAGGATTTTGTCTTTTGCCTATCCAATATCGTGTCATAATGGATGGGCTGGCCAATATTTTGAGTAGTGGATGCCGGCGCAGCCGGTATCCACTACGATAGGCAAAAGACAAAATCCTATCTTTTATTCTCATTCTTATTCAGTTTTAATGTAATTTTTGCGAGAAAAACTGCCTTTTTTCAGAAAAAAATAAAGTTACTTTTGTGAGGACATCCCCGTTGTTTTAAATGAACGAAACCATCACGAACATCTAAGCCGCCGAATCGCGTTCTTGGTTCTCGCACGTGTATTACGCGAACGCATTATCGCGCGATCATTGAGGAGCAACAAGCGTGCCGCCGTTGCATGGCGGCGCGCCCTGACTAATATCACTATCAACTATTGTGAGATATTATACACCAGAAAACCAATCAAATTACGTGAATTCTTTACAAGACGCACCCATTGAATAAGAATATGTAATAATATAAGTACGCTATGCGTATTCCATTTATGTAAAAAATGCATTACACGTTAATCGTGATCTTACTATTTACCTAGTCCATAACTTCAAGTCAAATAATGATATGAAACGCAATACTTGTAACCTAAAAAAAACCTAAGAAGGTGATAACATGAAGCCACTTAACCTTTTTCATTAATTTATTAACAAAATTATAGTTGCCCAATTTCGGTCAAAATCAATTGATTTAGGTGCAAATATACCCGAGACGATCCTGACACTTCTGTGACAGAAGACACAAAATTTGATGTAAGACACATAATATCTTAAAAATTTATCATATCGGAGAGATGAAGCATTAACAGTAAAGACGTTATGGTCTATGGAAGACGCCAATGAACTGTTAACCAAGGGGACCCGGACCTCGTCAATTCCCTGAAGTTAATTTTTAGCTGACTACCTGATCGAAGACAAATATGGGTCATCCAATCTTTTTGTTACTCTATTATGGTAAAACCCAAATCCCAACTCGACTCCAATAATATGCACATGCGTTGAGCTTGAACAACTCAATACATAGGTTCACAGAGTTCATTTCAAACTAAAATAGAAAAGAGAGAAACACAAACGTGTTGCCGCAAATTTTAGCCCAATAATACTGGAAAATAATGCAATAGTTAGTTTTGTTCAAATCGTGCCATGGTAGTTAAGGTAAAGGCAAACCATCGTAATTATTTAACCATCTCAAGTAGGCTAAATATGTAGTCACGTCACATTTATTACAAAATAGATAGTGCCTTTTTACTTTAGAGACACGTGTTTCGAATCAATCTTAACAGAATGTACAAATGAAGAGTTTGTTTCCAAACCATGTTAAGTCCACTAACACATGTTTCTGATTTACCTATGCGATATTGCAATGGGTTGTGATGCTATAGGTATAGTAATTTCAGTTGGATGCACCATTACAAAGCAAACAGCAACAATACCGTGTGAGGCCTTTGGTTCCCAAATGAGAACAATAATCTGCATATTGTTATTGTGGTAAATAGTGGCTTGATGATGGTACAACTCATTGTTGCTAATGTCAAACTTGTCAAAGCAATTGTGATTGTATCACCCGAGTAAATGAGAAACATGTGGTTGCCCAGTAAACACAAAACGTTTTCGACATCATTCGCAAAAGGTTATAAAAGGTTGTCAGAAAACGTTTAAATGTCGGGTTATATAAAGGGTACATTAATGGTATAAAACGTTTTCATAACATTAAATAACATTTGTTGGTAATTTACTGCACAGCAAACACAAATGTTTTACAGAAAACATTTAAATGTCGGGTTATATAAAGGGTATAAAAACGTTTTAATAACATTCCAAAAACATGTTTGAAAACTTGGTACAAATCATTCTAAACAGAATGTTATTTTGGGTTTGAAAAAATATTCTGCAAAAAATGTTTGCCCAAAATATTTACAATAACGTTTTTTAAAATGTTTTCACGACCTTTCTATAACCCGACATTTAAATGTTATTAAAACGTTTTGTAAAAACCATTTTAAGAACATTTCTGTGTTTGCTGGGTGCAAATATTTTAACATAATGTTATTTAAGTGTTGACAAAATATTTGGCCAAAAATGTTTGCAAAAATAGTTTACAATGACATTTCGAAAACATTTTTAAAATATTGTTGTAGTGTGTTTTCATACAAAACGTTTTATAACGATTTCATGACCTTTATATAACCCGATATTTTAATGTTATTTTAAAAAAGGTTTTAACCTAACCAAAACATAACTTTTAAAAAACGTTTTTGTGTTTGCTGGGTGTGGACTTAATATGGTTTGGAAACAAGCTCATCAAATGCAGTATCTCATTTTGCCCTTGTCTCATCATTTACACCCCGAACCTGTATTGACTGTACGGATGATATTTTATCCCAGGTTATTATTATTATCATTATTATTATTATTATTATTATTATTAATATTATTATTATTATTATTATTATTATTATTATTATTATTATTATTATTATTATTATTATTATTAAATGTCATTTTTTTGCATTTATTTGTCACCTTTTTAACTCGATTGACTTTACGAATGATATTTTATCACAAATTATTATTGTTATTATTATTGTTATTAATATTAATTGTGTTATTATTATTATTATTATTATTATTATTATTATTATTATTATTATTATTATTATTATTATTATTATTATTATTATTATTATTAAATGTCATTTATTTGGTGCATTTTCAACATAGACCAAAGCACCTTACAATAATTGAAAATCATACATTACACAATAGATAATATGTACAGCATTTTATGTTAGAAGTGAAATATTTAAATACATAAAATACACCACAATTACTTCAAAAGAGCTTCAAAAATATCAAAAGAACATCAATATGAAAAGGCACGTGAGGCACAACAATATACGTGCCACTCTAAAAACAGACTAATTACTAAAAAAAAGCGCAGAGCACATTTCAATATAAAGTAAAAAAGAAATTCTACTCCTTTGAAAACAAATGCGTTTTTAACATGTTCTTGAAAATCTGAACATTGGGGCAAGGAGAACGTGATATCTTAATATAAACCCAAATCAATATTTGCATACACGTTTGTTCTTGTTTGTACTAACAAATAAGACGTTTACAACATCAAGCTGGTTCTGCGAGCATACCGTATATACTTTGCCAACGATAAAACGGAATCGTGATTGGTCAATATTTACTTAAACATGTCAAATAAATAAATTATAATTATTGTTTCAATTTTATATAATAATATTGTTTGTACTTTGTAGTATCCATTGCAGTAACAATCAAGACTGTTGTAAAAATTGCCTTTAATTATCAGCTACACCCAAGAATTCAAACGGGAACCAAAAACAATTGTGTACCTCTGTCTCTAAATTCCATGAAAAGTTAACATGAGGATTTAATCAACTTAAAACGGACACATTAAGCAACAATGTTAAACCAAATAACCGGTTTTCACATGGATTTATTTCGCCTAATTCCCACCTAAATTAACTACCTCACATAGATTATCGATATCCGAAGGCATCCAATTCCAATTTAACTGTGCGGATAATCTGTGAACGTTCCACCATAGACAGTCTATGGTTCCCCCTGTGCACTATATCTGACGACTTTCTCTCATATACATCTATCACACAGGTCTACTAAAAAGTTGCCGATGCAATATCTACTCATCAAAGTAATGATAGCCACGTGATTTTCCTGATACATATCTAAAGGGTACTAGTATTTCAAAATTCTTGTTAATGTTCTTTGTGTTCTTTTATGACTTAAATTTCACTGCTGTTTAATAAATCTATCATTCTTTCCTGTGTTCAGACCCGATTGCACCCGATTATATTTGGTTACAAACGGTGTAATTGCAAATGCAAGATGATCAAACATTAATTTTGTTAACGCTTAATTTTATCTTGTCGTAAAAAGTCGTGTCCAGACGGAGGCCGAACATTTGAAGGTTAGTGACAAAACACCGACGTGTGTACACACTTGGAGCTTGTCACTTAGGCTGTCGGACGCTCAAGGGTCTGACACCTTAAATTTCAGACCGTCTGACCATTGCTGACCACGCTTAATTTTATCTTGTCGCCAAAAGTCGTGTCCAGACGAAGGCTGAACATTTGAAGGTTAGTGACCAAACACCGACGTGTGTACACACTTGGAGCTTGTCACTTAGGCTGTCGGACACTCAAGGATCTGATACCTTAAATTTCAGACCGTCTGACCATGACTTAATATTCAATACCTCAGGAGATATAAATGAAGGAGTCGGTACTACCTATGTTATAGCGATGAATAACAAGATGAATACTTGAACGTGTTCCGAGGCGGATGCAAGGAAAATAATATCTGGAAGTGGAACTAACATTAGCATGTGACCAATTGTTATTAAAATGACCGTAAAAAGGAAGAGTAGGTATGGAATACGAGCAAAATATATATGTATGAATGATATTATGTTTTGATACAATGGGTGATTCAGCCATAATTTTGTTTTTCAGAATTTTTCACAGGTTTATAATATTTCCTTACACTGAAAATGATAAATATTAGGATCGGTATTTATTTGTACAGTATAGCCATTTTCAGAATTCCAAATTACACAAATACACTATTACAATAGTATAGCCATTAATAAATTAGTCATCGATTCCTACCTTATTCCAGTCACGACAATGACACACATGCACCGTTTTATATTCCCTGTACACGTATCAAGATATTGACATCCGAATTCCCTGATTTGATTTTGTGAATAAAGTTGTATATATTTTTATGACGGGTGATACTTTCTGAACCACAAATGACGTCAGTTTTAACTGACCAATCAGAAGCCATGGTTAAGCCGCCGCTGAAAAAAGAGGTTACTATACAAGTTTGCATACCACTATTCACACGATTTATTAACACGCTTCTTGCTGATTTGTTGTTTATTTTGTGTAAGGATCGGCAATATTTCATCATGTAGAACATTGCGTGAATGGAATTCTGTATAAAAACCTAAAATTTAAAATTAAATTATCCGCGCACCCCCTCTTGCACGTACCCCACACCCCACCCATACACACCACATACTTACCCCACACAAACTCGACTCTTATCACACACGTAGCTATAGCTACACACTGGACACCTACACACACCACTCTACCACACCCTTCCATATCTATCCCCAGCGCACCATACTTGCTACAACCATATCAAGTGCACACCACACATACTCTGCATAATACATGTAGATCACATACAAGAAATGGGCAACTTGTAAGATGTATAATAAGTTAAGAAGCATTCCTTTGCCCTTATAGAGTATGTGTTATTCAAAACTGAACTGCGTTCTTATTTCACCTGCTAATACTTCTCTTATAAAACAATCACACTAGTCAGAGCGACAGATGTGATAGTGTTAATTTTATTTCAATCCCCGTCTGCAACTCTGTGACAATTACAACGGAAATCATCCAGGTTTGCATTGACTTCATTGCAAACTTGCTAGTAGCGTCAGTTTTCAATAATCGGGTTCTCCCTGCAACAATAATGTTCTCACGGAAGACCCATTTACTTAAATA
The DNA here is from genome assembly GCF_039555335.1 of Amphiura filiformis. NCBI lineage: Eukaryota > Metazoa > Echinodermata > Ophiuroidea > Amphilepidida > Amphiuridae > Amphiura > Amphiura filiformis. Next base: position 6,483,417 of record NC_092646.1, read on the forward strand.
GCGTTAGTCTACGATAGTTCTTCTAGTAATTTTGGATTGTTTGTCAATCAAACTGATAAAAGCTAGAGTGAAAATGCTCTATCCTTGCACTTTCAATACTTTTTGTAGTATTTTATTTTGTAGGGGAAGTACGCATCTATGAAAAATAAACTAATAGAGAAAAAAGACGCAGAAAAGTAGTAAAGAATGTACACACTGTAAAACTAATGTAATCTACAACAAGATTATGCAGATTTTTTTTCGGAAAGTTAAGACGTTTGCAAAATAAGACGTTTGCAACATCACACCGCACCGGTTCTATAAATGGACATCTTGTAACACTTTTAATGAAAAGTTGAGCATATAAAATACTTTTGCAAGAATAAAACAGAATCGTGATTGGTCAATATTTAAATAAACATATGAAATAAAAAAAATATAATTATAGTTTCAATTTTATATATACATATTGTACTTTGTAGTAGCCATAGCAGTAACAAGACAAATTGAAAAATTTCTTTTAATTATCATTTACACCCAAAATTCAAACGGGAACCAAAAAGGCATTTGTGTACCTCTGTCTCGAATATATGTGAAAAGTTAGCATGCGGAACAGACACATTAAGCAACAATGTTAAACCAAATAAGCGTTTTTCTCATGGATTTATTTGCCCTAAATTGCCACCTAAGTGACTTTCACACATAGATTATCGATATCCGAAGGCATCCAAGTCAGCTTTTGTATTCGTGAACGATCCCGCTGTGCACTATTTCTGACGACTTTCTCTCATATACATCTATCACACAGGTCTACTAAAAAGTTGCCGATGCAATATCTACTTTCCAATGTAATGATGGCCATGTGATGTGATTTTCCTGAGACATATCCAAAGGCTACTAGTATTTCATAATTCTTGTTAATGTTCTCTATATTCTTTATGACTTAAATTTCACTGCTGTTTAATAAATCTATCATTCCTTGTGTTCAACCCAATTGCACCCGATTATATTTGGTTACAAATGGTGTAATTGCACATGCAAGATGATCAAACATTAATTTTCTTAACGCTTAATTTTATCTTATCTCCAAAAATCGTGTTCAGACAGAGGCCGAACTTTTGAAGGTTAGTGACAAAACACCGACGTGTGTACACACTTGGAGCTTGTCACTTAGGCTGTCGGACGCTCAAGGATCTGATACCTTAAATTTCAGACCGTCTGACCATTGCTGACCACGCTTAATTTTATCTTGTCGCCAAAAGTCGTGTCCAGACGGAGGCCGAACATTTGAAGGTTAGTGACCAAACAGCGACGTGTGTACACACTTGGAGCTTCTCACTTAGGCTGTCGGACGCTCAAGGGTCTGACACCTTAAATTTCAGACCGTCTGACCATGAAGGTAGTAGAATATTCAATACCTCGGGAGATATAAATGAAGGAGTCGGTACTATCTATGTTATAGCGATGAATAACAAGATGAGTACTTCAACGTGTTATGAGGCGGATGCAAGGAAAATAATATCTGGAAGTGGAACTAAAATTTAATAGCATGTGACCTATTGTTATTACAATATCTGTAAAAAGGAAGAGTAGCTATGGAATACGAGCACATGTATGATATTAAAAACATTAATTTATACTCTGTATTGATAAAGTATTGATATAATGGGTAATAAGCCATTTTTTGTTTTTTAGAATTTTTCACAGGTTTATAATATTTCCTTACACTGAAAATGAAAAATATTAGGGTCGGTATTCCTTTGTACAGTATGGTCTGACAGTTTCAAAATTTCAAATTACACTATTACAGTAGTATAGCCATTGATAAATTAATCATCTATTCCTACCTTATTCCAGTCACGACAACGACACACATGCACCGTTTTATATTCCCTGTACACGTATCAAGATATTAACATCCGAATTCCCTGATTTGATTTTGTGAATAAAGTTGTATTTTATAACGGGTGATACTTTCTGAACCATAAATGACGTCAGTTTTGACTGACCAATCAGAAGCCATGGTTAAGCCGCCGCTGAATAGAAGAGGTTTCTATACAAATATGCATGCAGATGTACCACCATTCATTAACACGCTTCTTGTTTGGCTGATTTGTTGTTTATTTTGTGTAAGGATCAGTATTTCATCATGTAGAACATTGCGCCAATTAAATTCTATATAAAAACCAAAAATTTAATATCATATGCTATAAAAAAAAAAATATCCGCACCCCCTTACACGTACCCACATCCCACCCATACACACCACATACTTACCCCACACAAACTCGACTCTTATCACACACTTGACGCATATACCACATACATCCATACCACATACACTCTGTATGATACATATAAACACAGCCAAATTAAAAAGTCTCCACTAGTTCCCTCCCCATTTAATCAGATCCTGATGAGTTTATGGCAAAATAATTCATATAATAAATTCAGGCCACATAATAAGCTGATACCATGCATTGGCTTTTGCGTGGTTAATTCGTAATTTGTCATTTTTAAAATTGCACGAATTTCAAAACAACGGCTTCTATGCTCACGATGATTAAACTTTTGATATCAAATTTGGTATCAACCTTCGAAGGAAAGTAAAAAAAAAATAAAAGAAATAAAACTATTATATAAATTATTTTGCCATAAACTCATCAGACTCTGATTAAATGGGGATGGAACTAGTGGAGACTTTTTAATTTGGCTGTGTTTATATATCACATACAAGAAATGAGCAACTTGTAAGTTATATAATAAGTTAAGAAGCAGGCAAACATTCCTTTGCCTTTATAGAGTATGTGTTATTCAAAACTGAACTGTGTTCTTATTTCACCTGCTAATATTTCTCTTATAAAACAATCACACTAGTCGGTGCGACAGGTGTGATAGCGTTAATTTTATTTCAATCTCCGTCTGCAACTCTGTGAAAATAACAGCGGAAATCATCCAGGTTTGCATTGACTTCATTGCAAACTTGTTAGTAGCGTCAGTTTTCCATAATCGGGTTCTCCCTGCAACAATAATGTTCTCACGCAAGACCCATTTACTTAAATAGCGTTAGTCTACGACAGTTCTTTGGGTAATAGCGGATTGTTTGTCAATCAAACTGATAAAAGCTAGACAGAAAGTGCTCTATCCTTGCACTTTCAATATTTTTGTAGTATTTTATTTTGTAGAGGCAGTACGGATCTATGAAAAATAGACCAATAGAGCAGAGGAAAAGACACAAAGAAGAAGAAAAACAAAGGAAGGGAGAATAAAGACGCAGAAAAGTAGTAAAGAATATACACTGTAAATATATGAAGCAAAATTGCTGGAATTGTTCCGTTAATTATTGTGTTAAAGTATAGTGTAATGTAATTTACCACAAGATTATGCAGAATTTTTTCGGAAAGTTAAGTATACCTACCGAACATTTTTCCCATTTTAATGGAGCACTTCCGGAATTTTTATTGCCAGAAATAAGACTAAGAAAGCAAGATATAAGAGAAAGGAAACGCGGAATAAGACTAGGGAAAAGGAGAAAATAAACAAATATAAGAGAAAGCAAATCAAGAAAGAGAGCAAGAACAAATAAAGTTGACGAGTGAAAAAAAAGAGAGAAAGAAGGCATTCTTTCTTCGACGTCATTTGGAGTCCGATATCCGCACATTACATCTTATTCTTACAATAATCATATTACCTGTGACACGTATGACACAAACTGCCACTGAAAACAGGTGAACCAACTCACTTACTATCAACATGATCGATGTAATAAGGTAATACATAATAGAGAATATTGTTACTTTAAGTTCAGCAGATTTGAAATGTTCAAAAGAATGCAATTTACCAGGTGATCTCAAGAATTCCTGGAAAGAATAATAAAAAAAACCTACAAATTAACTTCTTCTAGGTACATTATTACTTGTTATGTAATATACTTGCCAGTGTAGCTCGTCCAACTCGTTTTCAAGCACTCCTTTAGTGGTAGATCAAATTACAGATCTTTCTGTTCTACTATTTCTACTTTTAAGTTTACTACTTCTAAGTTTACCTCGTTTAAAAACGTATAATGCATTGTATAACGTAAGTTTGTTAGTCAACATTTCAAAAGTTTGAATTTGATTTCATAAATCGAGGACTGACTTATTTCATCTAACCTAGGGAGTTTATGAGCTCGATCGTTTAGCTATGTATGGCCATTTATGAATCATAAAGAATATAGCCTCTCATGATGGATGCTTTATGCAGTACATAGATTTATATACATGTATACCATCTTTCATGTATCCAGGCGAAGGCGAAGATACCCGAAGGCGAAGATATCAGATTTACCCTGACAGCCTGATTAAGACAACTATGGATCATCCTATATATATTTTCGTTACTCCATAATGGTAAAACCCAAATCCTAACTTGACTCCAAAAATATGCATCTACGTTCATCTAGAACAAAATAGATAGCGTCTTTTTACTTTAGAAACAGGTGTGTCGAATCAATCTTAACGGAATGTAGATATGCAGTATCTCATTTTCCCCTTGTCACATCATTTACACCCCGAACTTGTATTATTATTATTATTATTAGTAGTAGTAGTATTATTAGTATTATTAGTATTATTATTACTATTATTATTATTATTATTATTATTATTATTTTTATTTTTATTATTATTATTATTATTATTATTATTATTATTATTATTATTATTATTATTATTATTATTATTATTATTATTATTATTATTATTATTATTATTACAGAGACCTAACATGCCTAAGTGCCTTACAAATTGAAAATCATACGTTATAAAATATATCTACTCATCAAAGTAATGATAGCCACGTGATTTTCCTGATACATATCTAAAGGGTACTAGTATTTCATAATTCTTGTTAATGTTCTCTGTATTCTTTATGACTTAAATTTCACTGCTATTTGATAAACCTATCATTCCTTGTGTTCAACCCAATTGCACCCGATTATATTTGGTTACAAATGGTGTAATTGCAAATGCAAGATGATCAAACATTAATTTTGTTCACGCTTAATTTTATCTTGTCGCCAAAAGTCGTGTCCAGACGGAGGCTGAACATTTGACGGTTAGTGACCAAACACCGACGTGTGTACACACTTGGAGCTTCTCACTTAGGCTGTCGGACGCTCAAGGGTCTGACACCTTAAATTTCAGACCGTCTGACCACGACTTAATATTCAATACCTCGGGAGATATAAATGAAGGAGTCGGTACTACCTATGTTATAGCGATGAATAACAAGATGAGGACTTGAACGTGTTCCGAGACGGATGCAAGGAAAATAATATCTGGAAGTGGAACTAAAATTTAATAGCATGTGACCTATTGTTATTACAATATCTGTAAAAAGGAAGAGTAGCTATGGAATACGAGCACATGTATGATATTAAAACATTAATTTATACTCTGTATTGATAAAGTATTGATATAATGGGTAATAAGCCATTTTTGTTTTTCAGAATTTTTCACAGGTTTATAATATTTCCTTACACTGAAAATGAAAAATATTAGGGTCGGTATTCCTTTGTACAGTATGGTCTGACAGTTTCAAAATTTCAAATTACACAAATACACTATTACAGTAGTAAAGCCATTGATAAATTAATCATCTATTCCTACCTTGTTCCAGTCACGACAACGACACACATGCACCGTTTTATATTCCCTGTACACGTATCAAGATATTAACATCCGAATTCCCTGATTTGATTTTGTGAATAAAGTTGTATTTTATAACGGGTGATACTTTCTGAACCATAAATGACGTCAGTTTTGACTGACCAATCAGAAGCCATGGTTAAGCCGCCGCTGAATAGAAGAGGTTTCTATACAAATATGCATGCAGATGTACCACCATTCATTAACACGCTTCTTGTTTGGCTGATTTGTTGTTTATTTTGTGTAAGGATCAGTATTTCATCATGTAGAACATTGCGCCAATTAAATTCTATATAAAAACCAAACATTTAATATCATATGCTATAAAAAAAATATCCGCACCCCCTTACACGTACCCACATCCCACCCATACACACCACATACTTACCCCACACAAACTCGACTCTTATCACACACTTGACGCATATACCACATACATCCATACCACATACACTCTGTATGATACATATAAACACAGCCAAATTAAAAAGTCTCCACTAGTTCCCTCCCCATTTAATCAGATCCTGATGAGTTTATGGCAAAATAATTCATATAATAAATTCAGGCCACATAATAAGCTGATACCATGCATTGGCTTTTGCGTGGTTAATTCGTAATTTGTCATTTTTAAAATTGCACGAATTTCAAAACGACGGCTTCTATGCTCACGATGATTAAACTTTTGATATCAAATTTGGTATCAACCTTCGAAGGAAAGTAAAAAAAAAATAAAAGAAATAAAACTATTATATAAATTATTTTCCCATAAACCCATCAGACTCTGATTAAATGGGGATGGAACTAGTGGAGACTTTTTAATTTGGCTGTGTTTATATATCACATACAAGAAATGAGCAACTTATAAGTTGTATAATAAGTTAAGAAGCAGACAAACACTCATTTGCCTTTATAGAGTATGTGTTATTCAAAACTGAACTGTGTTCTTATTTCACCTGCTAATATTTCTCTTATAAAACAATCACACTACAGGGTGTATCAAAATGATTGGTACCGGGCTATGTGACATTTTCAAAAATATATCAAAAATATAAAATTGGTAATTAATATAGTTTTTTTACAATAAATAGAAAGGATCATATGTTAACTTATCGATCTAATAATATGAAGATGATAGGTTGATGCATCTGGGAGCTATTGTCATTTAAACGAAGGTCGACGTAATCATGGTTTTACTTACACAACACAAAATGAATAGGTTCACTGCTTGAACAATTTATTGCATTCATGCTCTTCAATATCTTAGTCTACATAACATAAAATAATTTTATTGCTTTACACATGCTTTTAGAAAGACAGTTCCTGAAGTCCCTGCCTTACGACTCTGGTAGTGTGAGGTGAAGCTCTATCTTGAATGAACTTAACACCTGGGATGGATCCATTCTGTAACTGCCCATATCAAATATTGAAACATTGCAAATTATAGCAAGTTTGCATGGGATACTCCTTGCTCTTGGAAACTGTCTTCTAAATCTTCTCTGCACTCCTCCATAGCTTCGTGTCAACCAGTGATTCTTTACTATGAAAGCATGCTGAAGTGTGGAATACTGTGGAGCCATGACAAGAATGTGCTATCTTTATGATCTAAAATTCTTAGAGAAGATAAAACTATTATAATTACAAATATTTAAACAATTAACCCCAAACTGGTACACAAAATAGTAAAATAATTCGGCAAAAAATTAAAAGTCGTCGGTACCAATCATTTTGATACACCCTGTAGTCAGAGCGACATGTGTGATAGTGTTAATTTCATTTCAATCTCCGTCAATAAATCTGTGAAAGTTACAAAGGAAATCATCCAGGTTTGCATTGACTTCATTGCAAACTTGCTAGTAGCGTCAGTTTTCCATAATCGGGTTCTCCCTGCAACAATAATGTTCTCACGCAAGACCCATTTACTTAAATAGCGTTAGTCTACGACAGTTCTTTGGGTAATAGCGGATTGTTTGTCAATCAAACTGATAAAAGCTAGACAGAAAGTGCTCTATCCTTGCACTTTCAATATTTTTTGTAGTATTTTATTTTGTAGAGGCAGTACGGATCTATGAAAAATAGACCAATAGAGCAGAGGAAAAGACACAAAGAAGAAGAAAAACAAAGAAAGGGAGAATAAAGACGCAGAAAAGTAGTAAAGAATATACACTGTAAATATATGAAGCAAAATTGCTGGAATTGTTCCGTTAATTATTGTGTTAAAGTATAGTGTAATGTAATTTACCACAAGATTATGCAGAATTTTTTCGGAAAGTTAAGTATATCTACCGAACATTTTTCCCATTTTCATGGAGCACTTCCGGAATTTTTATTGCCAGAAATAAGACTAAGAAAGCAAGATATAAGAGAAAGGAAACGCGGAATAAGACTAGGGAAAAGGAGAAAATAAACAAATATAAGAGAAAGCAAATCAAGAAAGAGAGCAAGAACAAATAAAGTTGACGAGTGAAAAAAAAGAGAGAAAGAGGGCATTCTTTCTTCGACGTCATTTGGAGTCCGATATCCGCACATTACATCTTATTCTTACAATAATCATATTACCTGTGACACGTATGACACAAACTGCCACTGAAAACAGGTGAACCAACTCACTTACTATCAACATGATCGATGTAATAAGGTAATACATAATAGAGAATATTGTTACTTTAAGTTCAGCAGATTTGAAATGTTCAAAAGAATGCAATTTACCAGGTGATCTCAAGAATTCCTGGAAAGAATAATAAAAAAGAGCTACAAATTAACTTCTTCTAGGTACATTATTACTTGTTATGTAATATACTTGCCAGTGTAGCTCGTCCAACTCGTTTTCAAGCACTCCTTTAGTGGTAGATCAAATTACAGATCTTTCTGTTCTACTATTTCTACTTTTAATTTATATACTTCTAAGTTTACCTCGTTTAAAAACGTATAATGCATTGTATAACGTAAGTTTGTTAGTCAACATTTCAAAGGGTTGAATTTGATTTCATAAATCGAGGACTGACTTATTTCATCTAACCTAGGGAGTTTATGAGCTCGATCGTTTAGCTATGTATTGCCATTTATGAATCATAAAGAATATAGCCTCTCATGATGGATGCTTTATGCAGTACATAGATTTATATACATGTATACAATCTTTCATGCATCCAGGCGAAGCCAAAGATACCCGAAGGCGAAGATACCAGATTTACCCTGACAGCCTGATTAAGACAACTATGGATCATACATACATACATACATACATACATACATAAAGGTATTTATATAGCGCCTTTAAAATTTATCAAGGCGCTGAACAAGGAGAGAAAGGATGGGGAAAAAAGAAACACAGTGGAACAAGAAAGAAGCTAACTGAAAAGGTGAGTTTTCAGTTTCTTCCTGAAAACTGGAATTGATGGAGACTCCCTGATGGCTTTAGGGAGTTTGTTCCATTCCCTCGGGCCAGAGACAGAGAAGGTATTTAAACCAGATCCTCTATGTGCCCTAGGCTGACTAAGCAGGGTCTTATCCGAAGAAGATCTCAATTCTCTTCCGGGAGCATAGGCTGAAAGAAGCTCACAAAGATAATTGGGGGCACGGCCCTGAGAGCACTTGAAAACATAAAGCAGGAGTTTAACAAGAATTCGGTCCTGGATTGGAAGCCAATGCAATTGAATGAGAAGGTCGGAGGTACCAGTTGAGCGAGGGACAGAGAAAATCAAACGCACAGCACGATTTTGCAGCTTCTGCAGTCTATTTCTTTCACCTTGAGTGATACCATAGAGGATTGCATTGCCATAATCAAGTCGGGACAGTATGAGAGAGCGAACAGCATGGTGACAGGTATCCTGGTCAATGAATTTACGGATGCGGTAAAGATTACGAAGATGGAAATTGACAGACTTTGTGAGGGTGGTAATGTGGTCACGCATAGACATGGTGGGATCAAATATGATTCCCAGATTCCGGATGGAATTGGAATATCATCCTATATATATTTTCGTTACTCCATAATGGTAAAACCCAAATCCTAACTTGACTCCAAAAATATGCATCTACGTTCATCTAGAACAAAATAGATAGCGTCTTTTTACTTTAGAAACAGGTGTGTCGAATCAATCTTAACGGAATGTAAATATGCAGTATCTCATTTTCCCCTTGTCACATCATTTACACCCCGAACTTGTATTATTATTATTATTATTATTATTATTACAGAGACCTAACATGCCTAAGTGCCTTACAAATTGAAAATCATACGTTATAAAATAGATGATGTGTTCAGCATTAAACATGATGTTAGAAGTGAAATATAAAAATGCATAAAATACACCACAATTACTTCAAAAGAGCTTCAAAAATATCAAAAGAACATCAATATGAAAAGGCATGTGAGGCGTAACGATATACGTGCCATTCTAAAAACAGACTAATTACCAAAAAAGCACAGAGCACATTCAATAAGTAAAAAAGAAACACTACTCCTTTGGAAACAAATGCGTTTTTAACATGTTCTTGAAAATCTGTACATTTGGGCAAGGAGAACGTGATACCTAAATGTAAACCCAAATGAATATTTGCATACATGTTTGTTCTTGTTTTGTACTAACAAATAAGACGTTTACAACATCACGTCAGTTCATTGAATAAAATATACAATAAAATGAAATCTGGTAACACTTTTATTTGTAAAGGTGAGCATATATATAGAATAAAACGATAAAATGGAATTGTGATTGGTCAATATATATTCAAACATGTCAAATAAAATATCACAATTATAGTTTTAATTTCGCACTTTGCAGTAGTCTTAGCAATAAACAATCAAGACTGTTGATAATATTCCTTTAACGATTAATTATTATTTGGACCCGAGGATTAAAACGAGAAGCAAAGGGTCAAGTGTGTACCTTTGTTTTTAAAATATGTGAAAAGTTAGCATGCGGATTTAACTTAAAACGTACACATTGAGCAACAATGTTAAACCAAATCAATGTTTCACACATCACACATCATTTTATCTTATCTCCAAAAATCGTGTTCAGACGGAGGCCGAACATTTGAAGGTTAGTAACCAAACACCGACGTGTGTACACACTTGGAGCTTGTCACTTAGTATGGATGGCGGAAACCTTCAAAATACGCCTAAGAATACGCCTAAGAATACGCCTAACCTTAGACGTCTAAGATGCAATCTTAGACGTCTAAGATGCATTCTTAGGCGTCTAAGATGCAATCTTAGGCGTCTAAGAAATTCGCGGTAGACTTAAATCAACGAATCACAGGACCAGAAATCCCAAACAACCAATCATCTTAGGCGTATTCAATTATTGACCAATGAAATCTTAGACGCCTAAGATTTTACACGCCTAAGAATTCTTACACGTCTAAGATTGATATTTTAGTGATGGACGGTATCACCAATGTGATTTTCTCTGAGGACTTGCAGCAAAATTGATTAATTGGTTTGATTTTATTTTCGTTGGTTTGGTGTGCTGTTTTGGTGTGGCTAGTAGTAGTCAGGTATTAATGTTGATGAGCATGATGACGGCGACGACGACGACGACGATGATGATATGATGATGATGATGATGATGATTATGATGATGATGATGATGAAAATTAATACACAAACAACAAAGAGGAACAAACATGCCTAGCATATATTTATATACCTCCATGATTCTATTTTTAACATAGAAAATTTGACCTCTTGTCTTCTTGCACTTTGCAGACTGAAATTATGCATATCTGATCTCTTCAATTATAAAAGACGAATTGGCCTTGGCCCGGGGGCCTTGGTGAAAATATGTCACACGCTGTTCGAATTATAAAGACATAGTTGGTTGACCTTATAATGTGTGTGCAGTAATAACTTGACCTCTGAACGTATTGGATATAAACGCATCATACCCTACACCGTCAGGTTAACTTTCTTGTTGAATGGAGGTATCGAGGTCTCTTAACTGTGTATTTTGGCTCAGTCATAGCATACGTGTTAAGAAAAAACATACATGAAAAGTGAGCAGGGTGACACCATAGACACGTGCTCTTTGTTTAAACATTACAAGTAACATGAGTGGCAAACATTAATGTTTCATATTGCTTGCAACCCCCTCCCCCCAATCAATGTTGGGGCCAATACTAGTCCGTTCCTATCTCAGTATCAAAGCAACATTGACTGAGTGGGTGCGGAATTTCGTACTAAATTTAATCCCTCATCACTGCCATCATCATCACCACCACGACTCTAATAATCATCTGACATCATTTGTATTATCCATCATCATCATCATCATCATCATCATCATCATCATCATCATCATCATCATCATCATCATCATCATCATCATCAACAACAACAACAACAACAACAACAACAACAACAACAGCAACAACAACACCATCATCATCATCATCATTATCATCATCATTTACACTATAGCCACACAAATAGAAATCTTACATTAACTGCAAGTCATCAGAAAAACAAAATATTTAAAACAAATTAAAGTTTTATCAGTTTGCAACAACAACATCAACTGCTAGATTATGTTCAAATGAAAAAAGCCTATTATGTAAAAATACATTGTTCCGCCTGAGTTGTCAAAAAGTGGCTGAAAAGAACAAAACAATGGGCCATTGTGCCGAAAGGTGGGAGAACATGTACCCTATCCCCCTCCCACCCCATCACCCCTTTCTCTTTGGGATTGACGCGGGTGGCTATGGAGAGAAAAGGAGTTTATTAAAAACACACCACCCAGCCATTGTTCGAAATATTCTCTAACGCACAGCGTCCGTTGTACGTTTTGATACCGTCCATCACTAGTCACGGTCAAATGGTCAATCTTAGACGTGTAAGAATTCTTAGGCGTGTAAAATCTTAGGCGTCTAAGATTTCATTGGTCAATAATTGGATACGCCTAAGATGATTGGTTGTTTGGGATTTCTAGTCCTGTGATTCGTTGATTTAAGTCTACCGCGAATTTCTTAGACGCCTAAGATTACATCTTAGACGCCTAAGAATGCATCTTAGACGTCTAAGATTGCATCTTAGACGTCTAAGGTTAGGCGTATTCTTAGGCGTATTCTTAGGCGTATTTTGAAGGTTTCCGCCATCCATAACTTAGGCTGTAGGACGCTCAAGGGTCTGACACCTTAAATTGCAGACCGTCTGACCATTGCTGACCACGCTTAATTTGATCTTGTCGCCAAAAGTCATGTCCAGACAGAGGCCGAACATTTGAAGGTTAGTGACCAAACACCGACGTGTGTACACACTTGGAGCTTCTCACTTAGGCTGTCGGACACTCAAGGATCTGACACCTTAAATTTCAGACCGTCTGACCACGACTTAATATTCAATACCTCAGGAGATATAAATGAAGGAGTCGGTACTACCTATGTTATAGCGATGAATAACAAGATGAGGACTTGAACGTGTTCCGAGACGGATGCAAGGAAAATAATATCTGGAAGTGGAATTAAAATCAGCATGTGCCCTATTGGTATTGTAAAAAGGAAGCTATGGAATACGAGCAAAATAAGAACAAATATAATATGTATGATATTAAACATCTTATTAATTAATAATTTGTATTGATAAAGTATTGATACAATAGGTAATTAAGCCATTATTTTGTTAGAATATTTAGAATATTTCCTTACACTGAAAATGAAAAATATTAGGGTCGGTATTCCTTTGTACAGTATGGCCATTTTCAGAGTTCCAAATTGCACAAATACATTAGCCATTGATAAATTAATCATCAATTCCTACCTTATTCCAGACAACGACACACATGCACCGTTTTATATTTCCTATACACGAATCAAGATATTGACATCCGAGTGAATAAAGTTGTATTTTATGAAGGGTGATATTTCTGAACCATAAATGACGTCAGTTTTGACTGACCAATCAGAAGCAATAGTTAAGCCGCCGCTATACAAGTATGCATGCAGATGTATCACCATTTATTAACACGATTTGTTGTTTATTTTGTGTATTAAGGATCAGCAATATTTCATCATGTAGAACATTGCGCCAATTAAATTCTGTATAAAAACCATAAACATTTAATATACAATAGATAATAATTAAATTTTAAATTATACGCCCCCCTCTTACACGCACAACACACCCCACCCATACACACCACATACTTTCCCCACACAAACTCGATTCTTATTACACCACGTAGCTACACCCCTCCACCCACACACCCCCCTCCACACCACCTTTCCACATCCACCCCAGCGCACTACACTCGCTACAGCCTGCATGTATAGGCTACACTCTGCATGATACATGTAGATCACATACAAGAACTGAGCAACTTGTAAGTTGTATAATAAGTTAAGAACCATGCAGACATTCATTTGCCCTTACATGTATAGAGTATGTGTTAGTCAAAACTGAACTACGTTCTTATTTCACCTGCTAATATTTCTCTTATAAAACAATCACAATAGTGGTGCGACAGGTGTGATAGTGTTAATTTTATTTCAATCTCCGTCAATAAATCTGTGAAAGTTACAAAGGAAATCATCCAGGTTTGCATTGACTTCATTGCAAACTTGCTAGTAGCGTCAGTTTTCCATAATCGGGTTCTCCCTGCAACAATAATGTTCTCACGCAAGACCCATTTACTTAAATAGCGTTAGTCTACGACAGTTCTTTGGGTAATAGCGGATTGTTTGTCAATCAAACTGATAAAAGTTAGACAGAAAATGCTCTATCTTTGCACTTTCAATAATTGTTGTAGTATTTTATGTTGTAGAGGAAGTACGGATCTATGAAAAATAAACTAATAGAGCAGAGGAAAGACACAAAGAAGAAAGAAAACAAGAAGGAAAAAAAAAACGCAAAGAAGTAGTAAAGAATGTACACACTGTAAAACTAATGTAATCTACAACAAGATTTTTTCAAAAATTTAATTATTTCTTCCAAACACTTTCCCCATTTTCATTGAGCACTTTCGGAAACTTTAAGATATAAGAGAAAGGAAATGCGGAATAAGACAGGGAAACGTAGAAAATAAACAAATATAAGAGAAAGCAAGTCAAGAAAGAGAGTAAGAACAAATAAAGTTGGCGAGTGAAAAAGACGTCATTTTGAGTCCGATATGCCGCACATCTTACAATAATTATATTTCCTGTGACACGCATGACACAAACTGCCACTGAAAACAGGTGAACCAACTCACTTACTATCAACATGATCGATGTAATATGATAATCAAAAATAGCGAATTGTTACTTTAAAGATGGTTCAGTAGATTTGTAATGTTTATTAGGTGGTCGAAAGAATTCAATTTACCAGGTGATCTGAAAAATCCTAGAAAAATAAAATAAAAAGCTACAAATTAGCTTCTTCCAGGTATATTGCTACTTGTTATGTAATATACTAGCCAGTGTAGCACGTCCAACTCGCTTTCAAGCACTCCTTAATTGATAGATCAAATAACAGAAGTATACCGTAAACGTTCGCCTAATGGCGCTCTGGATTTTATAGAAATGAGAGAGCGCCATCCTTGCAAAATCCCAACAGCATTAAGGATACGTGTGGTTAGAGTCTGCACGATAATGATTCAGAAACTATCGTGACGTGATCAAACAGTTAGGTTACTTGGAGCGTGATTATAGTGGATGTATGCGGAAAGATTATACTGCAATAACAATAGAGGTTATCCACTTTGCTCATGTGTGACTTCTAACAAAAGGTGCTGGTTCCTGTAGTATACCTCATTCAAACCAATTCAATACACGACCTCGGAGTTACCTGCATGACTTTGGCGGGCTATTTTGAAACAGTGATGATTGCACATGCAGGTACTTCTTTTGAAAGTCCTAAATAAGGTATAGCAGTCGCTGATAGGATATGCAGATTATAGAACACGGATAACCTCTATTGATTTTGCAGTGCTTATACGCTAATATACGCTGAATAACGTATAATCTGGCTCACTATAAAAACGCTCTAGGTAGTAGTAAATGTTTTGGTGGGGTTTTTTTTGGGTGGGGGTGTGGGTCAGATATTCTTTCTCAAAAATTCATTGTCCTTAATTTGCAGATCGATTCATACCTAACTCATTTTGGTACATCTGCCATTGTATTTTTTTTTTCATAGTGTGTGAATATTCTTCTGTTCAAAATTACACTGTTTTTTTGTCTGCCCCGTTAGCTCAGTCGGCAGAGCGTGCGCCTTGAATGATACTGGGTACTGGTTTAAATCTTGATTACTGACCCTTTTTTATGTGAAGAAGGGTCAATAAATATTTATGTCGCCATTTTTGGAATAAATATTATGATTCGTTTTTATTATTTTTTTTAATTATTTTTTAGATAAATAGTCACTACGAAACATGATTCCAAACGGCAATGAAAACCGCGGTGGGACCAATGCGCGGTCCATCCATATAATGGTAATCGCCTTACACGTAACAGTTAAATGACCAAGATTATAATCCTCAATGTTTCATATTGTGTAACTATACAAAGTGTATTATTTACTTTCTTGATGTATTCATTATAATAGCTCAGCCGGGTTTTTTTTTCATTTTATTACAAGGATTGAACCCTAGTGAGTAGACCAGGCAACAGAGCATATCCATCAGACCATGGAGGTAGTAGAGAAGGAGAAAGCTCGCACGCATTCTATTGTACAATCATAATTGCCGCCCTTTGAGGTTTCCAGATCAATGTTTTGATTATGTAACACGATTATCACTTATGATCTTTGTGTTGTATACATGCATGGTCGCACACTTGTGTGCGCTATAAATATGATGAAACAGCATAAGTCATTCTAACTTGATGAAAATGATGCACATTATGCTTTATATCTCTTTCATTGGCTAGTTAAAAAAGAGGGCTCAGGACGCGGTTTATTTTGAAACCTCGGGGGTGGAACAATTATTAAAGTTTTGGGTAAACAAATAAAATCGGAACAACCCGGGCAGTACCGGGCAACACCGAGATACATCTCGTTTGATGGGAGAATTCCTCAACTTAACAATGTGCAATTTATTTTAATAAGATCTTCGTACTTTTAAAACAGTGCTTAAAACAATTTTACCCGTCCTTAAAATGTTGTGAACTGCACCATTCCATAATAAACTGTTTAGAAATATTCTGGAACAACATGTTTCAACATATTAATCTAAAAAGACATCTTATATTAAATGAAATATGAATATTCAAGTTCAACAGCTAAGTAAATGTATGCGCATCCATAATACATGTTTTGCGCATACGTGATTTACTTGTCACTAAATATGAACCCCCCATGAGACGGAGTCATTGCAGAAATTATCGGCGATGATCATTAGATCAAAGGTATATCTGTCTCTATTGTGTTAACAATAGGATTTACGTAATGCGCTTAACGCGAGCTCACTCCTTCTCTACTACCTTCATGATCAGACCACGAAGCGGTTGCGTTGTCAAGCAATTTTTGTATGGCGATCATTATGATCCAGGTTCAGAACTTAATGCGTGATATAGTCCATATAATGATAATCGCTTTATACGTAACCGAAGACTGAACTATAATGAAACATCCTCCGTGTAGCAGCTTTAGACAAAAGCTTGGGATTATTAGGGCAGATGTTATCTTTTGAATCTTTTCATAACCACTGAAGCATAGTCAAAGACACTCGAGCGAATTCAAAGACTTGTCGCTCGGAATCTGGGCGCAAACATGTATAGAGACGTCGGTACGAATTTGATATGTGAGGGTTTTATGGGTTTTATACTATTTAATAAAAACCGTCGAACTTAACAATAATAATAATAATAATAATTATTATTAATATTGCTTTCATATATTTTCAGGGGATAACCCATTATACCATAGTAGTTACTCTCCATATTAATTGTTAAATACAAGAGAAACAAAGCAAAATGAAATGAAAAGAGATAAACCAACAAAGAAACAAAGAATCGTGAAAAGAAAAGACTCAAACAAATTAAATAAATAAACAAAACACGATAAAGACAAAATCAACAGAATAGAGAAAAAGTACGGTACCTAAACAAATAAAAAAGAGATACCATTTCCCCAAATCAGAAAAAAACACATTGACAGACATTCTAAAGCAAATCTGTCAGAAATTTCTGCATGGGAGACGATCTAAAGTTCCCTCTATCCTCGTCTGATGCTCTGCTATCTGGACCACTACGTAATAGGTGAATGATTACCGCATTATCATGAATATCGTTGTTTGACCTTGGTCATAAGCTGTCATAATTGAATGTGTCGATAGGTTACACACTTTAACTACACGCGCCCTTAATTTTCAGTGATGATACTGGGCTTTTACAGGGAGGGCGCTCTCTCATTTCTATAAAATCCCAGGGGGGGCCGGCCAAGATTGGCTGAATTTTGACGTTGTCATTGGTTTTACACGTAAACACAAAATGTCTCAAATTATTCCAAAACTGTACGTATGTTATTAAGCACTATTTTATCAGTCTAAATCCGTTGAGGTTCGCCAGTGAACCTCATTGTAAATACTGTTTTTTGAATGTTTTGTATGAATAACGCACGGTATGTTTATGATATATACCTAAAATTTCCCCCATTGTGTATCACGGTTCGCGTGGTCTAATGGTAATGGGTCTCGCCTGCGGTGCATAGGGTCCCGAGATCGAGTCCCGCTCACTCCCGGCTATAATTTTTTTTTCTTCACATTTATTTTGAATCCAAAAATATTTATTTTTATGTGAAAATTTATACATTCACTGAGAAATATATTTTGTGCATTTTTTTCTGTAACGGGGCCAATAGAGCTAAAAACACAACTCAGCACGGGGCGTCCAATGTCCAGGCAGTGTTGCCGTCATATTGTCTGTTTTGTTTACGATATTGGCTGTTGCCACAGTGAATAATGTAGTCCACCATCGTCTGTAAAATCCAGAGCGCCATTAGGCGAACGTTTACGGGTATGTTAGTACTACATATAATGCAGTATATGTTAGTCAACATTTCAAAGGGTTGAATTTGATTGCATAAATCGAGGGTTGACTTATTTCATCTAACCTAGGGAGTTTATGACCTCGTTTAGCTATGTATTACCATTTATGCATCATTAAGAATTATATAGCCTCTCACGAAGGATGCTTTATGCAGTACAGAGATTTATATACCGCATAATCTCTCATGTGTCCAGCCGAAGGCGAAGATTCCCGATTTTACCCTATGTTAACGAAGAGTTCCCGCACTTCGTATGCAAAGTTCCCTCAAGTAATTTAGCTGACAGCCTGATCTAAGACAAATACCGCCTAATGGTGCTCATGGGCTCTTTTGCTTTTGGGTAAATTTCATGTAGAAATAGAGAGTTCCCTCCCAACAAGAATTAAGGGTACGTGCCCTTATTTGCTGGTGTGATTTTTATGGGAGGGCACTTTGAGAGTGTGACTAAAATTCCTAGCGCCATTAGGCGAACGTTCCCCTTGTTTTCCCCTTGTTTCCCCACGTAAAGTTGGTGTACCTTGCTCTTTCATTCCAGTTGTTCGTATATTCAAGGTATCCTCTTGTATCATTTATTGATCCTTGATGTCTTTTGTGTCCTCGTCCGTTGGATTCACCATTAAAACCAAAATCCTAACTTGACTCCAATAATATGCACATACATTCAGCTTAGCTGGAAAAACTCAATTCTCAGAATACATTCAAAATGCACGCATAGGTTCACTGAGTTCATATAAAACTTGGTAATAAAATAGAAGAGAGAGAACCGTGCTGCCACAAATTTTAGCCCAATAATATTGGGAAATAATGCAATAGTTGGTTTTGTGAGAATATAAATCGTGCCATTGAAGAACAAGTAAGGTAAACCATCGTAATTATTTAACCTCAAGTGATTATGCCGTATCTGCATATTTATTACAGTATAGATACTGTCTCTACAAATGTACATAATGCAGTATCCCTTTTTTTAATCAATATTATTATCAAACATCATTTATTTATTATTATTATTAATATTATTATTATTATTAATATTATTATTATTATTATTATTATTATTATTATTATTATTATTATTATTATTAAACATCATTTATTTGACGCCTTTTCAACATAGACGAATGCGCCTTACAATAATTACAAATCATACATTACACAATAGATAATATGTATAGCATTTTATGTTAGAAGTGAAATATTTAAATACATAAAACACACCACAAGTACTTTAAAGGAGCTTCACAAATATCAAAAGAACATAAATATGAAAAGGCATGTGAGGCACAACGATATATGTGCCATTCTAAAAACAGACTAATTACCAATTACACTTCAATAAGTAAAAAAGAAATACTACTCCTTTGGAAACAAATGTGCTTTTAACATGTTCTTGAAAATCTGAACATTGGGGGCCAGGAAAACCTGATGTCTAAATGTAAACCCAAATAAATATTTGCATACACGTTTGTTCTTGTTTTACTAACAAATAAGACATTTACAACATCACGTCGGTTCTATGAATAAAATATACTATAAAATCAAATCTTGTAACACTTTTATATGAAAAGGTGAGCATATAGAATAAAACGAGAAAACGGAATCGTGATTGGTCAATATTTACTTAAACATGTCAAATAAAAAATTATAATTATAGTTTCAATTGTATACAGTCATGGACAAAAGTTTAGAATATTTTTATTTTTGTATCAAATGTAGTTTTCAATCATTAGGAACACGTTTATTGTTCTGGAGTAGTGCTCAGTTGCATTTAATTGAAAGATACAAATGTCCTTTGATGTTTACATCACACAGTTTGTCAATTAAATAAAGAATTACCTGAGGAAGCGCATTTCAATGGAAGGGTCACACAATTGCAACACTTTTTTGGCGGCCTCTTTGTATCACAAAATGAGATTAAAGACACTAGCAACTGTGACATGTTCAGATTAGTATCTTGCTTGCGAAAACACATCTCAATATTTGGTGTGTCCACCCCTTGCCAGCTCAAGGTCACGTACGCGACGTGGCATTCCCTCGACCAGGTTTGCCAAGGTTCCTTGTGGAATATCTCGCCAGCATGCAATGAGGGCGTGTCTAAGTTCCTACAAGGTGATTGGTTGGTTGTCTATGTTACCTACCCTGCGGGATACATCTGTCCATAAGTTCTCTATAGTATTCATATCCGGCCTCAAAGCCGGTCAGTCCAGGTGTTCTACATTCTCATTTTCAAGGAATTCCCTCACGCGTCGGGCTCTGTGCGCAATAGTGTTGTCATCTTGATCACGAAATTGTTCCCAAAGTCTCTTCTTGCAAACGGAAGCATAACTGAACCAAGAACATGCAGGCATTGGTCCTGGTTCATGTGTCCTTCTAGCATGTAGAGGTGTGATTTTGACCTACTGTGAAATGCTCCCCATACTGTGAGCTCGCCATCACCTCCCTGGACTCCAGGCAGGATACAATCTTCAAGCAGGGTTTGACCAACCTGTCTTTGGACCTTGAATCGGCGACCATGTCTGTAGAGGAGGAACCGGGCCTCGTCACTGAAGATCACATTAAGCCATTGGCCTACTGTCAAATTCATGTGTCTCTGTGACCAACGCAAGCGCGCATGCCGTTGTCTTTGCAGAGGTATCGGCTTTCTTATTGGTCGCTTTGTGCGAAAGTCTGCACTAACCAGTCTATTTTCCTGGTAACAGGCGCGTTTATGGACCTCTTCTTTTCGTAGCTGAGATGCAGGCTTTGTGCGGCCATTGCGGCAAAGTCTCAGGAGAGATCGGTCTTCCCTGGCGGTTGTATTTCGGGGCCGACCTGACCTTGAACTAGGTGTAGTAGTTCCGGTCTTTCGACGTCTCTTCAAAATTTTAGGAACTGCACCTTGTGTGATTCCTAAAGCGACACCAATATCCTTCTGTCTGTACGTAATTCAATGACGCGGTCATAAAAATCTGCGCTCAACTCGCACCCCATGATCAGAAATATCGTATACAACAGACAGATGCAACAAAATAAAGCTGGTTTCTTCACACGGTAATGGAAAAGCCAATGTAACCTTATGAATCATATCGCTAAAATAACTGCGAAAACGATGCCTGATGGTTCACTGATCAGGCATAAGAAGCCATTGTCCTACATTACGTAATGTGTGATATGAAGATATGAAATGGTACCTATATAAGACCTTGCCAGACACCCGTGATCCATTCTGCATGGCTGACGGATCATTGCTGGTAAGAAATCTGCACTTAAAAACAGGGCTATGCAAAAAAAAAAAAAAATATTCCAAACTTTTGTCCATAACTGTATTTACATTTTGTACTTTGTAGTAGCCATAGCAGTAACAATCAAGACTGTTGACATTTTCCTTTTGACATTATCATTTGCACCCAAAAATTCAAACGGAAAGCAAAAAGGCAATTGTGTACCTCTGTCTCCAAATTATGTGAAAAGTTAGCATGCGGAACAGACACATTGAGCAACAATGTTAAACCAAATAAGCGTTTTTCTCATGGATTTATTTGCCCAAATTGCCACCTAAGTTAACTTCCACACATAGATTATCGATATCCGAAGGCATCCAAGTCAACTTTTGTATTCGTGAACGACCCCGCTGTGCATGCATCTGACGACTTTCTCTCATCTGCATCTATCACACAGGTCTACTCAAAAAGTTGCCGATGCAATATCTACTCATCAAAGTAATGATGACCATGTGATGTGATTTTCCTGAGACATATCTACAGGGTAGTATTTCAAAATTCTTGTTAATGTTCTCTGTATTCTTTATAACTTAAATTTCACGGCTGTTTGATGAACCTATCATTCCCTGCATTCAGCCCGACTGCACCCGATTATATTTGGTTACAAATGGTGTAATTGCAGATGAAAGATGATCAAACATTAATTTTGTTAACGCTTAATTTTATCTTGTCGCCAAAAGTCATGTCCAGACGAAGGCTGAACATTTGAAGGTTAGTGACCAAACAGCGACGTGTGTACACACTTGGAGTTTCGCACTTAGGCTGTCGGACGCTCACGGGTCTGACACCTTAAATTGCAGACCGTCTGACCACGACTTAATATTTAATACCTCAGGAGATTTAAATGAAGGAGGTACTACCTACGGTATGTTATAGCGATGAATAGCAAGATAAGAACTTAAACGTGTTCCGAGGCGGATGCAAGGAAAATAATATCTGGAAGTGGAACTAAAATTACCATGTGACCAATTGTTATTAAAATAACTGTAAAAAGGAAGCTATGGAATACGAACAAAATAAGAGCAAATATAATATGTATTATATTAAAAATATTATCAATTAATACGCTGTATTGACAAAGTATTGATACAATAGGTAATTAAGTTTGTTAGAATATTTAGAATATGTCCTTACACTGAAAATGAAAAATATTAGGGTCGGTATTCCTTTGTACAGTATGACCATTTTCAAAATTCCAAATTACACAAATACACTATTACAGTAGGCCATTGATGAATTAATCATCTATTGCTACCTTATTCCAGTCACGACAACGACACGTATTCACCGTTTTATATTCCCTATATATCAAAATATTGACATCCGAGTGAATAGTATTTTAGGATGGGTGATACTTTCTGAACCATAAATGACGTCAGTTTTGACTGACCAATCAGAAGCAATAGTTAAGCCGCCTCTGTAAAAGAAGGGTTCTATAAAAGTATGCATGCAGATGTATCACCATCTGCATGATTAATTAACACGATTCTTGTTTTGCCGATTAGTTGTTTAATTTGTGTAAGGATCAACAATATTTCATCATGTAGAACATTGCGTCAATTGAATTCTGTATAAAAACCGTAAATTTAATATGCAATAGATAATTATTAAATTATCCGCACCCCCTTACACGCACCCACACCCCACCCGTACACAGCCCACACAAACTCGACTCTTATCACACCACGTACCTACACCCCCACCCACACACACCCCTCCACACCACCTTTCCACATCCACCCCAGCGCACTACACTCGCTACAGCCATACCATATACAGGGTGTCCCAGAATGATTTGTACCGTGTTTGCAAAAATAACTAAAAATAGAAGACGGGCAGTGTATCTATTTTTGATACCAGCATTATAATGTTGGATATGTCTCCTACCTATTCTGTTAATTTCAGCACGCTACCTTTATTTGTTTTGGCGTGGCATGCAATAATGTAAAATCGATGAAAAACGACTCGCATACCTTTGAAAAATGGCACGATACGATGAAATGAAGAACGTGGGATGTTTGGCACAGCATTTCGACGACAACTACTGTTGGGGTTGCGCCTTAAAGCTTGCCGGACAGCTGCAATGTTCGCTCTAGTTCTTACAGTCTTACGAGCACCTGAAGCTTCACTCTGCCGATTCCTGACAGTTCCGTGCTCGTCAAACTTCTTTACGTTATACACTATCGTCTAATGAATCTTCTTTGCGTCTCAACATAGCTGCCGGTTTGCCAGTAAGTTTTTGAAAGAAATCCACGCTGCTGTACAGTAAATTGAGGAGCCGACTTTTCTGTACCACAACCAATTCGATCTCTGCAAGCATTTCAAATGACATGGACCTCACACCACAATAACTATATTTACAACTACCGCCAAAGAGAGAATTGGATTAGGCCACAAATCCTTAATTCCATATAATGATTGCTTCGTAACGTCATAAATAATAGATAGATATCGGCTATTTAGTGGAAATATGAACAGGGCACAACTAAAATACCTGCATAACTTTTTCCAAATAACTTTGTGCTGAACGGTTAGTAATGTTACAGATTTTCAAAATAGGTTGCGTTGTCAAAACTTAGAATTCATCATTTTTACGCAATCTTCTATAACTTCTACTAGAAACGTCAAATTTTTAAAAACTAAAAAATCTGAGAAAGCTAACTATATGTAGAACTTAAAATGCAAAACAACATGACCATTCAACATGCCTTTCATACCTAAAAAATTCCATCTTTCCCGGTACAGATCATTCTGGGACACCCTGTAGGCTACACTCTGCATGATACATGTAGATCACATACAAGAAATGAGCAACTTGTAAGTTGTATAATAAGTTAAGAAGCAGACAAACCTTCCTATGCCCTTATGGAGTATGTGTCATTCAAAACTGAACTGCGTTCTTATTTCACCTGCTAATATTTCTCTTATAAAACAATCACACTAGTCGGTGCGACAGGTGTGATAGTGTTAATTTTATTTCAATCTCCGTCAATAAATATGTGAAAGTTACAAAGGAAATCATCCAGGTTTGCATTGACTTCATTGCAAACTTGCTAGTAGCGTCAGTTTTCCATAATCGGGTTCTCCCTGCAACAATAATGTTCTCACGCAAGACCCATTTACTTAAATAGCGTTAGTCTACGACAGTTCTTTGGGGTAATAGCGGATTGTTTGTCAATCAAACTGATAAAAGCTAGACAGAAAATGCTCTATCCTTGCACTTTCAATAATTGTTGTAGTATTTTATTTTGTAGAGGAAGTACGGATCTATGACAAATGGACTAATAGAGAAGAGGTAAAAACACAAAGAAGAAAGAAAAAGGAAGGGAAAAAGACGCAGAAAAGTAGTAAAGAATCTACACACTGTAAAACTAATGTAATCTACAACAAGATTATGCAGAATCTTTTCGGAAAGTTAAGTATTTCTACCAAACACTTTCCCCATTTTTATTGAGCACTTTCGGAAACTTTATTGCCAGAAAGAAAACTAAGAAAGCAAGATATAAGAGAAAGGAAATGCGGAATAAGACGGGGGAAAAGTAGAAAATTAACAAATATAAGAGAAAGCAAGTCAAGAAAGAGAGTAAGAACAAATAAAGTTGGCAGGTGAAAAAGATAGGGTATTCTTTCTTCGACGTCATTTTGAGTCCGATATGCCATGTATGCCGCACATCTTACAATAATTATATTGCCAGTGACACGCATGACACAAACTGCCACTGAAAACAGGTGAATCAACTCACTTACTATCTACATGATCGATGTAATATGATAATACAAAATAGCGAATTGTTACTTTAAAGAAAGTTCAGCAGATTTGTAATGTTTATGATGTGATCGAAAGAATTCAATTTACCAGGTGATCTGAAGAATTCCTGGAAAGAATAATATAAAAAACTTTGCTTCTTTCAGCTATATTGCTACTTGTCATGTAATATAATTACCATTGTAGCACGTCCAACTCGTTTTCAAGCACTCCTTAACTGGTAGATCAAATTACAGATCTTTCTAAGTTTCTATTCTAAATGCTCAGACGAAGTATTTGCTAGTACATGTACTATTACTACTTAAACGTGTACATGGTGTAAGGCATTGTATAACGTAAGTATGTTAGTCAACATTTGAACGGTTGAATTTGATTTCATAAATTGAGAGTTAAAAACCAGAAAGTCGTAACTCACAACGAAATTAATGCCACAAAATGGTGAAAAAGAGTATAACATTAATATCCTCACCCATTGACTAAAGTTATTATGGCTCTTTTGAGAATACAAAATGATTTGTTTTAAAATGTCGGTGCCACCACGTGCTATTTATTATCTATCCATAACTACAAAAAGCCATTTCCCGGATATGCCGTGCAAAAAAGAAAACCTGATCACTCCTTTCACGTATTTATAAAGCAGGTCACCTTGAAAGTGCGAGATAGATCCCCGGGGATAGAAATGATTATTGTTTTAGTCTTAACCTTACTTTTCACCTTTTATTATCAAATTGAATAATTCTAATAACACATAACCTTATATTGTCGTTATTGCCTTCTAGTTCACTTGGGTAATCGCGAACTCTACTATACGTTTCCATAATTATTGCCTATATGAAATATAAGGGGTGAACTTTATTTCGTTTGGGGCTTAGTTAACAACACTTTTTGACCACTGAAATGGACCTTACTTCCCATTATACGAAGAAACAAAGCACCTCATTAGTCAATGACCAATCGCTTCTCCAAAGCGACTCAACTATAGACTGAGTTACCGCCTTTGGTGTAAAATGATACGTACCATTTACCACTTATGACGTGTGGTATCTACTGGCTCCTTTCTTAACAATCTTTAATGAATTTGGATTATTATGAAATATGACGGGCGATAAGGGAATATAGTTTATAAAAATATAAAGCTATCAATGTCATTTTAAATAAAAATTACCTTCTGGTTGTATTACAAATGTATTATAGTATGACCTAATACCTTGAAGGTATACAAGAAAAGACGTCAGTGGCGGCAATAACAAGGATGTCATTGTTGTGTAGCTATGATTCAAACTGAAATGTAGAGCATCTCGCGACTTTGACCAGGTGGTTTGCTGTCGGCAGAGAGTGGTATAGGGCGATAACCTAATTCTTAAACAAGATAGGGTGACTCTACGCGGAATCTGCAGCTATAAGAGCATTGAAATATAATACCGCTAAATATCTACGGGTGATTGCAATGCCGATGGTGTACGGATTGTTTCTCCGCTGAAGACATGACGTTACAAAATTTACTCCTGAAAAAAACCCCATAGCATTTATTGGTTCGTCACGCGCTTCTTGAACTTGATGCTACGAGTGTCTTCTGAAGATATTGATTAATTCTATAATTGGGTTGCTCCGTCACGTTCTGTTTGTACTCGTTGCTATCTCCTCACTCGTTGATATCTTCTGAAGATAGCAAACTCGTTGATATCTTCTGAAGATAGCAAACTCGTTTCTATCTTCTGAAGATAGCAAACTCGTTTCTATCTTCTGAAGATAGCAAACTCGTTACTATCTTTTGAAGATAGCAAACTCGTTGCTATCTTCTGAAGATAGCAAACTCGATGCTATCTTCTGTAGATAGTAAACTCGATGCTATCTTCTGAAGATAGCAAACTCGTTGCTATCTTCTGAAGAAGGCAAACTCGATGCTATCTTCTGAAGATAGCAAACTAGTTGATATCTTCTGAAGCAGGCAAACCCGATGCTATATTCTGAAGATAGCAAACTCGATGCTATCTTCTGAAGATAGCAAACTCGATGCTATCTTCTGAAGATAGCAAACTCGATGCTATCTTCTGAAGATAGCAAACTCGATGCTATCTTTTGAAGATATCAAACTCGATGCTATCTTCTGAAGATAGCAAACTCGATGCTATCTTCTGAAGATAGCAAACTCGATGCTACTCGATGCTATCCTCTGCAGATAGCAAACTCGATGCTATCTTCTGAAGATAGCAAACTCGTTGCTATCTTCTGAAGATAGCAAACTCGATGCTATCTTCTGTAGATAGTAAACTCGATGCTATCTTCTGAAGATAGCAAACTCGTTGCTATCTTCTGAAGATAGCAAACTCGATGCTATCTTCTGAAGATAGCAAACCCAAAGCTATCTTCTGTAGATAGCAAATTTAGATAGTATCCCGTTATACAGCATTGCTGTGTTAATCTCTATTGTATTGAATAGTTTGCTTAAGCATTTTATTCAAAAAAAGCTGCTAAGTGATAACCAACATCATACACGTATAGTATTCTACAATTAAGGCATTAACCCTTTTGGAATGTGTTTTGATGTGGTAGCAGGTTCCAATAATATAATAAAAATTCTCATCAAATTTTCCAATATTTGTGACCGTTTTACAGTCGTATTTGTTCAGAAGTTCCGCAGAGAGGAATTGGGATTAATGTATAATACAAACTTTATATCTAAAACGAATATGCAGACAATATTGCTCGACAAACGCACTTGAAAGCAAATCAGTATGTGAAGCATTAGAGTTGAATGGACTTCTTGTGATGGTTTTAAGGTGTACCTTTTCACGGCTTGGCTACGAATGTTGGATATTGAATTCTTAACTTAAAACAGACCGTATGAAGATTTCATTCATTCAACTTGAACTAGTCGGTCAAGTAATTACCTCGATAGTGCGCTCAACCGAGCAGCCGTGTTTACGCCTTGGGTTGGACGGACGGACGGACTGGCGAGGGTACTTCTACACTTAAACAAGTCCTATTACCAAAATTTTGTTTTTATTTGCTAGAATTTCTACAATAAGATAAATGTGTTACTTCCAATTTTTTCAAAATCTCAAATCGGAAGCTAAAATTAATGGGCAATAATCGCTTGCGATGATCAAGTGCTAGATTGTACGCTCAAGAAACAGCGAAATATGTCATCACCAGCGATCTTAAAACTATAAATCACCCTCAAAGTGCATTATCAATCGTGTGCACTTAAATTCGACTAATGGGTTTTGATAACCTTGCTTCAGTACCATTACAGAAATCATATGACCCCCTAAAAAGGTCGACTTAACAGAAATTAGTCTCAACTGATGTGTTGCTAATAATTGCTATCATTACTATACCCAGACGTTGCAAATGAAACACAAGTTACACGCCTTTATAATTTCCTGGGCGGGTTGATGTCAATTAAATAAAAACATACAGCAGATGATAACTATCATCAGGGATACGTTGACATAAATTGGTGTACTTTTATGGACGGGGAAATCCCCACACAATTACGTAAATCGCGTCAAACACATTTTAACATCTCATACAATGATGCAATTACTTGATTTGGAATTGCTTTCTTCCCACAGAACTTGGAAAATTAATCCATATACTTGTATCTTGTATACCTATGACTTTTTTAGTTCAGGGACGTATCAGAAGAAAGCTCACATTTTTCTCCTTATCCACACTGCAAAAATATTTTACTCAACATTGAGTAAAAAGGTCACAACTCAACAGTTGAGTAAAACATTACTCAACATTGAGCTCATATAGGTCACAACTCTACAAATGGGTAAAGAATTACTCAATATGAGCTCAATGTTGAGTAATTATTTACGCATTTGTTGAGTTGTGATCTATATGAGCTCAATGTTGAGTAATGTTTTACTCAACTGTTAAGTTGTGACCTTTTTACTCAACGTTGAGTAAAATATTTGTTGTAGTACAATTACATATAACGCCCGGAATATGTTTCGTTTAGATGGTGTGAACAAAAACGCGGTAGAAAGTAGTAACACCGCTGGAAGTATGTATGGAGCAGTTTTCTGCACATTACATAGCATCGTGGTATGCTTTGGTTGTAACACAGTGCAGAAGGGAAACTGAAATACCGTATACGAATATAGACCAATCTAATTTCACGCATTCCTACACCTCAATTCGCTACTTGCACGGTTCCGCCATTATGCACTATGTGCGGGGAGAGCCTCGAACTGGCAGCATACATGAATGGGAATTGAACTAGTCATAACGTTCTGTGTAAGGTTACATAATTCTTCCTTTCATGTATGCTGCCAGTTCGAGGCTCTCCCGCACATAGTGCATAATGGCGGAACCGTGCAAGTAGCGAATTGCAGCCATATCTGGGTCCACGTCGAGTCCATCCTACCTAAAATGTGAAATGATGCGGCCTTAGGCTGAGTTCACATAGAAGTATACGGTATACGGTATTCGCTATACGAAATACGCTCATTCGATCAGGCTGAGTTCATATAGGGTATACTATGTGAACTCAGCCTGTTCGAATGAGCGTATTTCGTATAGCGATTAGCGAGTCTAGGCATGATAGGTCAGTTTACCAATTTTCTTCGTCTAATCAAATGCTTGTAAGTTTACTTTTTGAGGTCACATGGCATTCAATGAGGTGTCATAATGTGCAGAATTAGATAGTGCATCTATTTAAAAAAAATGAATTTACCCACATATGGTTTAGTTTTAAAATTAGGACCGTATACGCTGCACTAAAATCGAACACGCACGATTCCCACTTATTCCCACTATACTACTATACGCAGGTATACGGCTTTTCCGAATAGTGCCCTCTTATGTGACCAGGTACTATGAAATTACCTTGCTCGATTTAAGCTATACGCGTACACCTGCAAAACGTGCACCGTATACCCGAATAGTATACTTCTATGTGATCGTAGCCTTATGTGACCCGGTACTATGAAATTGTCTTGCTCGATTTAAGCTATACGCGTGCACCTGCAAAACGTGCACCGTATACCCGAATAGTATACTTCTATGTGAACGCAGCCTTAGCGGGGATTTTAAATTGCATTCCATCACCCATGTTATACGTGGACAATGGAATGATGACATTTACAACAGAATACAACATAATATCGAATTGGGCAGTCACAACACCGGTTTGGCCATTACTGGGTCCCGTCTGCACCAAACTGGTGTTGTTACTGCCCAATTGGGTGGATTAAATCCGCTTAAAAATCGATGTTGAATTGTATTGTGTTGTACTGACTTTTATCATTCTTTTGTCTAAGTGTAACACGGGTGATGGAATGCAGTTTAATATCCCCGCCAAGGCCACATCATTTCACATTTTAGGTGGGATAGACCTAAGGGGGACCCAGCTATGGCTGCCATTGAGGTGTAGGAATGCGTGAAAATGGATTCGTCTATACGTTTTTACTTCTCATATCAAAACCGCTGGAGAAATACAACTCAAAATTGGGAAACAAATGGTTTTAATGGTCGGCCTTAATGTCAGATAGAAAACATAACCATGGTACCGTAAAAACTCGATAGTTAGCATATGTGCTTACTATCGAGCGCTTTTAAAACATGCAAACATGAAGAGCCACATCCATAAAAGTGTAAAGTGTTTTGAGCAAGTCATCGATACACATAGTTATATACGAACAAGTAAACCTGCAAATGTGTGTCATAACCCCATTAGATCAGTTTTTAAAGCGCCAGACTTTAGTACAATTTCATGTTTTCAAAAGCGCTTGATAGTAAGGACATATCGAGTTTTTACGGTAACATGATAAAGTCTGACCACCCACCTTTAATGCTTTATATCAATCATTTAACAAACATATAAAATCAAATAAAGGAGAGTGAGATGACACGAGCCGTATGTTTCAAGTTTCAGCTATTCAATAAAACTACAGTGTACTTCTTAATATTAATGTTTTGATCATATAGGAAAGAGGCCAATAATCGTATTGCGGTTTTTGAATTGAGGGCAATAATATAGCGTTTACCTCTTCCCTAGAAAAACATCAGTCACAAATGACCAAGTTGTAAAAAGTGATCAGATACTAATCAGATACAGAAAACCCAAAGGAAAACAATAGATGTTGACAGAGATATGGAATAAATTACAGATTTGACGAAAGAACTAATTACGAAAACCGAAGAATTCAACTGATCGAGCTATTGGTCATATTCCCTATAAACGTGTTCCAGAAATCTTGGTGTAATTATGAACCTTAACTTCTCCCTGAGTGTCTACAATATAGTATCTAAGCTTGAGGCAGCACACCCGTCATATAATACGCTAGTATGACAACATTTTCAAAATCCAAAAAGGCACTGCGAATAATAAGTAACAGAAGCGATAAAAGCAGTACATATCCACTTCTCATCAAATACAACGTGCTAAGTGTAAAGGACATTGTATTATATTGAATTGGGTGCATTTATGTATACAAACACAATAACGGCATCCTATCAGATGACTGATTCCAAAAGCACTCTGAAATGTGAACAACAGAAAATGTATGCTTCTTTGTACAAGGAAAAGGTTTTGTGAAAAATCCATTAAATTTTCCGATCTAAGTAAGTAGATACCTTTGATTTATTATTCTACCTGATAAGGTTGGTAAATTTATTTGTGATTTTACAATAATTTATATCAAAGGTATACAGGTTAACAAAATTGCGATTATTCTGTCACTCTTGATTTTAAGTAGTTATATTTACCTTGGCTTACCTGTGTTAAATCATTATCAAGACTATTTGTAATTGTATGTTCTATAGAGAGAGAAAGACAGAGAGGGACCGGGAAGTGAGTGTTCAAACAATATGAAATATAAACTGATATACTAGTATTATACCTATACTCCTAGATTACTACTGAGTTGACTTAACGTGATTGCGGAAATAATTATCATTTTCTACCCACACCCCAAATCCTATCCCTAACCCTAACCCTAGCACCCGCCTAACTCTAATCGTATCCCATTCGTACCTAACCATAACTATAAACTTAATTCGGAATTGGAATACCATCTCACCTTTATGACACTCTAACATTAACACAAACTCTAAATATTGATCCTATAAAAACCATTACCACTAACACTAAGGCAAATCCTTAATTCAAGCCCCAACTTAACAATACAGAGTACGGCGAGCATTGTGAAGTCATTGTCCCTACAGCAATTATTACCCCATAGTCAAGACCGAAATAACACACAGTGAAGTGGCAATTTCCCAATGTAGATGGCCGCTTTATCACTTCTGGCCTTAATTTTACCGTACATCTAAATGGGGGTAATGTAAAACACGTGTTTGTTTTAGCTATTTGTATTGTCTGTGCGTGAGTGTGGGCGGTTTAACCAGGTAATAAAGGCATGATTTGGGGAATGTTGATCGTATAGAAAAATGCCGCACTTGGTTTGGACAATGTGATTCACTCGTCTCATCTCAGTATTTTATAACTTTTTGATAAAGGGTTGGGTGCGTGTGTGGTGGTATGCTTGTGGAAACTGGCATATGGAAAGGTTTGACTACAAAAACAATTCTCTTATATAAATGCATCTACGCACAGTTTCCACCTGGATACACCCGAGCATACAGATATATCGAGCACAGCGAGTCTATGCAGTCGGTATTATACCACACGGTTGAGTGCATAGCATCGTAAGAGCTGTGTGAGATCTGGTGGAAAATAGGATTCTGTGATTGGTTTTCGTCGAAACCTCAAGTGTTCCCTTCATCCAATCAGAATTTTTTTTATATCAAACGAAAGCTAACACTTCCCCCTAAAAACACATTTTTCCTTAAGGTTAACAGATAACGCAATTCAATATTATACAAAAGGCGAATGTGGTAAATGTGTTGAAAACTACCTATCCAAGCACATTTGTGTCCAAAACGTAGGTTCTAAAAGTCACAACCTAGTTACTATTTTCGCCTGTTTTGTCATACGGTTGTAAATTCAATGAACTATGACTTTGCTTTGCTAAAGAGCGCTTACAAATTCATATGGTGTTGGGGGATGTTAGGTGTATGTTTGAGGTGGGGTAGGAGTGTTTGAAAGTAAAATATATATTTTGTCATTTAGGTGATAGTGCATCCTGGTGCAGGAAATTTTCCAATTTGGCAAAGGGAGGTAATTACCAAGTTTGATTGCCAGACCTACTGACAAGTAATGATACCAAAACATCGAAAATATAACTTCGTATCTTTTGTTAAGAGAGCGTGGCGCAATGGTTAGGGTACTTGCCTTTAGTGCATGAGGTCCCGGGTTCGATTCCCGGCGGTGGCGATTTGCTGGGATATTGACTTGGGAAAAAAAGTCTAAAATTACTTGGCAACTTCTGTAGATTAAATTCAGACTTCCGCTCTCCCCATGGTTCATTTAGAATTGGGTAAATGAATCATGAAAGTACTCCGTCCTTCGGAGGGGACGTTAAGCCGTCGGTCCCGTGTACAGAGAGCCATACCTGTACATGTATCTCGCAGCCAGTTTTGAAAAGAGTAGGGTGTTAACCCCTGACTGTTCCCAGCCCGTTCCGGTGTTCAAATGGACCCCAATGGAAATAAGCTTCAATAGAGGCTTTCTTGGGTTATCCAGGGTTGTCAAAACCCGAACAAATCAAATCAAATCAAATCAAACTTTGAGTTACAAAAAGTGAACGATACTAATCAGACACTGAAAATCCAGAGGGATACAATGGATGTTGACCAAGAGATGGAATAAATTGCAGATTTAATGAAAGAAATAATGACGAAAACAAAATCAAAGACTTGAACTGAACCAATATGTTAATATCAAATTGATATTTGAATTCAAAAGTATGATTCTCTATTCTCTAATGATTCTCTAGTCTCATGCCCAGACTGCATGAGGAACGGCGAGTGTTAGGAACGACAACGCAGCAGAAACAGGCTGTGAATGATACTAAATGACTCTCGTACCGTACAGACTGGTACCATTTGCGATTAAGATTGAGAGTACCTTCTTTTTTCATCAAATGGTTAATATGATTCAAAGAATGAACTGTGACCTTCAAGATTTAAATTATTCAGATAATGCGGCCATGATATTGACCTTTTAGAATCTGTCTGAAATATGCAATTTTATGAAATATCATAAGAATGACGGATCATTTTGCAAACGGAATCTGACCATTTGCTGATCCGTAGGTGCTAGGTTCAGAGGCTTTTAGGTACCTTACTAAACCAGCTTTTTAAGTGAGTCCAAATGTAATATCAAAGACTAAAGTAACTCCATTTTCTGAACCCTATTCACTTGATCTGTTTTTATAACACTTTGCGCTAAGCGTCAGAGTAAGTAAGTGTTAGGTGTCGTTAGGTCAGTAAATTTGTAATAAAAGGGGTTAGGTAAGAATACAAAATAATAATAATTGGTTGCCCTCAGAAACCTACCCAAAAAAAATCAGAAATCTTGGGTCGGTTTTTTATTTTCAATCACTTTTTTAGAAGAAACCTTAAATTTGGACAATATCAAGGACATTTTATATTTGTTATTCACTCATTTCATTTATTAAATGCATATTTGATTAAAAATAAGAAGTATTTCCATTTAATTGTATTTGTCAATACTAACCGTTTCAAAATGGAGGAAGAGTCCATTAAAAAAAGGATCGACCTACCGACTCTCCTAATTTTTGTCTTTAAAGGGCAACCAAACAATTTTTTTTTGGCCTTACTATCATTGCTGCAGGCGTTGCAAATAACACGAGTTACACGCCCTTATAATTTCCTGGATAGGTTGAAGTCGATTAAATAAAAACATATAACAGATGCCGAGTTGCCGACTATCATCTTGGGATAAGTTGACATCAATTCATGTACTTTTTGGGACGGGGAAATCCCCACACAATTATGTAAATGTATGTCTCGCTTCAAAAAACATTTAAGCCCAGTTTAACATTTCACACAATGATGCAATTACTTGATTTGGAATTGACTTCTTCACATGGAACTTGGTAAAATAAATCATATGTCTCCCTGGATATCGTACTAGTCTTTTTATATCTTTTAGTCAATTAAAGTTATATGACCAGCCTCGCCCATCATTTTTCCTCATCAAAATTGAGATTTCAGTATCAGGAGAAAGCTAACATTTTTTCATTATACGGTAAAATTTAACGCCCAAAATAATTTGGTTTTTCCCTGAGTGTCTACAATATGGTATCTTAGCTTGAGGTTGTACATCCTTCACATAAAACGCTAGTATCATAAAATTTTCAAAACCCAGTAATGACACAGCGAATAATAAGTAACAGAAGCGATAGAAGCTGTACAAAAGCACTTTTAATCAAGTGTAAGTGTAAAAGACATTGCATTCCATTGAATTAGGTGCATTTATGTATACAGATACAATAACGGCATCCTATCAGATGTGTTTGATGACTTATTCTAAAAGCACTCCGAAATGTGAACAAACAGATGCTTCCTCGTACAAATAAACCGTTTTGTGAAAAATCTATAAGTAGATGCTTACTTAATTATTATGCTTAATGTTTTGTAAATTTATTTGTGACTTAACAATAAATTATATCAAAGTATACAGGTTAATATAATGTTTTTTATAGAGATACTACCGTTTACTAGTACTATACTAGTATGGCAATCATTTCTATCCATACCTCAAATCATATCCCTAGTCCTATCCCTAATCTGATCTCTAACCATAGACTTAATTCGGAATTGGAATTCGACCCTAACATTAACACGAATTAACCCTGACTCTATATAAACCATAACCCCTAACGCTAAGGCAAACCCTAAACTGTAACCCCAACCCTAAAACACAGAGTGCGAACACTCCGATGTCATTGTCTCCTTACAACAATTATTATTAGCCCATAGTTAAGACCGAAATAGCACAGAATGAAGTGGCAATTTCCCAATGTAGATGACCGCTTTATCCCTTCTGGTCGTAAAGTAAAACACGTGTTTGTTTTAGCTATTTGTATTGTCTGCGCGCGAGTGCGAGTTTTTTTAACCAGGTAAAGGTGTGCATGATTTGGGGAATGTAGATCGTATAGAAGAATACCGCACTTGGTTTGGTCACGGCATAAATGTGACCGACTCGTCTCAGTATTTTTTACTTTCAATAATGGTTCAGGGCGTGGGGGGGGTGTGATTGGGGGGTGTATGATGATATGTGGGGGGTGTGTGGGGTGTGGTATGTTGTCATATTGGTGGTAGTGCAGGAAAATCAGCATTAGCGTCAAGATTGTTTGTATTCTCATTGCCAAAGGGAGGTCTTAGACTTTGTTTTACGTAAATGCACGTAGTACGTTGGTGCCTGTTTGTGTGGTGGGGCTGAGCAGGTAATTACCAAGTTTGATTGACCTATATTGGCAATTAACGATATCAAAACGTTTGGTTTGGTTTCATATATTTTGTCTGAGTTATAAAAAGTGAGCAGATACTGGTCAGATACAGGAAACCAAGAGGGATACAATGTATGTTGACGAAGAGATGGAATAAATTACATATTTGATGAAAAAATAATTATGAAAACAAAATCAAAGATTTTACCTGAACCAATGTGTTAATACCAAGTTGATATTTGAATTCAAAACTGTGATCCTCTAACATGTCTAATGATTCTTAAGTCTCCAGCCCAGACTGCACGAGTAACGACGAATGTTAGGAACGACAACGTAATAGAAACAGGTTGTGATTCTCGGTAAGTGATTCTCGTACTGTAAAGACTGGTACCATTCGCGATTAAGATTGAAAGCACCTTCATTTTTTAACTAATGCTCAACATAATGATTCAGATAATGAACTATGACTGGAAGATTTAAATTATTCAGGTAATCTGGCCAGAAAATTCATTTTTAGAAGCTGTCAGAAATGTGCAGTTTTATGAAATATCATAAGAGTGAAGGATCACTTTGCAAACTGAATCTGCCCATTTGCTGACCCGTAGGTGCTGCTTTTATATGGTACCTCATTCATATGCAATATCAAGCCGTAAGACTGAAATAACTCTAATTTTGTTAATTTGCGTGTTTTAAAACAGAATACTGATTGATGAGGTTCCATTTTATGAACCCTATTCACTTGACCTGTTTTTATAATAATTTGCTCTTAATGTCAGATTATATAAGTGTCAGATCTGGTGTCGTAATAAACAAGGGGTTACGTAACAATAAAGAATTAGATAAAATTAAAATGTGAAGGGTTACTCTGCGTGCTAGCCGTCAACATAAACATGATAAAGAGTCCCAAGTTTTGGGATATATTCTTAAGATATCACGAGGTATCTTAAGAACCACTAGGATTGTTTGTACTCATTTTCATGCATTTTTCATGATGATTCCAAATATGGGCATGAAAATTTACAATTCTGAAATTTTTGATTTTTTCAAAAAATATTGAAATATTGTCGTCTGCATTCGACAACCGCATGGAGAGAGTTCAGGTTGATCTTAACCCTCTCAACCTTGAACTCGATGATATGCTTCGGTGCAAGAAATAACAAAGTATGTCATTGGTCAGAGGCCCGGATTCAGAATTGAATCGTTCATCACCGCGATTATAAAACTGTAAATACTCGTGTGCACTTAAATTGGACTAATACGTCTTTTTTGCTTTAGTACTATATACTAATACAGAAATCATAAATGGCTACCTAAAAAGGACTTTGCACTGATGCGAGGCGTTGCAAATAAACCACGAGTTATTATAATTTCCTGGGCGTGTTGACGTCGATTGCATAAAAACATTCAACAGATGAGGACCATCAACTGGGGACGAAGTTGACATTAATTCATGTACTTTTAGGGACCGGGAAATCCCCACACAATTACGTAAATGCATGTCTCGCGTCCAAAACATTGAAGCCCGATTTAACAAGTCACACAAGATGTAATTGCTTGATTTGGAATTAACTTCTCCCCATTGAAATTGGTAAACTAGATATACTTGCCGTCTATCTTCCTGGATATCTGAAATCTTTATAGTCAATTAAAGGTATGTGACCAGCCTCTCATTTCATTTATCTCATCAAAATTGAGATTTTGGTATCAGAAGAAAGCTCACATTTTTTAATCTCCAGAAATATATAACGCTCGAAATATGTTTCGCTCTTCCCTGAGTGTCTACAATATGGTATCTTAGCTTGAGGCAGTACGCTAGTTTGACAAAACTTTCAAAACCCAGAAAAGGCACTGCGAATAATAAGAAACAGAAGCGATAGAAGCAGTACTGTAAGATAGGTAATGTAAAATAAGACTGTAAATATATTGTATTATATTACATTACGTACCTTTATGTAAACAAATACAATAATCGCATCCTATCAGATATGATTTGATGACTTCCAAAAGCACTGTGAAATGTGAACAACAGAAATAAAGATGCTTCTTGGTAAAAGAAAACGTTTTGTGAAAAATCCAGTAAATTTTTCGATCTAGCTGGCACTAAGTTTAGTAGGTTCCTTTGATTTATTATTGTGACTTTACAGTTTACATCAAAGGAATACAGGTTAACAGTATTTCTATTAGTTCTTCACCCTTGATGTGGATTGCGGCAATCATTTCGTTTTCTACCCATACCCCAAATCCTATCCCTAATCCTAGCATCCACATATACCACCATAACCTTTAAACGTAATTCCGAATTGGAATACTCATTTCACCTTGACAATGTCGCGAATCCTAAACTCTAACCCTATACTGGTATATACCATATCTCCTAACGCTGAGCCAAACCCTAAATACTAGCCCAACCCAACAATACAGGGTACAGTGAACATTGCGAAGTCATTGTCCTTACAACAATTATTACCCCATACATGATGCAGTCATGTCTACAGTAGAATTCATCTCGACCTTTGCAGGACTTAACCCCATTAAAAGCTATTAAACCAAGATAACACTCATTGAAACAGCTCAACTGATTAAATCGGATCTTCTCTGGTTGTGCACAAGTGACTGTTTTCATGTGCGATATCGCAATAAAGCTGGTATTCATAGCTTCAGTTGGGTAACCGATTATAAAGGAAACGAAAGGAAACAATGTTATGTGTGGCTTTGTTCACGAAATCAGACAATGGCGTGCTTTTTGTAAACCAGCATTCTTGAAAATGAGCAACATAATGATTTTTGACTTAACACGGTTTGGAAATAATTTCTTCATATTTTTGGTGTTATCTGTCGTTTACATGTCCTTCCTAAAACACAAAAGTACGACCCTCTCCAAACACCTAAATTAGCTAAAAATTTAGGACATGTTACAAAACTATATTGTCTAGAATTTTAGAAGAGTACTTTTAATATTGGCCGGTTATTTTTCACACAGCGACGTTAACTAGGCAATGTACTATTACCTATAACATTAACTAAAACACCAAAGTACGAATATTTCCAAACATCTAAATTAGCTAAAAATTTAGGACATGTTAAAAAACTATATTTTCTAGAACTTTAGAAGAGTATTTTTAATATTGGCCGGTTATTTTTCACACAGCGACGTTAACTAGTCATATCCCCATACTGTTAACGTAGGGCTATTTGTAAAGGTCACGCGTCAATGGGAAAGAGCACTGTGTATTGTGTATAGGAAAACGGACAGTAACTGCAGTATGAGTAAAGACCAAAATAACACAGAATGAAGTGGCAATTTCCCAATGTAGATGGCCGCTTTCACTTCTGGTCGTAATTTTGGCCGTGCATCTAAATGTGGGTAATATAAAACACGTGTTTGTTTTAATGTAGGCCTTTATCTTATGTATTGTCTGTGCGCGAGTGTGAGTGTTTTAACCAGGTAATGGTGGGCATGATTTGGGGAATGTAGATCGTAAAGAAGAATGCCGCACTTACCAACCGTGAACAGATACACAGAAACAGGAAATCCAGAGGGATTGGAGAGATGGAATAAATAATGACAAAAACCAAATCAAAGATTTCAACTGAACAAAATGTGTAAATATCAAATTGATGTTTGAATACAAAAGTAAGATTCTCTATTCTCTAATGATTCTCTAGTCTCCAGCCCAGACTGCATGAGGAACGACGAGTGTTAGGAACGACAACGCAACAGAAACATGCTGTAAAGGATTCTAAATGATCCTCGTACCGTACAGACTGGTACCATTCCCGATTATGATTGAGAGTATACCTTCTTTTTTATCAAATGGTTAATATAATGATTAAGATAATGAACTATGACTGGAAGATTTCAATTATTCAGGTCATGCGGCCAGGATATTGACCTTTTAGAATCTGTCAGAAATGTGCAATTTCATTAAATATTATAATAATGATGGATCATTTTACAAACTGAATCTGACCATTTGCTGATCCGTAGGTGCTGCGGTTCACTGGCGTTTATATGGTACCTTACTCATCCAGCTTGGTTATTAAGTCCAAATGCAATATCAAGCCGTAAGCCTAAAATAACTCAAATTTTGTTAATTTGCGTGTTTCAAAACAGAGTAGTGATTGATGAGGTTCCATTTTCTGAACCCTATTCACTTGACCTGTTATTTTATAACACTTTGGGCTTAGCGTCGCGTCAGAGTGTGTAAGTGTTAGAGATGGTGTCAGTAGGTCCCGCAGTAGGTCAGGAAACGTGTATTACTATTAGAAAAGAAATTGATTACGT
The DNA here is from genome assembly GCF_039555335.1 of Amphiura filiformis. Lineage (NCBI taxonomy): Eukaryota > Metazoa > Echinodermata > Ophiuroidea > Amphilepidida > Amphiuridae > Amphiura > Amphiura filiformis. The sequence goes on from NC_092646.1 coordinate 6,524,685, forward strand.
AAAATAAAGAGCATAAAAATTGAAAAAAGATTGCACTCTGGTGGCTCTTACCGGAAAGGCCAGTTTAACCTACCATGTCAACCGGGGAGAAATCGACCAGAATGTGCCCTGCACATCTTTTTAGTTCGGTAAACACCTTGATTTGAGCCAAAATAGTATATTATTCCAAAGTTTCACACGCAATTTGCCTGATAAATGTCAAAATTTGCTAATGTAGTGTAAAATTGACGACCATTTTTGCTCGCTTCCTTTGCAATTGTTCCGGTGAAATCGGATTAAAGGCCCTTTCAGTGATTTCACAGGAACATTTAAAAAATGGAAATTTGTCAGAGTTGCTTAGAAATAAAGAATAAGTCTACAGAATTTCATTAAACCACTTTTCCCTGAATACATCGACAAATTAGTCAAAAACAGAAGTTTTAGAAAGGTTTTCTACTTCAACTCAGATCGACTCGAGAAAATCCCTGAGAAAATCGAGATTTTCGTACAGTGCGCCACCAATCGACTGGAAAAACTTCCTAGTCCAGTGTTTCTAACACGGGGAAGTAGAGTCTAAATTGATTTAAAACAGACGCTTAATTTTTGTAGTAGAAAACAAAATAAGCAATTAAACGTCACCGAGGCAAACTAACGGTCAATTCAAATATGAAAAACAGTTAAAATTGTGTATTTTGTTTAAAATAGTAGCTACTGATGTAATAAGTAGTAGAAACAATACGCAACGCGTGTTGGTACGTGGAGAGTGAGCTTCTTTCGATCTTGAGTCGGACTTTTTGTACTGTCAGTATCAAAAGTCCAGAATCATGCAAATGCTTTATTTTGTCTAAAATACACGGCTTTCGACCGAACCACTAGCAGGCTATGTTAGCACATCTATGCCAATTACAAAGGTACCAAAATCTGAATTTTGATGATTTTTACGATCATCCGGATGAGCAAATCACTGAATGGGCCTTTAAGTAAAGCCTGATAATAATACGCTACTACATTTATACGGCAATAAAGCTTTACAATGCTTTATAAAGGTTTAAGAATGAATATTTTCTATGAATATTTTTTATATCGCCGTCCAACTTTTGTTATGACACGTTAAAACACAGCCACCGTGGTCACTCGCATGTACTTAAACAAGTCGACCCATACATCCTTCCACTTGAATGGATGCAAAAACATTAACGCTCTCCACCCAGGTGTCGACTGCAGACGACAAGTTTTTTTTTAATTCAAAATTTCAAAAATGTCAGAATTATAACTTTTCATGACCATATTTGGAATCAACATGAAAAATGCATTAAAATGAGTACAAACACGCCTAGTATTGGTTCAGTGGTTCTTTAGATAGCTCTTGATATTTTGAGAAAATATTTCGAAACTTTTTACGTTGAAGCTTATGGCTAGCACGCAGAGCATTAATATTCAACTTACAATGAAATGATGTCGTAATGGTGACCGAAAGAAAAATATTATGACATAATTAGTGGGCTCAAATACACGAGCGATCTCGAATATAATTAATATTAGTGCATCTCTTTTTATAGATACAGCACAGAATATATTTATTTTTTATAGACATATTCACAAAATATATATATTTATATATATAGTTTGTAATTATTCAAGTGCGTGTAAATGCTTATAGTTTGCACATTGTATTAAAGGGGCGAATTAACTTGTAAAGTTACATTTAAGTGTCGTCCAGCGCTATCAACGTGTAGCACGATGCTTCAGTGATGGTTTATAATTATTTCCAATTCGTCACTATGTTAAACTATGTTCGACGAAGTAATACACGTAGAACAGAAGACACAGTGGCCCTAATATGGCAAAGGATCATATCAAAACTCAACCGCCGGTTGACCGCCTGTTCTGGTTGGTTTCCGGCGGAAATCACCCGGAACCGAAGTTTTGATTTGTTCCCTAAAAGGGGGTTTTCTTTTTACACCTCTAGTGTATTATTTCCTTTTCCATGCTTGATGTTAAACAAATAAAATTAATAGTTACTAGTCAACTTCTATCGAATACTGGTATAGAATTTTGTGGGGATATTTGGCGAATGATGTTTGAAGATGCTGTTTATATATTACAAAATTAAGTAGACCTGTAAGTACGACTATAGATTAAACATCGTTTTCATGAGTAGCTTATACGTGAAATTTTACCTTATGGCGGTAATTTTGCACGTCATTGTATTATTCATCGAAAGCAAATTTTGAGTTGGAAAAATAGCCTACTTCATGTACTTTGTGATAAGATATGCTCTCGAAATCGTGTTTGTCAAATTAACAGACCTAGACAATATATTACATACCCTATAGGAATTGCATATGAATAACCAATATATCTGTATGAAATAACAATCGAAGCATGTATTCAATTGCTTGTGACAAAAATAAAACGGTGGCTTAATTCATATTAATGGAAGGATTATCATTGCTTTTTAAGATCCTGCTTTATAAAAACGCGATTTCAAGTCAACATAATTTGGAATGACGCTATTCCCCTTAGTTGATGCTATTCGCCTTAAAAGGAATTGAGGTTTCAAAGTAAGCTTTCGATTTCAAAAGGATTCATATATTTTGGCTGCCATCTGGGATCAATTGAAATATCACAGTATCCCCCTGAGCTATTTATAATCCTTGTAATAAACATAATCAAAGTGTGGTTATAACAGTACAAGTTACACTTCTTGCTAGAGATGTATAATATATTAAAATAATGAAATTCATGCATATTAGTGATACTACTTTTGACATAAGATTTTAGAAATTTCATTTCATGTAATTACTTCTAAACATTAGATTTAGAGAAGACATGCGCTCTGAATTACGATGTTATGTACGAATATGAAAAGTAGAGCGCTCTGGGAAGTTTTCTTAGCAAATAATAGGCCTAATGATCATAAAATACAATCATGCGTATTGCTGGTTGGCGAATTAACTCCCGGGGGGCACTTCAATTTGAAATGGATATAGGTGTAGGGCTGGCACTTTCGCACTAAGGGGCATTCGGTGAGAAAAAAAAAAAAAAAATATGGGGTCATTGGGTGAGAGCATGATTTTTGGCATTCGGTGAGAGCAAAATGTAAAAAATATGGGGTCATTGGGTGAGAACATGACCTTTTTTGAAATGGAATCTTTGGGTGAAAACCGAAAAAGCGCCACAGAAACCTCGAACATCGAATTTTTAGTGCTAAATGGCTTCAAATTTCATTGTTTTTCAAAATAAGTAACAAAATCAGTGATAAATGAAAGTTGCTGTTCAAATTGAACTTGTAAGGGTCTTTGGGTGACAGATCAAATGGAAAAATATGGGGTCTTCGGGTGACAGAGCCGGGACAGAGCATGTGTTCGTAAATAAATATGGGGTCTTTGGGTGACAGCGATGCTGAAAAACGGGGTCTTAACAGCCCTACATACGCGTCACCTCCAAAGTTGAAGTGCCCCCCGGGAATTAACTAAGTTTAATCAAATCAGAGTCTAATACGTCGTAAGTTAATAATTTATTGTAACATATTAACCGTCGTTTTATCTTTTCAGTTTCTGTTTCCGTATCCGTTTTTGTACGTCATTGTTATTCTGAAGTGGTAGCCTCCCAGGTGTGACCAATCTTTTATTCTAGCCTTTGGTTAGTTACTAATAATTTGAAGCTCGTAAATTTCAGTTTTCGTTTTGGTAAGTTATGTTAATTTTTGACATAAAACCTTGAGATGTGCGGTTGGGTGCTAATCTAGACAAAAGAAGAATCTAAATTTTACGGCCCTAAATTCGCGGTAAATTGTACGGCTTCAATTGACTTGCGTTTGGTGTATATGCACTTACGCCTAGGCGTAAGTAGCTCGTAAAAATAGTCTTGCATTGAAATATATACTATCCATGTTTACTAAATCGCCACTTGTACGCGCCTCATTGGGAGATATTTGGCTATTTCAGACGCTCGTTTCATCGCCAATATGAAACACCTTTGCTTATAACAAGGGTGAAAACATCATGAAAGGTTGTGAAAGATTTGTTTTGGCCCCTGAAACACATGTACGAAACTATACGAGACTATACGCAACTTTAGTGTATACATGTTAAGTAGACTTACGGTCTTCTTGCGCTCAGGTCTTCAAATGTTCTCAAACTATTTTGACCACTTATATTCCTGTTTAGAGCATTAATTTGTTATCATTATGCGTCGTTAATTCATTGAAGAGCGCGTTTGATTTCTTTACATGTTAGCATTATTACATTTACGGTCTAGTTATTGCGTTAAAATCTGGATTTTAAAATGTTCTTAAAACAATCTGAACATTCTTACGCTATATGTGATTTGTCGATAATAACACCCTGACGTTAAACATATTCTTCAGCCAAAGCGTGAATGGCATGCCTGTGAATATATTTTCACCCTAATTTAAGGTTGTTTGTTTTCGTTTTCTTTTTAATTGCCTCACAATCGTATTATTTCTTTGAAAAATGTCACATTTGAAACTTTGTTATAATAAATCTTATATAATAAAACCGTATGTGTACCCCAGGGTGATGACCATTGCTGTAGCATAAAGACCAGGATGAAGAGTTTAGACGTTTCTGTCACTCTCAGCTAGATTTTAATATAACACCTATCTAGCTGGCTTCAGAATGACAATACATGACTTCTAAAATCATGAAATACAATTTAATCAAATTTAGGTAGGAAATATAAGTATCACACAAAGGTGTCTTTGACAACTGTGTTGACATCAGCGCTTTGTTGGAACATCTTTTTCAATTTCAACAAGAGGCTGTTTTGCCGAGAGTTTTTACATATCGATTGTGGCCTCTAATATTCATTATTTGCCTGGTGTATTATTGAACCAGAATTTACATCAAGAAATTAATGTTTTCAAAATATTTTGACCGCTTATTCCCTTTTATAGCATTAATTTGTTATCATTGTGTGTCGTTAATTCATTGAATAGTGCGTTTGATTTCCTTACATGTTAGCATTATTACATTTACGGTCTAGTTATTGCGTTAAAACATGCATTTTAAAATGTTCTTAAAACAATCTGACCATTCTTACGCTATATGTGATTTGCCGATAATAACAACCTGGCGTTAAATATATTCTTCAGACAAAGCGTGAATGGTACGCGTATGAATATATTTTCACCCTAATTTAAGGTTTTTTGTTTTCGTTCTTTTCAATTGCAAGACAATCGTATAATTTCTTTCAGCATGATGTTCTAAAAATGTCACATTTGCTACATTTTTGAAACATTGTTATAATAAATCTTTCATTAGGTACCGTATGTGTACCCCATGGTGATGACAATTGCTGTAGCATAAAGACCAGGATGAAGAGTGTACACATTTCTGTCAGCTAGATTTTAATATAACACCTATCTTATGTAGAAACCATCTTGAATAAAACTGGCTTCAAAATGACACACATGACTTCTAAAATACAATTTAATCAAATTTAGGTAGGAAATATAAGTATCACACAAAGGTGTCTTTGACAACTGTGTTGACATCAGCGCTTTGTTGGGACATCTTTTTCAATTTCAACAAGAGGCTGTTTTGCCTAGAGTAATTGGCTATAATAGTGTCAATCTTCAAATTGGAATGTTGGCAAAATGTTTTCATCCATCCGTCCTCTTCTATTTTGTGTTTATGTGTTATATGTGTTTTTTACATATATCAATTGTTGGCTTTAATTATTAGTTATTTGCGTTAAATTAATGTGTATTATAGAATCAGAACTTACATCAAGCAATTTACAAATGTTTTCAAAATATTTTGACCACTTATATTCCCTTTTATAGCATTAATTTGTTATCATTGTGCGTCGTTAATTCATTTCCTTACATGTTAGCATTATTACCTTTACGGTCTAGTTATTGCATTAAAACCTGCATTTTAAAATGTTCTTAAAACAATCTGACCATTCTTGTCCTATTGATTTACCGATAATAACACCCTGACGTTAAATATATTCTTTAGCCAAAGCGTGAATGATATGCGTATGAATATATTTTCAACCTAATTTAAGGTAGTTTGTTTTCGTTCTGTTTTTAATTGCCAGACAATCGTATAATTTCTTTGAGCATGGCGTTCTATAAATGTCACATGTGCTACATATTCGAAACATTGTTAATACCTAATCTTTCATTAAGTATGGTGTACTCTGTAACTCATTATATTAAATCCACAAACAAAAATAACAACGTATGAATATAGCAGAACTTGCATTGAATATGTTTTAAGGAGCGTTTACTCTTATTAAGAAAAATCATGCACATGGGGAGGTTGTGACACCCCTTTACATCAATTCTTGGGATATCCTTTATAGAACTCATACCATTGCTCTTTTGTGTGAGCTTCAGTAATGTTGTCTCAGTATTTGAGTGCAAACACCGCTAGGTCATGCTCTCCTCCGGTTCGTCTTAAAATGCATAATTACAACGGCCACACTCGATAATCATGATAATTATGCCTCACCAATGTTTGAGTATTTTGTTAATTTTTTTATTAAAGGTCGTTAAATGTTCGCGTGTCTCGATTTCTTTTTTGCACAACGGGAATTGTTTTTACTGGACTATGTAAAAGGCGGGAACCGTAGTGTTAAAAACGCTTTTATGTTTAAATACCAGTAACTCTTCTTGATTCAAGGGACAAGCAACTAAAAGCGCAAGTTTAACTCTCTCCATTGATGCAGAAGATAAGATAAGAAAATAAAATTTAATTTTTCAAATTAAAATTAAACTATTTCAGAACTGTAAATATTCATGAACATATTTGGAATCAGCTTGGAAAATGCATTAAAATAAGTACAAACAAGCAAGTATTGGTTCAGCGATTTTTAAGATAGCTCTTGATATTTTGAGAAAATATCTCAAAACTGGGACTTTTTATGTTGAAGTCTATGGCTAGCACGCAAATAATTAAGATTGTGCACCGACATATAAATATTATTGCCCTCAAGGAGTTCCTATTTTGTTGTTGATATTGTCAGATCACGATGTACATAGTGTTCCGGATTAATAAATTCATAAGGAGCCGTTTGACAGAAGAAGAGATCATATTTCAAATATATTACCATATAATGGCTAGATAGTAAAAAAAAGGAGAGAGGATGATCACAACAGTCATTAAATTGACTGTCAGTGATTCCATAAATCAGGAAATCGAAACAAGAAATGTCTTTAAAAGATAGCGCAGGGAATTTGAAGGTCATGTCAAAGTTCAGATCAATGTCATCAGGAATCATTCAAATGTGATTATTCATTACAGATACCTTTTACCTATACATTGGATACCTATTGAATTATGATAAATTATATGACAAGATACCGTGTGGGATAACTTTTGCAGCTTTTTGCAGGTCATTTCGTACAAGTTTACTCTTTATAAATCTATCAGAAAGTTACTCGCATCTTTTTGCCTACGCAAAACTTAATATCATTTGTTTATCATATATACACACATATACACACAAAAATTCGAAACCAATATTTTGAATGGATGATCAATTTTTAAAACTGTTGAATAGAAACCGCCTTATACTGATGAAATGTGACCCCCGACATAAAAAGGAAGAATATAGACAAAGGTGTTAGAAACAATCAAACTGTTGTAGACATTTAAAATGAAACCTTCGCATCATAAATATGAGATAACCTTGGAATAATGGAGCGTCATTATCAACTGGTTCATAGTCAAAAATGTTAGCGACCAGCGATCGAAATCTGATAATTGACTACAGTAAACCACCACGTCGACCAGATACAGGAGCAAGGTCAATCCATGGAAGGCAATCGCCATCAGGCGGGAAAATGTAGCTGGAGCGTTACACAGTCCAAACGGCATTACACGCCACTGATACAGGTCCCGGGTACAGGCTGATTCTGATTGTATTTAAAATTTTATTTTGCCAAAAGTAAATATGCTTGTCGCCATCAGGCGAGAAAATGTGGCTGGAGCGTTACACAGTCCAAAAGGCTTTACACACCACTGATACGGGTACAGGCCGATTCTGATTGTATTAAAAAATTTATTTTGCCAAAAGTAAATATGCTTGTTGTAAGATAACAAAATGCAAAATTAAGGACGTTTAAGAAAGAATGGAACATAATTGACAAAACCCATGAGCTCATAGTGGAATATGAGCAGCATAAAACCAGCGACTCGTCGTCGAAAAAATTACACAATTATTCTTGGTATTTGGAAAGTAAGAACATCAACAAACATGTGAAAACCGGCGGTCTAGAAGAAACTTCCCAGTGTTTGAAATTTAAGAGCATAAGCAATACAACGTGTCGAACAAATTAGTAATATAAGGAGATACTTTATAATATTACAAGAAAACTAAATATTATGATAGTTCTCATATCCCGACTAAATGTGTTATGTCATTACATTGTAAACGTAAGATTAAGTAATATAAGTGATGGCAATTTTAAATTTAAGATATTAAATTGTCGAAAGTGTCGAACAAATGGGCTATTCCATCTACCACACAGGGATGTAGATTTTAAATGGAATCACCCATTCTGTAACCCTATTTGAAATTTATACTCCATGTGTGGAAGATTAAGGACTTGTATAGGGGTGTATGGATTTCAAATGGAATAGCCCAATTAACAGCACTTTGGAAACGGACCGATTCAAAATATTTGAACCAGGTAAAAAATTCAGTATCTGCTATAGTAGCCTACTTGCAGGTATTGCATAATATTATTGACTTCGTGAATAGAATGATTCAAAAAACACCTGTCTCCCAATAAACAAAATAGAAAATTTGAAGTCTAGCATTCCTTAAGGGCTGGGGTATGAACGTTTGGACAGTATTTATTTTGGGACATTAGAGCACATCAGACATATCGAATTGCATTCTGAATACGAAGAATGTCATTCTGATATCAAATAATTTTGATTTTTGAAATTTGCAATTTAATACACATTTTATGGCAAATCATTAAAATTGATATTTTGATATTTAACAGTACTTGAAGTAAACTTTAGAAATCTGATGATTTATACTTAAAGTGTATGTAGGTGGGATGAAAAGCCGACGATCAATTGAAAATGTTGACCTTTCGTATTGAAGATATGGATTTTTTTCCCAAAACACCAAAAAAAATTAGGTCTTTTTGGGAAAAAATCCATATCTTCAATATGAAAGGTCAAAATTTTCAATTGACCGTCGGCTTTTTCCTCCCTGCTACATACACTTTAAGAATATAACATTAGATTTATATAATTTACTTCGAGGACTGTTATATATCAAAAATTTGAAAAATATCAAATTTTTATAATTTGTCATAAAATTTGTATTATATTGTGATTTTCAAAAATGAAAATTATTTGATATCAGAAAGACATGCTTCGTATTCAGAATGCAATTCGATAGGTCTGAGGTGCTCCCATGTCCCACAAAAAATACTGTCGAAACGCAATAAACGCTCATTTTAGATCCCTTAAGGAACCTTGGACTATGTGATGTATACTTTATTAATATTTTTGAAGCTATACTATCAAAGGAAGTCTCCGGCAATCACAACATTATGCCTTTTTATGTTAGGAAAATAATTTTTAAGCACGAATCACGTGGTTTTATTTTAAACAAAAGCTAACAAACTCATAATGACCATAAAAACGAATAAAACAGCCGTGTCTCAACACGCGATATTCAAAATTCCCGGGCCACGAAATTGTCTAGTGCAATTAAGTCCCAGTAATACAATGAAGGCTGGCGACATTTAAGCACAAATAGCCATGACGTCATTGTGCTACACAATTTCGGCGCGGGAATTTTGAACATCGCGTGTTGAGAGCCGGCTTAATATGAGTTTGTTTTAAATAAAACTATGTGATTCGTGCTTGATATTTATTTTTCTAACATACTGTATAAGGCATAATGTCGTGATTGCAGATGACTTCCTTTAAAAGTATTAGTATTATCTAGCATGTCTGTAGGTCCTTTACAATATCATGTATGTATAACGAGGTGAATAGTGATGTGAGTGGGGTAGATGGAATGAGTGGGAATGTTTTCAAGATGGTACAGTGAATATTTTACCCGAATGATAATGACATTAGTTTGAATAAATTGACGAACCAGACAAGGGAAACTGGAATAATCCAATGAGTTGTTTTTGATATATTTTCAGATATCATTATATAGTAAAAGTTTGGATTTGAGTTTGGATTAGGGCTATGATTAGAGGGAGATTTGAAGGAATGTTATTGTTTCAGATAAACCTAAGGGGTAAGCCGAATATTTTAATTTGTATTGGCGTTCCTTTTGAAACTCGATTTGCTATTTCTTGATCATTTTTGAGCAAGAAATTATAGCGAAACAAAGATCAAGTAAAGCATGGAACGCTAAAATCCCAGAATGCTTTTTTTTCTTTCTGATTATCAATCAATGTTTCTAAATTCAACGACATAATTACATTCCGATAATTAGAACACTGTTTTGAAAGAACACTAAAACAATCTCTGAGCCTTTAGGCATAAGCTTAGATGGCTTAAAGTTCATTAAGGTAAGGTATGTAATTAGCAACCTTGATTGCCAACCATGTATTTTATGACAAACGAAATCAAATAATAAAAGTGCAGATTCATAAAAGCACGGAATAAAATTAAAATCCCACCTGCGCGCTTTTGTCTCTTTGTCAGAGATTTCTCTTGATTAAATAGTTAACAAAAATAAAAAGATACAATTACAATAGTTTGATTAATCAACCTTTGGACTAAAAGTATTACAAATGTTCTTATCTACATTAACAGGGCATTTCGGGATCATCCACAGCTTCATCCCCCCACTTTTCTCAAAAAAGTAGAGATTTTTATACCTCTTGATACATAATGTTTATATATCAAAAATTTCTTGCAGATTAATTCGTTTAGCAAAAATATCGTCAAATTTTAATTTCGTTCTGGTATACCAGAACGAAATTACAACAGTGGCCTATAGAGCAATGTAATTCACATAATCATGCATAACTCGCAAACGTAAAATTGGAATCAACTGAAATTTTGGGAATAAGCTTCTTTCGTAGATATCTACTGACAAAAAATGTCATATAAAGATGCTAGGATCACAAAATCCCCCTTTAAGTAGAGATGAGATCATTTTACTCCAACACATTATTACGATCCCAAATACTATAAAAAATATAAAATAGGTGATAAAATAAAAACTGGTAGCTACCCAACAAACACACAACGTTTTACTGAAAAGGCCTATATAAAGGGTATAAAAAACGTTTCAATAACATTCATAAAACAGAATGTTATTTAACTGTTGACAAAAAATTGCAAAATATTTGCCCAAAATAGTTTACAATAATGTTATAAAAACGTATTCAGGATCTTTATATAGCATTTAAAGAACATTTTTTGTGTTTGCTGGGTAATATTTTTGTGGAAAACAGAAAGAAAACACAACATCTCACAAGTCCACATGGTCTGTACATTTCAAAGCCTGGGCCACCTGTTCACCGACGTGGTGTTGCTATTATAAGAACTAAAACAAAAGTAAACACAACCATTTTAACACACAAAAAGGCGCAAAAAAAAAACTTAAAAGCTAAAAAAGTTTGAGAAAAATATATTTCCTGCAAATTTTAAAGAATTAAGTTTACTTACCGATGATAGAAAATCCAGCAATAACTTGGCGGTGACTGTATTCCTGGTTTGCAATTAGTATGGGTTCAAAATGATATGTGTTGGTAGCTGAGAACGTAAAATCACTTAAGGTATTTACAAGACTGCATCAAAGACTAGAATGATGCGACAATACTACCAGTGAACAGCCACATGTTCTTCGACCCATCCCCGGTGTTTCTTTTTGTATGTGATTTGACGTTAAATTTAATAGAGAACCAGCTAAATACGCATTCTGTTTTTCTTGGTTACGAAAGTAAGTGAGTCTCCAACGTTTTTTCAACGGTGGTAAAATTAGTATTGTCGTGCATAGTTATAGCATGTGGAAATCGAATATTTTGAATATCTAGTGTTGAGTATCTGCGGTAAGAGAGAGCCGGAAATTAGAAAAAGTCATCAAAGACATATTAATATGAAGGTCTTCGTTTTTTGACGAAAATTTTATTAGACCACACTGAGCACCAATAACAAGCACGTACTTCATTCGATCTTGTTGGGCACATGGAACAAACATACAAACATACATTCTTAACCACTTGAGAATGTTCTTGCAATCTTATTGGTGCTTACCCGTGTGATATGACACGATATCACATACTTTAGCGCGCGCGTGTGTCGACGCGATACTCGTACCCGCTATTTGAATCAATCGGAGGTGCATAGCAACAACGGGACTGACCTACTCTAAGCCCTAGGTAATTCCCTATAAAATCTGTAAATGTAGGATCTAATTTGATTAAAATTTGGTATACTTATGATTAATATATTTATTTGAATTTAAGAATGAGAATAAAGGTATTGTTTTTAGCCGCTGTCGTGCATCTATCGTCTCATGTAACACGCGACATCATTATTTTTGGCGTAAAACAACTCGGCTCTTTGTTTTACTTAAAATAATAATGTCGCCCGTGTTATATGAGACGATAGATGCACGACAGCGGCTAAAAAAACAATACCTTTATTCTCTAAGTGTTGCAAACATCCACATTCTTACTGAAGGTGCCAGGAATATATTATTCTTTTGATGCTATTTGGCATTTGATGATTTCTGGAAATGTTTCTGGAAACTGTTTGTAAACTTTCTGTTGTTTTTTGTTTGATTAAAATGTGAAATCTGGTTCAACACTAAATAGAGTGAAAAGATGTCGATTTTTGTAGGGTAATTGCGTAATGTTTTGATATGAATTTTGTTTGTTAAGCTGTAATATTCATATAAGCATTTCTTTTTATTAAATATTAGTAATTTTGGTTCCTTAATCTTGATTACGTCATTAGGATATCGTATTTTACAGGTTTTTGCTGCGCAACTAAAGTACAATTTCCGGTATCTGGTTCTCCTGTCAAAATAATTCAAACAATATCACCATAATTACTATCTCCAGGAAAACGAACAAATATGTAAACAAACACGGTGGATCAGAGAAGCGATGTGGATTAGAAAGCGGAGGGACCACGTTATCAATCGCGATGAAGGCACATATTCTTTGAGTCATGTATACGATCAGCTACTGCAAACAACTACACACCCTGGGGATGAGAGTAGGAGGACCAGAGGTGATGCAGTGGCTGCATCGGCGCATTACTGATGAAATCTTCCGCATGTACGGAAGATGAAACGTCTAAAACGTGAGTAAAATTCTGGACTTGTACAACTAAATCTGATATTAAATTTAACTATATCAGTCCTGATGAACTTATTCAAAGAGAAATATGAGAAGTTATTCATTGGTAGATAAGAACACCCGCGCTGTCACCTTCGGGGCCTTAGGCACCAGAAACAAAATTGTTCGATCTTTGGCTCGACCGTCGATGCTGGTAATTAATGAAGTAACGACTAATTAATCAGAATTAATGCTATATTAATATTAGTTCATACCACAGAGGAGTAAGATAAGACAGAGCTCGTAACCACCAGTCAAAGTCTCCGCCTCATCCGATAATGAGGGCCGATTGTTCCATGAAATGCGCCAGGCGAGACTGCTAGGCAATTACCGCGTATTTTCACGGTCTATCGCGTAATCGCGAAAGCACGCAACGCTCTATCGCGTATACACGAAGGCACGCAACGCTGGCGTGATTGTCAGGCGCGAATAAACGAACAATCGGCCCTCATGAATATGCGAGAACTGGTAGCATACAATACACGGGGACTTTGACTGGTGGTACGCGCTCTGTCTTATCTTACTCCTCTGTGGTTCATACATACTCACGATGTAACGTTTCTGATTGGATTTGCGCCCTTTTTTGCTGGTCATAAATACCGTTTATGACCAGTACGCAGGGCATAAACAAGCTGCGTCACGCAGCGTTGGAACTCAATTAACACGATCCACGATTTGCTAGTGTTGCGTACACGCGCATGTCACCGCGCCTATCTCACGCGGAGCGCAAAAGATGGCGCGTATCACGCGTTGACTCCCGGCCGTTGACCTCATGAGCCGAGCTGCTTCCTGCAAGTAGGCCTACTAATTTTCTTCCAATTTATGAAGGAAAATGGTATGGAAATGTTATTTAAACTTGTAAATCCTTATTATTTTCATCTGTATTGAATTGCTAAGAATGTTGGGTATGTATGAACGGGGTTCATTCATAGGATTGAGGGCATGATCGCTGACCCCTAATTAATATCAATATGTGTACATCCATATCAAAACGATGCACTTGTCGGCTGCTACATGTGTCTCATTTCACATAATAGTTAGGAATAAATACCAGACTCATCTTCAAAGTGGAGGTCACTTCAAATCATCCCAAGTCACATGGTTTAGGAATACAGAGAACATTCCTTAGGGATGATTTGAATTGACCTACACTTGGTATGAGTCTGGTATTTATTCCTAGCTATTATGTGAAATGAGACACATGTAGCAGCCGACAAGTGCATCGTTTTGATATGGATGTACACATATATGCAAAGATTGGTATGTTATCACAATTAATGGATTTCATAAATAAGGATCAACCGGAAACAAGGCATCGATGGCCGATCGAAAGATTGAACTAATTCGTTTCTATTGCCTTATTTCACCCTTTTTATGATGAACACTCGACCATTGTAGTTTCTTCTTGTGAAGGTGGCTTGGGAATAGTTCCTTAAACTGTGTTTCTTCTCTTTGCTTACTTTACAAAATCAGTTTATATTTAAGCCTGCAAGGCTTAACAAGTATTACACTGTTGCAACGGGCGACCCGGGGTGTATGTAAGGCTGCATATAATTTGATACAAGTAGAAGCAAAATATGTAAAATACAGGAAAAATAAACAGCAATAAAACACAAGGGTAAACATTAAAAAACAGAGATTATTACTTCGCTCTTACGTCATTTTGATTACGTAATCAAAAATGAAAAAGCGTTATCCGACGGATCTTCAGTCGACCATTCTGCTTTAATACATTTGTTCTAAACAGAATATTTTGCACACGGCTAACGTGCGTTTTCCTGAATATGACACTGTCAAAAATAATATATTCTTAAAATATCACAATATATTGCCTCGAAGATGAATAAACAAATAAACAGGAACCCAAACAATCAAAAGCAAACATGACACGAAAACATAGAATAGAAATGTCTTGAGAGGAAGGTATGCGCCAACCGATTTTCACAGCCATAATGGTTCAACGTTGTTTTTTAACAGAGGGCAGTCACCATGCTATATATTACCTGCACAGCGTACATGTCTGGTTGATATGTCTAAGGTATATAGATTGACGGTAATATTTTTACATCAGTTTCATAAACAAATAATCTTTATAGCTTTTATCATGAATGCAATGTCTTTTCAAAAAGAAAGTGGACTACATTTATTTGCCTTTCCAACTTCATGAACTTGGATGCCGTAATTATATATAACATAAACAATGATTGCTTTACTTTAGTATTTTACTCTATAAATATACAAGATGAGTTAAAAAGAGAGCTGATGGAAACTGCTTATCCCATAAATATCCTACTTTATCAAAATTTCAAAGTTTTTAGGGTCCTGAGCTTTCGATCCTAAAAGGATTTTATCAAAGAGTGAACCAAAAAAGAGTTGTTGTCCCTTGTATGGCCTCTTAAAGAGAATACATTTAATTCTTTTGGAGTGAAATTCACTCTTTTGGAGTGAAATGTCCACTCGTTTGGTTCACTCTTTACATTAAGAGAGCAAGATTTTGATGTAAGAGAACGTCATTAATTGTTCTCTCGATGGGAAATAGCAATAATCCCTCTATTATTTTCTAAAATGTTTTGTAATATTTTTTCGGACAACTAGAGGGCGCTATAGCACTGTTAGTTTTGTGTGTGGAATGTAGTATAGACGAATCCAACGAGCCAAGTGATGGTCAGAATTCAGTCGGCCATTACTGGGTCCCGTCTGCACCAAACTGGTGTGGTTACTGCCCAATTGGGAGGAACGGATTAAATCCGCTTAAAAATCGATGTTGAATTGTATTGTGTTGTAAACGTTCACCAAACTTTTGTCCACGTGTAACACAGGTGATGGAATGCAGCTTAATATCCCCGCCAAGGCCTCATCATTTCACATTTTAGGTGGCATAGATCTAAGGGGGGGACCCAGCAATGGCTGCCATTGAGGTGTAGGAATGCGTGAAATTGGATTAGTCTATACATCCAGTGCGGTTAATACAATTTTCGATCGTGCTCTATAACAGAATGCTCGACTGCAGATCCGTCGGATAACGCTTTTTCAATGGGAAGTGAACTTTGCTGCTTGGATGATGTCACGATGAGGTTAGCATTTATTCCGTATTGAAAAACGTGTTCCGACGGATCTGCACTCATCCAGTCTCATAATGTTCTTCTACCTTTTTTATACAAAGAAACCGATGTTTATTGATGTCATTGGTGTTTATGGAGATCATATAAACCAAATTGTTCTTCTAACTTGAGGAAAAAATGAGGATATTACCTAAATCATGATCTGATCTGATCTGAGTGGATTTTGTATGCTGCTTAACAGCCCATTCAATGAAATGACCCACCACTAATTGCTGCAGAATCCATTTTACCTGCATCCATCTCCCAAAAGCTCACACAAAACATATCAAAAGTCTGCGAAAACTCAAGTAGTGGAACAGTGCAGTGCCAAATTTGCATCAATCCAAAGTAAGTCAAGGACTATAATGGCGGAGACAGGTCAAACTATATTTTTTCTGAATACTTATAATGAGAGGAATATATTGTCATGGATTTTAACCAGAGATGATCAACTTCTGTTGCAATTACAGGTTAACCCCTTATATTAATTTGACTGGGCTACAATGTGAAATTTAGGTATTTAGGTTAAGGCGTGGGGTATAGGCGAACTTGAAGTACAGGTATCTGGAGAAGGGAAGCAACGAGTTACCCCAAATCACAGCGACAGGTAGTGACTGGGCCGCCGAGTGCTAATATATATTTATTTTGGAAGGTTCGCGTTTGTTTTAAATTTTGGGGTGGTTTTTCCAAAATTTGATATTTTGGTTATATGTCAATAAAGCGAAATGCCAACGACAAATCTTTTTGCACATACTTTGTTATTGCTAATACAACTCTTTTCTGCATACCTACGTTACAATTCGTTTTGATGATTTAGTAATATTATCAATTTTATTTTTAATTTTATCTTTATTTTCAATTTTAGTAATATTATCAAACTTACCGTGATTTAACGTTGATATCTGGTCTTGCTCCATTTATAATTTTACTTTGATCGTCGGCTTTTGTAAATAACAGAATGTAGATTGGCTCTGAATAAGTATCGTAGTCCTCTCGGTGGTTTTTTTCATGATATGATTAGTTTGTATTTGCATGTAACAACCCAATATCTACCTCTAAATTCAGGGTTCAAGGCTGTTTTCGGAATAGCCGTGGACTCAAACAAGTGCACGAGTGGCGACTATGGTTTTATACTTCCCGCATTGATGATTGCGTCTACGCCTAATAATATACTTCTTTGTATATGTTGAATGTAGCTGTTATACAAAGAATTGGTTACATGTCAATGACCATTTGGTTAGTATGACTTCAGGGATAGACCATTTGTGCGCCTTTCTATTATGCAGAGTCTTTACCCGCAGACATGTGCCCGTGTCATGTGCCAATATTGCGTAACGTTAAAGGTTAATATATTTCTTTGACATTGAGTAGACTGTGTGATTCTGTGGCCGAGCGGTCTAAGGCGTTGTGATTTCTTATAGTTGCTTTTCTGAGCGTCGCTTGTTTGAAACCGTGCGTCTATCACTTTTCGTATGCTGCTTTATTTTTCCAGCGTAGGGCCTAGAAAAACTAATTTATAATTTCGTTTTGTATTTATAATTTCTTTTTGTATTTATAATTTCTTTTTGTATTTATAATTTCTATTTGATTTTCAATGACATCGTACATTAGTATTGATATTTCCGTTAAGCATTATCAAGAATTAATATCTACCAAAACACGTTTCAAAACGTAAAAAGGGGCCAAGTTTAAAAATTCTTTCCTGTGTGGCTTTTCACCCTTTTTTAAACTTGGTCCCATTCAGTAAAGTGGTACCGTAATAACATGAAGAATGAGTCCTAATTTCTACATGCAACAATTAGGTTTAAGACTGTTCGAAATCGGTGCAATATGACGTAGGCTATGTATTATCAAAAACATTTGAAGGTTTATGTTTCATTATATTGCGTGTTCATAAAGAGTAGTAGAGTATTATATATACTTAGCAAATTGACTGTCTGTCAACCTGTTACATATTATAGGCCCTACATCTGTACATAAGGCGCAGGATCGCACAAGACGATGAAGAATTTAACAAAGTGAGTATTTGCTACTTTTGCTTAAATCAAAATACATTATAACGTCTTTACGGACGAACATTAATTCATTTACTCTACAAAATGAACACTGACAACTAAGAAAAGAAACAAGTAGCCTAAAGATGACTTCGTATGGGTCTTTAGAAACTTTCATAAATGGGACCAAGTTTAAAAAGGGTGAAAAGCCACACAGGAAAGATTTTTAAACTTGGCCCCTTTTTACGTTTTGAAACGTGTTTTGGTAGATATTAATTCTTTTTTTGAGGTAAAAAGATATTGCGCGGTAAGTGGTTCTTTGTAGCCATGCGAGGCGAAGTAGTTGGATATCCATATTTCGCGGTTAATGGTTCTTTGTAGCCCTGCGGGGCAAACTAGTTGGATATCCATATTTCGCGATGAGTGGTTTTTTGAAGCTTCGAGGGGCAAACTAGTTGGATATCCATATTTCGCGGTTAGCAGTTCTTTGTAGCCCTGCGGTGCAAACTTGTTGGATATCCATATTTCGCGGTTTGTGGTTCTTTGTAGCCCTGCGGGGCAAACTAGTTGCATATCCATATTTCGCGATGAGTGTTTTTTTACAGTTTCGAGGGGCAAACTAGTTGGATATCCATATTTCGCGGTTAGCAGTTTTTTGTAGCCCTGCGGGGGCCTATGTTCGATATCCTCATTTCGCGGTTAGTGGTTTTTAAACGACCTGTAACCACCCCAATCAGCTGCATGGGGTAAAAGAATTATTAAACAAAATAATAGCTGAACCCTATAGTTCAGCCAGGGACTGGAAACGACATATTGATGACTATATATAGTGTGTTCAATAAACCCAAGCGGAACGAGAGCTGCTAAGTAACCGCTATCCGAACCATAAACACATGCATTATCAGACAACGAGTGTTCCATTTCCTCATAGCTTCTCACGTTGTACACACGTCAGTCGAATTTTGGCGGTGTTGGTTTGTTAGCCCTCCAAGTTATAACATCGTTCACTTTGTGTTGAACATTGTATGTGGGCCGCACTGTAATAACATTAAGATCATTCTGATCAGTGTGATGATATCATTTCAAGAGGTCACTTCCCGATTAACATGATTAAGCTAAACAGCCTATGTGGAAGAATTTTATGCATTAGCATTGAGCAACCACATCAATGATGTAGTAATGAATACCCTCTATTGTTATCGGATTAATTTTTTACGACCTTCGATTACATGGGAGTAGCAACGAGGACACGGTGTTTGATTTCACTCACTCACATAATAGATCAATATTGACCTTCATCCAGAGTTTTTCGGAACTAGAGATAGATGCCATGTGTTGCGTCTGGCCAGATGACACGGCTGTTTGATGTATATAGAATTGGCTCCATTATTAACTAAATGCAAACTATAGATGGCGCTATTTATCCCAAATCACATTTCTTTATTTGCAAGGGTTATGTGATTAATACCGCCATTAAAACAGCTGGAATAGGTGAAACGAGCAACAAGGAAATTTTATAAACATATTTTATCAAACAATAAAAGGAATTATTTGTATTAAAAGCTTGAAAGGGTAATTTCCAGTAAGGTTTATATTTCATTATATTGCGTGTTCATAAAGAGTAGTAGAGTATTATAAATACTTAGCAAATTGACTGTCTGTCAACCTGTTACATATTATAGGCCCTACATCTGTACATAAGGCGCAGGATCGCACAAGACGATGAAGAATTTAACAAAGTGAGTATTTGCTACTTTTGCTTAAATCAAAATACATTATAACGTCTTTACGGACGAACATTAATTCATTTACTCTACAAAATGAACACTGACAACTAAGAAAAGAAACAAGTAGCCTAAAGATGACTTCGTATGGGTCTTTAGAAACTTTCATAAATGGGACCAAGTTTAAAAAAGGGTGAAAAGCCACACAGGAAAGATTTTTTAAACTTGGCCCATTTTTACGTTTTGAAACGTGTTTTGGTAGATATTAATTCTTTTTTTGGGGTATAAAGATATTGCGCGGTAAGTGGTTCTTTGTAGCCATGCGAGGCGAAGTAGTTGGATATCCATATTTCGCGGTTAATGGTTCTTTGTAGCCCGGCGGGGCAAACTAGTTGGATATCCATATTTCGCGATGAGTGGTTTTTTGAAGCTTCGAGGGGCAAACTAGTTGGATATCCATATTTCGCGGTTAGCAGTTCTTTGTAGCCATGCGGGGCAAACTTGTTGGATATCCATATTTCGCGGTTTGTGGTTCTTTGTAGCCCTGCGGGGCAAACTAGTTGGATATCCATATTTCGCGATGAGTTTTTTTACAGTTTCGAGGGCAAACTAGTTGGATATCCATATTTCGCGGTTAGCAGTTTTTTGTAGCCCTGCGGGGGCCTATGTTCGATATCCTCATTTCGCGGTTAGTGGTTTTTAAACGACCCGTAACCACCCCAATCAGCTGCATGGGGTAAAAGAATTATTAAACAAAATAATAGCTGAACCCTATAGTTCAGCCAGGGACTGGAAACGACATATTGATGACTATATATAGTGTATTCAATAAACCCAAGCGGAACGAGAGCTGCTAAGTAACCGCTATCCGAACCATAAACACATGCATTATCAGACAACGAGTGTTCCATTTCCTCATAGCTTCTCACGTTGTACACACGTCAGTCGAATTTTGGCGGTGTTGGTTTGTTAGCCCTCCAAGTTATAACATCGTTCACTTTGTGTTGAACATTGTATGTGGGCCGCACTGTAATAACATTAAGATCATTCTGATCAGTGTGATGATATCATTTCAAGAGGTCACTTCCCGATTAACATGATTAAGCTAAACAGCCTATGTGGAAGAATTTTATGCATGAGCATTGAGCAACCACATCAATGATGTAGTAATGAATACCCTCTATTGTTATCGGATTAATTTTTACGACCTTCGATTACATGGGAGTAGCAACGAGGACACGGTGTTTGATTTCACTCACTCACATAATAGATCAATATTGACCTTCATCCAGAGTTTTTCGGAACTAGAGATAGATGCCATGTGTTGCGTCTGGCCAGATGAAGGGGGCTACCTGTACATGTATAGAAGAATGAAATGAAATGAAATCTATAGGCCTATAAAACATCATTCTGATATGAAGATTTGGGGGTATGGGTTACAGGTTAATGATAGTGTTGGACAATAAAAGGTGAAGGTGTTAGCAAAATCATCAGGTACAATTAGTATGCAGTGTTTGTTGAAGGCATGCTGAAAGGATTTTAATGTACCGGTACGTGTCTTGAACTGTTTTGATGTTGCACATAATTTTGTGTTATGTTCCTGTGGTTGGAGAAATGACTGTTGTTGATGAAGAATTATGGTGGTGAGAGGATGCATTGCCCATACAGGGAATGCATCCTCTCACCCAGGGCCGTAGCAAGCGGGGCAGCCGGGGATACCGGATGCCATGGAAATTTGTTATATTGCAAAATCAATTCCCTAAATAATCATGTATTTGCTCTCAAGCTCTCAGCTTTTTTGATCGCACACCGCTATAATTTAATTATACATGTACTCTACGGTCTCTTCGAGGAAGACTTCAGGAAGTGTATTAACTTTGATACTGTATTTAAACTTTAATAAAAGATCCCACGCCATACCATCATCAGACTCAGTACGCACAGTACATATCAATGATGCATGCATGCAATGAAAATGTATATACTTTTAACCATGGATGACAATACATGCATTGCCAAGCATGGATTTTAGACCAGACCACGAGACGGGATTTTAGATGGACCTGTCGACAAAATCACCAAGATATCAACAGAAATCAGTTCGTTAAGTACTTACTTCGTCTTGATAGTTTTCTTACAGGAAAAGGTGTTCAAAATGACCAAATAGACGTTGAAAATTGGTTCAATCGAACAACCTACTCTGAGCTCTCGTGTTGACGTTCGTGCTGCAGATCAGCTGTTTGAGGGTCAAATCAATCAATTAGTACTCTCAGGTCAAATCAAATTGGTCATGTGATCAAACTCTGCGGTCGGCGACAAAACATGTGATGTCACCAAATTTGTGCTCTATGACGTAAATCACGTTATCCGTATACGTCACAGGGGGGGTTAGATTTTTTTGTTAAATGCATTTTTTGGCCCCGATCTATGCTATTTCGTATATTTATCAGCGTTTCCAATCCTTTTGAAACCCAAGTAAGGCATTCCATGGGCTACAATGTCAAAAGTGTGCCTATATCATAGATTTCTGGGCCATTTTTGACCATTACCAGGTTTGTGCATATGAAAGTAATTAATGTGTTCCGTCAGAGCTTTAGTCGTGGCATGCCACCTACGGTGGTCCCGGGAGCTGTGGCGTCCAGCAAGGATCAGCCAAGCACTACAGTGGCCAAGCACGAAAGGTTTCTTGTTATCTCTTCAAGTATTTTTACCTTAGGTCTATAATCATAATGCAGGCCTAAATCCCGGGCCTAAATTAAGTGTACTGTTCGAGTAGGAGGATTTGTTTGATATTATTCTTGATTTTGAATAATATTATAGTACCTGTTTGTTTCCATATATCGGTTATTAAAATTACAATTCACCACATACACATTCCAGTTTGCGAGAGGTTTATAATGAATAAATGAATAGGTGTTATTATTTCGAATTATAATTATTTAGGGAGAGTGTTTTAGGATTTTGTTAGAAAAGGGATGACAGTTGCCTTTTGTATCTCTTTCCTTGTTGGAAAGGTATAACGTTGTGGAGATAGGAACATGTACGACCATCCGGGACCTACTCTGCCATGTTTGGCTGAGTAACGCTACGTTGAACACGGTCTTTTGTGCCTATGTAAATTATCCTCTGACAGGTATTGTGTTGAGAAATGACCTAACGACTTTCACGTGCTTGGAATTGTACCATTGACATTTATCAAATTTTGACGTTCGGACAACGATCGGATCTTTCTATATAATGCAGATCATATTCGTTAGCGTGATATCTGGCCTTTAAACTTACCAATATTCTTCAGAAACTTGGTCATACTTCTTTACGGTATGAAATAGACGACATTTGTGTGATATTGGCAATGTCAAAGGTTACGATAATTTGGACTATTCTACTTTACGGGGGAGTCCGAAAATGAACTTTGGCAGGGGCTGAAATGCATTTTTACTAGCGCAATCTCTGTTTGTAACTAAAGCATTTGGAGTTCCAAGACAATCCAGCGTGTATTTTTATTCCAACGGGCGGCCGGCCGGTCGGACATGCGTGAGTTATTCTCGTTTTATACTAGGTGTTTTACGTTTCATGTTAATTTACTATTCCTAGTCCACTACTCCGTCATTTATCCACCCCACAAGTAAAATGGACATGACGACCCCGAGATGTGGCGAGGTCAGATGCAGTTGCATGATACCGAATTAAAAAGACTAGTTTGCGTCTGACGTCAGGGCAAAGGCGCGACGTGATTGGTTACTGACCTGCGCAGTACGGCATTTTTGGTCTGGTTGACAGGACGTCATACGCAAACTAGTCTTTTCAATTCGGTCTTCAATTACAGGGAAGATTTCGCATCAGGTCAAGAGGTCAAATGATGCCAATGATGTAAATAACGGAAGAACTGAACAATTCCCTCCAAGTAAATGCAAGCGTTTTCACGGCAAATCAACAGGGATCGTCGAATTGAAGATAACACAAATGGGTACAATATGTTGGTCAATATTGAGGTTCATTTAAATAGGTAGGGAAAGTGTGCATAAATATGAAAAATATGTTTTTTCAAATGGAATTTTACAGCTCTTGCGGTGACCCACGAACACAATGAAAAGGTCAATTTTCATCATTTATTTGTTCTGCTGCGTTCAACCATCTCCAACAATTTTTTCAATGTAAGTGCCTCTGGCCCTAGTGGAAGTAAAAACGGATACTATGGCCAGAGTTCTAGGGCTAATGATTGTTGATCATGTTTATTTTATTGTTGTATGTATTTTCCTGTCATTTCCTGCAAACCTAATAAAGATATTTTGATAATTGAAAATAGTCTGTATCATAAATCGTTGAGGTTGAAAGAGTCAACAAGCGTCAGAAATTATAATTTGCCATGGAACTTCGGTCATATTTTATTTGAAATATAACTGGATGTTAGGGTCTGCATGCATGGTATGCATAGTATGATGATATACAGACACTGACCTTTCCCTAAAACTATTAAGCAGCAAGTTGTGTATCACACCCATCATGGGTTCGAACCCCTTTATTGTATTTTATTGTTAAACCTGAATAGCGTGATTACTTTTGAATGAGCGGCAGCACACATATTTTGTTTGAGGATAGCTGGATCTATCTCCTTTTCCTCACATCTTCTCTGTAGTACAAAGCTGTCTTTTTATCTAGTGTTTAGACAATGTTTACTCAACCATTGCTATAAATGGATGTTGCCATTTTTGACGACTTCTAACTTTTGAAATGCCCAAAATGAATCAATAAAACCGTGTATAGGGTCAGTCCATGTCAAAACAGACTGAGTGTACACCCACCCTCTTGGATTATGCTCTCCTTTGGCTCAGGGGTACCTTTCATGGACCCCTAGGTGAGGTCAAGAAAAAAATTCAAATTCAATTTCGTTTCCGAATGGCGGGCCATCTAAGTTTGGCGACCTTGACCAAAATTGGGAATTAAAGGTGTCCAAATGACAAAGCGCTCTCTTTGAGAGGCATTTTCTTCTTAATTAAATCAGTTGTGACCCTCTCTTTTTTGAATGTGGTCACTCACTGGCTGTGTCTGAAATGCCTAATGCCAAAAAAGATTGATTTCGGAATTTCGTTGGGATTTCAGAGGGGGTCAAAATCAGCACTTCATACTGTTCAATCAAATTATCTTTGATTTTGAAGGACCCATGATAATGCCACAGTGCACTTATAGGTCCTAATTATGTTCAGAATGGATTAACCATGTGCCAATGTCTATGAGCAATTCAAAATAAAGAGAAATTTCTAGACCCCCTACAGAATTTTAGGCCCCCCTAAAGTGGTTCAGCCACAAATGGCGCTTAAAATCGGCAAATTTTGACACCTAATAACTTTAGGTGTACACCAGATATGAATTTCTAGTCTTTTGCATCTGAAAGAATGTAGTCTTATGTTACTAGGAACATAAGATTTGTTTTGTATTTTTGTGTTTTGATACTTTCAAAAGGTCGTTGACCTATGAACATTTTTCGTCATAGCGCCCTCCTGAAAGGTCTGACACATAACAAACTATACATTTTTGGAATCCTCATGACCATACGAGTAATTTGATATATTACTTGACATAATTGGGAGCATTCTGAAAATTTGACCCCCATAACCTGTACTTTGCATGTGCATCGTTGCCAGGAAGTGCATTTTGACCCCTTAAAAATCCATACAGAGGATTAGAAAGTAGTTTTTTCTTATTACTTGACTCAAGAGCAACTTGAAATATCAGGATAAATAATACAAATGGCTATAAAGTGATCAAAAAAAAAAAAAAAATATCATACTAAAATGGGCATTTTGTACCGTATCCTGTATGCATGGTATGTTAGGCAAAAATGACTATTTTTGAAAGCGTCAACTTAATACTAAAACACAAAAATACAAAACAAATCTTATGTTCCTAGTAACATTAAACTACATTCTTTCAGATGCAAAAGACTAGAAATTCATATCTGGTGTACACCTAAAGTTATTAGGGGTCAAAATTTGCCGACTTTAAGTGCCATTTGTGGCTGAACCACTTTAGGGGTGGCCTAAAATTCTGTAGGGTCTAGAAATTTCTCTTTTTTAATTGCTCATAGACATTGGCATATGGTTAATCCATTCTGAACATAATTAGGACCTATAAGTGCACTGTGACATTATCATGGGTCCTTCAAAATCAAGATAATTTGATTGAACAGTACGAAGTGCTGATTTTGCCCCCCTCTGAAATCCCAACGAAATTCCGAAATCTATCTTTTTTGGCATTAGGTATTTCAGACACAGCCAGTGAGTGACCACATTCAAAAAAAGGATCACAACTGATTCAATTAAGAAGAAAGTGCCCCTCAAAGAGAGCACTTTGTCATTTGGACCCTTAAATTCACAATTTTGGTCGAGGTCGCCAAACTTTGATTGCCCGCCATTCGCAAACGAAATGGAGTTTGAATTTTTTTCTTTTTACTTCACCAAGGGACCGAAGAAAGGTACCCTTGAGCCAAATGAGAGCAAAATCCAAGAGGGTGGGTGTACACTCAATCTGTTTCGACATGGACTGACCCTATAAGATATTTGCGGGGATATTTGGGCGCGATTACAAAAAATTAGAAAATAAATGGGCACTTCTGGGTTGGGTATCTATAGAGGCCCTGCATGAAATTATTGATTGGCTCCAAACAAAGGATTTGAACCGTTGTCCTTCACCGTAGTTATGGCGGAGTACAGTCCATTCAATCAAATGTTGTCATCAACCTATTTGATCGTACAGTTAGCAGCCTGGACAACCGATTCTTTAGAAATGCTTAGTCGCGCTGAAAGTCGATCGATACATGTTAAAATCAGCACAATTCAGAGATACACCTTTTTGCTATGAAATTAATTTTCTCGGTCAAATATAAAGCAATATTTTTTTTTCTTCAGTAATGTCAGTTAAAAACTTGGTGCTTGGATATACATTTTTTTACAATTCATTGTGTTAAAATTAAGCATCAAATTGTGTCTTTTAGTGTGATATTTTTGATTTTTATAGGCCTTCAGTTCGCACGCGAGCTTTTTACGGAATTCATTTTTTAGCGTCTCAAACTAATATAGTTTGCTAGAGAAAGATATTTCCCACCTCTGTAAAGCACATCGTGTGGGTCTATGTATTATAGTTTTGTTAGAATTTCCGTTTTTATTTTACCCTTTTTCCCTTCATACTCGGAAATGTCTAACTCAGTACTTTTATCTCGAGAGCAACCAACAGAAATAGTCGATATTTCCTTTGTTGTTTATCCAGGTCAATTTTCCATTGAAAGCAAATTGCCCGACCAGCGATTTGGTAGCCCAAATCCCCAATTGAGTGTTCTGGTTAAACATGATCAGTAGGAGCGCTATAGGCATGGGAATTTCTTTGCTATATTGAAGTTCTAGCAACACTGTAGCCATGCCGGTATTCCTATTAAACCCAGGGATATCGATCCACAATGCTAGTATTAGCCTTCACTCGTTGATTTTGAAAAATGGTCAGCCGGCAGTTAAAATAGTGAAATGAAAACGCAAATTCTGACAAAACTATGATATATCGCTCACGGTGATGTGCGTTAGAAAGTTGGGAAAAATCCTTCATTAGCGAACTATCTTACTTTGAAAAGCTAAAAGGTTGATCCAAAAAAAGGCTCGCGGACAGAGTTTAAGCCTATCAAAATCGAAAATCTTACACTAAATGACTAAATTTCACGCCTAAGTTTAACACTAGAATTTGAAAAAAATACAGTATCAAGCACTACAATTTTTCCTGACATTTACTGAAAAAATGAAAATGATTGCTTTTCATTTGGCCGAGAAAATTAATTTTACATCGAAAAGGTGTAACTAAAAATTTAGCTCATTTCAACACCAAATTCGATCGTTTGTATTGCCTCATTAAATGACTGAGTGAGCCTTGCCAAACAAAAGAATCGGTTGTGCAGGCTGCTAACTGCGTAGTGCAGGGTTATGTGTGTGAGACGAACTGTCACGGTAGATTGCAATCATGCTTTTGTTGAATGCATTTGAGTAGTCTGCCATATTTACGTAGTCCTTCAAGGAGGACCACGCTCCATTTAGTACGATAGTCCACGCCGTCAGGCGTGGGTCCTTCTAGATTAGACATATCCTGACCTGGAAAGTCGAGGGAAATCTCAAACTGATTAACCACGCCTACTGACAGCTACTAATGATATTCAGCCAATCCGATTGACTAAATATCATCAATAGCTGTCAGTAGGTGTGGCGTGCCTACCTGCTACCAGAACACTAGCTTCCAGCTTGGAATTGACACCAGTATTGCGTAACAAAATTCATTATTAACCCTCTTCAGTTGCATGTGTTAATCCTGTTATAATACTCGGTTTTCTTCTTACCCTCAGTTCACTGACCTGTAGGTTGCACACAATCAATTCCTTTTGTCATCACTGCATTTAATATTGTCCTGGTTAACCTCGATTCCTTACTATTTTTTGTATAGAGGTTGTGCTTGAAATTGTTGATTGCAGTGCAGTCCATTCAATCAAATGTTGTCATAAACCTATTTGATCGTAGTGCATTTGTTATGTGTGTGAGACGAACTGTCTCGGTAGATTGCAATCATGCTTTTGTTGAATGGATTTGAGTATACCGCCATATTTACGGTATGATACGTCATATGCGCAACCTCTATTAATTGGGATAGTTGGCCTATTCGTTTAACATGTTTAAGAAAAATATAGAATTGGAGGGCACACGCTTCATAAAAACTTTGGGTTTCACTCATTTATTTACTTTAAAATTCCTTTTCTTGAAAAAAAAAGAAGTTCAGCAAGTTCTTTCTTTCTTTCCTTCTTTCTTTCTTTCCTTCTCTCTTTCTTTCTTTCATTATTTAATACGGGCCTATAATTACATTTCGTCGGACGCATCACATACTGTTCTATCTTGAAAAACACGTATTTCGAGAAAATCGCAATTGAAAATCTTCGTATTAAGTTAACCTTTCTATAATTTAATTAGACTATGGATTGTAATGAAAGTAGTTTTAAATTAAAGCATATACTTAACAGATTTATTTAAGTGGAATCTTGAATTATATTTACGTATGCAATATTGCTTAAAACTACACTAAAGTTGTAGTTCAGTATGTGAAATAGCTAATTTCCCGATATCGTATTTAAAATGCGTTTCATACTGGTCTATCTTGGGGGCTATCTCGATTTCGCGAACAATGGCGTGACTTTAGACGCATCACATACTGGTCTATCTCGAGATAGACCAGTATGTGATGCACTTTTAATACGATATCGGGAAATTAACGATTTCACATACAGAACTACAACTTAAGTGTAGTTTTAAGCAATATTACATACGTAAATATAATTAAAGATTCCACTTAAATAAATCTGTTAAGTATATGCTTTAATTTAAAACCACTTTTATGAAAATCCATAGTCTAATTAAATTATAGAAATGTAAACTTAATACGAAGATTTTCAATTGCGATTTTCTCGAAATACGTGTTTTTCAAGATAGAACAGATTTTCAATTGCGATTTTCTAGAAATGCGTGTTTTTTTCGAGATAGTTCAGTATGTGAAATTCGTATTTTGAAAAAATCAGAGATAGTTTAAATTTAACATTTTATAACTAATTATCTAGGAAAAATTGAGGTCTGTAATTTGTTGTATTGGAAGAGCTCCGTAAAAAAGAACTATATACCAATTTTCTCAAAAAAGTCAAAAATTCAAGATAGACCAGTATGTGATGCACCCGACGATTTATTTCATGTATCATTATTTATGTTTTATTATTAATGTGTGTTCATTAATTATTCATTTATATATTTTATTTTCGTTGATTGATTTATATATTGCCATTGATCGGGCTTCTATAGCTTATATCGTGAAATTATGATTTCTTTCTTTTTTGCTTGCTTACTTTTTTGTTTAGAGATTTTTAGATCAAAGACTAATCATATCAGAACCAGAGTATTAATGATTATTGATGCTTAATCAGTCACTAATGAATGAATATCATGCATATGAATTATAAAGGAATGCAATTTGTAATTGAATTATAGAATGAATGATTGGTAGATTGGTTGATTGAGAGACTGATTAATTTGAGATTGATGAAGTTATGAGCGGTCAATAGCTATTTGGCTGACTGATTGAGATTGCCAGATCTAACACTATGGACCACAATGGCCTCATCCTAATGACATAGTTCAATAACCACAATTAAATACTCAATAGTGCAAATTTGACCTCAAGTTTCAGAGTATGAGTTTTGTATCCAAATTTTCAAAGGTCATTCAATGACTATACAAATGCATTGGGGTTAAAGAATTGTGCCCTTATTAATTATAGATGAGCATGTTGTGGATCCTAGTGTAAGACCATGAAGAGACAATTGAGAGACTGATTATAAATTGAGTGGTTGCTTGACTACTCGATTACTTAATTGATTGATATTTTAACACCAAGATACGGTACATTAATTGCGAGACTACAATGTAATTTGTTAATAATTGATCGATTGATCGATTGATCGAACGAATGATTATTGATTGATACTTGATGAGTAGTTCAATAATTGACTGACTATTAATTCATCGATATATCAATCTAATAAGTTATTGTGATTCTATTATATTATATTATTATATTGATTGATTGGATGACCATATCAATTAATTGATTAATCAATCAATTCAATAATGATTCTGATTGTTTTCTTGATTGTTTGTTGAATACTTATTGGACGGATCGTTGGTTGAATGAACCAACGATTGAGTGATTAATCAAAGAATCCCTTGAACTTGAAGAACAGTTTGCATCCATTTTTCGAAAATCGGAGCAACTTTTAATTTTTCACCCCTAGCGTGCAAATTGACCTTGGACCTGTCGAACCTCAAAACTCAATATGTCCTACGTGCGCAATAATGTTACACTTTTGTGATCCTTAGACCCAGACAAATAATTTGACATGTTTTTAGTGAATTTGGAGCATTTTGCCCCCCCCCCTATATGACATGAGCAAGTAGGGTGTTTGAGGGTCTTTTTTGAGGGTCACGGAGTTCCAATATATATATAGCTTGGTAGACAAAAGTTTTGAATTCAGCATACCCGAATTAAACAAAACAATTTGGTTGCCAGCTTTTACGCGAACTTGCCGCTTGATGCTTAAATAAGCACATTTCCAAAATAGAGCCAGACTAATATAACAACACTGATTTTACAAAATAAATCAATATGATATCACGATTTAGGCCTACACTGGTCGAAACCCAGCTACTTCAAAAGTGTGAAGTGTTTTGATCCATGCAATCTCATAATCAATCGATTGAGATGACTAGCGTACTCGTCCCAGTTACATAACAGATGCGGTTAAATAATGGGCGGGGTTACCAACCATATTTGGAGTTATTACGTTGTCATTAACTGGGTTGGTTCTGGTCACTGCTTATGGTAATTCGATTGCGCTGCTGGGGGTATAGCACCAATCTATAAGGACCAACGCCTGACGGCGTTGATAATAGTGCTACATATTGCGTTGGTCCTGTATGGACTATATTTACGGGATGATACGTCACATGCCACACCACTCCACGCCATACATAAATTCTGCCAGTCACATTTCCCCAATATGAAATTTTTTTAAAGTAAAATTTCAATTTTAATTTTACTTCATTAAAGTTTGGCGGAGGCGGGGTTCGAACTCACGGCGGCGGACTGCTTTGGACACACTATAAACCCATCAGCGCCTTAGACCACTCGGCTACTTGTCTTGTTGGAATTCATTTGGAACTTATTCGAAGATATAATCGCAACTTCAACATAGGCCTACCACGTGACAAGCAAAGGCAGAAAACGTACCATATTTTGGAATTATATTTCAAATAAAAACATTTATGTGTATTATTAGCGCTCAATTGTGGTTAACTGCGTGTTTTATACAAAAAAATCAACGATAAGCATGATAACTGGGCGTCTATATGGACAATACATTATATCGATTTTGACACGTGCTTGTGTCTCAGTACATTTCCATGGTCAGTAAAATACTATAGAGGAAAACCTACCATTTTCTTGTATACACGTTCGATGTTTTTATCAATTACATAAAAAATCCATTTTAGACCCCAAATGTTTCTTCGGGAAATAAAAGATTAGAATACCATAAAAACGAAACAGTAATCTTTTGCCGGGTCTAATGTTATTTATACATAGATTTTTAACGTTTTTTCTATCCTTATTCTTGCTCAATTAAAAAAATATTTTGGCGTATATAAAATTTAAATAAAATTCTCTGCTTCATAAACGACCTCAAATATGCCACAATTGGGTATCATGAATAGTTATATATGATGTGCAGTTAATATTCATATTTTCTTTTATACAGAGGATGCTTCAGTTTTGACAGGAAAAATATTTTCTTGAAAACCCTCTCACTCGGTTATTTCAAAACAGTAACCACGCTTCCCTAGAATGTGCAATAATTTAGCATTAAAATTTTTCTTATTCTAACAGCAAGCGTTTCTAGAATGAATTATGGTGTAGTCACATGCAATGCCTCTATAGATTCTATAGAATTTAAGTATGATATATTTTCGATGGTAATATATTTTCACTTTCAAAGTTTGTAGTTTTCATAATTGCAATTTCTGAATATTATATAAAAAGCGCGAATAAGTCTATAAATGTAAGAGTATCGGATCATTTTGAATGTTAATAAATACGAAACGCCGGCGATATACACCAGCGATATCAGGGATTACCGCGATTCTTGCAGTAGCTTTTAAGAATAGAATACAATAGTGTATACAATAGCGGATACAATAGCGGAACAATAGAGCTCTCTTACGGGCAAATAAACCTCGTCGCGTTTTGCTCAATTTCACTTCTTCTTTTTCATGAACTAACCGTTATTTCATTAAGTAACCGTTATTTTTAAAACTTGGCAAAACCTCGACGCGAGGTTTTTAATCACAGGTATTAGTGCATATAGGAAGTTGGCTTAGTGGTACTATCCGTTGATTCAGAACCGAAAGGTGCCGGGTTCGATTTCCACATATGCCTAAATTTTTTAAAGACTTGGAAAATTACTGCAGTAAGTTTATTTGGCGCGCGATCTCAGTTATTCATTTTCTGATGGCTGTGCCTCTTACAAACACCCTCCCTCTGGAATCTAAACCACGGTTCGCTCTTTACACCTCCCTTAATTGAAAATAATTTAGTGGAGGCACTTTTGATGTAGGAGCAATTTGAAATTTCATGACCTTTTAACCTTTGACCTTGAATTCGACCGTATCGATCATATAACTCTGAGATGAACTTAGGAGACAGTTTACACTGGTAAAAAAGCAAAATGTGAAGAACAAAGACAAAATTGTATTATTATGATGGTTGGACCATGTGACCTTGAGAATAACTTGGGTGACAATTTACCAAATATCAAAAACTTGGAGTCATAATATGTTTTGTTTGCTTTCCAGCTCTTCTTAAAGTTGGTGTCTAGATGCAAGAAATCGATATTCGTATGCAATGTACTTTTGTTACAAGCCGCAATGACCCAAGGCAAAAATCACCTTTTACCCAAATTCACAACAATAATACACTGTTTGATTGAGTTAACAAAATCTAAGTCTTTATTTGAAAGTAAAATATCGTTGACACATGTACATGAACCATTAGCGCACACACAATACAATAACACTTTTTAATTATCGCTACTTAACCGGCAGTCTTCTTCATGGTGATCAGAGAGTTCTGTTGTAATGTTCTGGACCATATCAATTTGTAAGCGCTCTTTAGCAAAGTCATAGTTCATTGAATTTACAACCGTATGACAAAACAGGCGAAAATAGTAACTTTTTGCAGAAGATTTGCAACTTAAAGAGAATTGGCCATTGCTCATTCTAACGAGGCTAGTACAAGGTGTCCCATAAAAAGGTTACATGTAGAAAATGGACCGCATTTTGTGATGGTACAATAAAACAATATCATTTTTTCAGATATTATTTATTCATCCTTCTTGTAACTGTTTGCAAAGTTTCAACTCCGTATCTTAAACGCAACTTAACTTATGAGCGCAAGATGACAGGGGCGTCAAGAGTGGCTAACCATCAAAATATCGCATAACGAAAGTTGGACACAAGCACACCTTTGTTTTCAGATTTATTTCTTTATTACCTTTTATGTTTCTCATATTTTTCATTTTGAACTTATTGCACAAAAGAAACATTTAAAAAATTAAATATTGTACACTGAAAATAAACAGTTTTAGAGCTTCTTGACTCTTGCTGGTAAAAAATAAAGGAAGATGGTCGTTAAAGAAGAACACGTTTTTGGTGAAAGCAGTTCTGCACGCTGTATCTCCCGTCATCGCGTCATCAACATAGTGAAATGAATATCAATCTTTTGCATTCAGGCCTTGTTTTGATTTTGTTGACTTGAAATCGCTACTGTTTGTTGTTACATTGCTGAACTCTTGAAATAAAACTTAACAAGTTTTATTCATTGTTTATCAGAATAAAATACTGCATCTGCCATGCTATGGCTGGGCCTACTCAATTGCCCCGCCAAATGCCAGGTGGCTGTGACGGTGGTATGGTATGTCACGTTTAAAGAGCTTGCTCAGGAATTCGTGGAATGCGGGCTAAGTACGTAGGTTGTGAACTTGAAATTCACAGGGGTACTAGTAGAGGGTACATAGATTATGTCATGAAAAGGATACTAATATTTGTTAACATTAACTTAGATTATTTTCAAAAATCTACATGTAACCTTTTTTTGGGACACCCGGTATAAGGAAAATATACTAGTAAGTGTGCTCTTCCATTTAATAACATAAAATTTGAAAAATATTGTAAGGAACACTTGAGGTTTTGATTTTTAAAACCTACATTTTGGTCAAAAATCGTGCTGGGATCGTTTTCAACAGATTTACCACATTCTCCTTGCTATAAACATTGAATTGCGTTATCTGTTTGCCTAATGAGAAAAACTGTTTTTAGGGGGGAAGTGTTAGCTTTCGTTCGATATAAAAAAAAAGTCTGATTGGATGAAGGGAACACTTGAGGTTTTGACAAAAACTAATCACAGAGACCTATTTTCCAGCTAGAAGTTCACACAGCTCTTACGATACTGTGCACTCAACTGTGTAGTGTAACCAAAGACTGTGTAGAGACAATTCACTGCTTGCTTGGAAGCTCTTGGAAGAAAACTTCTGCTCAGGTGTATCGAGGTGGAAACTGTGCATCTGAGAATCGTTTTTTGTATACAAACCTTTCCATATGGGCTGATGTATGTCTTTGTTAACTTGTTCACATTTATATATCCTTTGCGTATTAAATCCTCATGCAGATATGGTGCTACTTTCTCTAAATACTTAAATCCCCGCACAAATCACACTTTCTCCAACTATGATGCTTCTTTCACCAATCACTCTCTTTCTCCAGGAAACAGGCTTCTTTCTGCACTGATCCTTTTTATTGTTGTTTTATATACGGTATATGACTCCAACAAGTCGACAGAGAAATTTTATTCCTTTGCGGAGGAGGAGTACCTTCATTATTATACTTACAAGCTCTTTCGTTGCTGTATTAAAATAACACATTATTGGCTATGCAAACTGGTTCAAATGTACCTCCTTTTGAACGACGACCAACACACATATAGAGAGTCTATAATCTCTCTTAATTTTCTGCAAACTAAATTGCTTTTACCTTTTATACACACAATCTTTTAATAGCCCATTCTGTCACATTCAGATTATTTTAGAAATGGGAATTTACAATTAGCAATGCACTTAGATGAGCAATCTGGGAATCTCAAGATTAATTTATAAACATTAACTTTTCTCATTACATCACTTCCTGGGGTTCCCGACATGATGTCATATTCACTTTACATTATCGGGGATTTCCCCAATGGTAACACAATAAACATTCTAGCAGAGGGGATTCCCAAATATCCAAAATTAGATATGATTCAATTTGTTTTGATCAACTTGATGAATGCGAAGGGATTCCACACACATGTCATCAGTCATGAAATAAGTCTAATTTTGTAAACAGAGATAAATAATTAAATTTGAATTACTCAGTGCACATCACACTATAAACCGTTTAGTCTTTGTTGCAGTCTGTCGCTTTTAATCAGGCCAGGTTGCAACAAAGGCTATACTGTTTTGACAAGCATACCGACTTTGAGAAGAGAAGAGACGAAAACACGTGAAGGTCACGTGATCCACAAGGTCAAATATTATTGCTTCTATATCAAAATTAATGAGAAATTAGGATTACTTATGAAATTACTTTTCCAAAGACGCCAATACTAACAAATTCGTCCCACTGGTTACAGAGATCATGTCATTTGAAAATTGGTGGACACGGTCATCTTGGCCAAAATTGCCCAAGATTGGCGGGCCGTAGCGCAAAAACGTTGGTCAGATAGGGCTAAAACTTAAAAATAAATTATGCAAGAGCCCGGTTATTATTATTATAATTTTACATATTAATCCTGCGTGGTCAAATGATTCTTAGAGAATTCAACGACCGAAAGTGTCTATAATGACAATGTGATAATAACACAGTCTGTTTTCTAATTTGGCTTAAAACACGAATGAATGGTGATTTCTTGAGCCTGATAGTGCGATGATGGCATTTGCTGACATTAAAGGAGATTTATCACTTATCTGCGAGTGCAATTGCTGAATTAACTATTTTGTTAGGCTCTATGATCCATGCATCGGCCCGCTAATCTCAGAGTAACTGCAACATCATCAGCAGATTTTTTAATGTCGATGAAACTTTTTAGCGACGACATCTTCATTCACTAAATAGATTCATCAGGTTTGTTGGTAAACATTAAAAAAGATTTCTTTTAAACAAAACTAAACATTAACCCATTGACGGGTTTGCCTATCATGGTCGGTAGGCATCATCAGAATGATCCTTACTTCCGGTTGGATGTATCCCGATTGAAGAGGGTGTATTATCAGCCAGGAGATGATCATACATGTGATTAAGGAAGTGGGTCCCCTCGTCTCTGTTCATGGCATTAGGTCCTATTCTCCTGATGCAAATGGATTCTTTGATTCTTCTTGTATATATTTTTATCGCACTCTTTACAAAGGATTTTAGCATTGTCTAAGTTCTTTTTGGTTTTCACTAAGTCTCGTTTCAAATTTGCGACCCGTTTCACCGACATTTACAGTGTTTACAGTTAGCACATGTGAAGAAACGTCAAGAACAGACACTAGGGAGGAGATCTTCTCCTGACTGATAATACACCCTCTTCAGTCGGGATACGTCCAACCGGAAGTAAGGGTCATGTGTTTGCAGCAACCATTCAGTGTTTACATGATGTAAAAGCCGCATATCTTAGATAATAGGTAAGAAACCAGAGATCTTTTAAAAAACAATTTTGAAGAC
Source organism: Amphiura filiformis (assembly GCF_039555335.1). Lineage (NCBI taxonomy): Eukaryota > Metazoa > Echinodermata > Ophiuroidea > Amphilepidida > Amphiuridae > Amphiura > Amphiura filiformis. The sequence goes on from NC_092646.1 coordinate 6,562,215, forward strand.
ATCGTCGAATGCACATACTTACGGGACAAATTTTGCCATTTTTGTGTGGGCGCATGTTATCTTTGGATCAGTTCTGATATTTTTATCAAAAATCAGAATATGAATATATTTTCAAAATCATAAAGGAAATTGATATTCAAATTTTGATATGTCTGTATTGGACAAAATATAGAAAATTTGAATAATATTGTTTGATATTTTCCCGAATTGTTAATATCATTTTTGAAATGCTCAGAAACTTTATCTTAAACTTGTACATGTCTTACTTTGTACCAAAAAAAAACTTTTGAGAAAATGAGATAAATTGAACCATAGATACGCGTGTACAGTTGCCCGTGAAGCAGCTATTCGATAAATGACCACTATTATGAAAGACAAGATAAAAAATACTATATCGCGTCTGACGTCAGGGCAAAGACGCGCCGCGCCGTGATTTGTTGCCGACCTGTGCTTTAGACGCGAAACTAGACTTTTTATTTCTGTCTTTCATTATAAACAGTGCATTGTTTGATCTTCTAGGCTGCCTATTATTTATTGCACAGTTGTGTTTTCCATTCGCCTCCCACAAGGACTGCTTGCCATTTGTAATTCCTTTTATTTTGTGTATTTTAAGTTTGCGGGGGTTTATTGATTCTGATGTTAAAGTACCAATAAAACTGTTTTGTATTAAAATTCAAATTGATTTCTATTTGAATTTTTATTTTTTTTTCTATTTGTAATTTTATTTAAGTTTAATTATTATAGTTTTCCTTTATTTAAATTTAATTGATATCAGTATTTTGTTATTTTATTGTTATTATTCATTATGTATTCGGTCATTTATTCCACGATTATTGAGTCAGTTTTGAGTCATGTTTTGTTGCGGAGCCGGGAGGGTTTGCATAGTGAATGAAAAAGCAACTTTCAACGTGGACTTCTATGGGCAAAAATACGTACATGTTGTACGAATCACTTCTCGCTATTCGCAATAAGGGCGCCGCCAGCGGATTTTGCGATGTAATCGTGATGTATCATGGGAAAATCGTGATGTATCATGGGAAAAGGTCGACATCAAGTCCGCGCAATACGAATATTACCATGCTATTACATAGGAACACGTGACAATATTTTTTAGTTTGTCAATATAACGGTATTACACGCAAATCGATAGAAAAAATTAATTGTGCACATTTCAAATCAAGTATTATTGAGTATCGATTCGCGTGTAACACCTTTATTTTGACAAACTAAAAAATATTGTCACGTGTTCCTATGTAATAGCATGGTAATATTCGTATTGCGCGGACTTGGATGTCGACCTTTTCCCATGATACATCACGATTACATCGCAAACCGCTGGCGGCGCCCTTATTGCGAATAGCGAGAATTGTAGAATTCATCCAGCCACCATAATTATATCAGAGATCATATCTTCAATACTACTTATAAACAACTCTCGGCGAAAACACATTTAAAAATATCACAACATTTGTTGGAATACGGTTTTTATGGGTCAGCCTGTATAGTGGGCTCGTAAAAAGCAAATACAATTGGCCTTATACTATGAGACATTAAACAAAAAGTATAGGAAAGGGTGAGCCCAGATACCATTAAGGGCGTACTCAATTTTACAGGTCTACCAATTAGAGCAATGTTTGCAAAAAGCAACAATGCCTAGAAATGTTGGTTTTTGCTTTATAAAAGAACCGCCATTTTTGCCATTTTCTGCGATTCCTTTTCTCCGATGAAGGCACCAGATGAATCAACCTTCCGTTTACAAGCGTACTAAACCAATCACGGGCTGTGTGAAGTTGATCGTCAATTCACCTTTTCGGTAAATCCCATAAGCCTTTGCGAGTACACCTGAGATGTCGTCAAAAGGTCGCCGAAACAGAGTCATGCAAACATACATTATAAACAGAGTAGTAATTCATTGGTAGAGCCTCAGCGCAGTCACCTTCGGAGGCTTATTTCACCCTTATACAGATGGGCACTCCATTATAATGCCTCTTTGAAGGTGTCTTGGGAAGTATTTCTTGAACTGCATATCTCCTTGTCTTGGGTAGGCATCAAGCAATTCTCTGAGGTCTCTGGACTTAGGACCAGACTCTGGTGGGTTAAACCGGTTTTAAGGGCCCAACCGTCCCGCTTCCCTCAGATGACAAAATTGGAAAAACCACCTTGTTGCAGTCTAACTAACAAACAAACAAAATCAGCTTGTTACACTAGCAAGTGCCACACCGTTGCAACGGTCCACCCGGGTGATGTAAGGCAACAGGCAGGACTAGTGTATAGCTAGACTAGTGTCCATCGAGAGCAGCGATGCATTTTGTCAGCGATGTGTTGTAAATACCTCTGCTTCCAATTTTAATTGGGAAGTAGTGCGTACACCATCCCTTATTTTCGCAGTCGGCTACAAGATCTTGGTATTTGCTTTTCTTTCTTGCATTGGCATTTGACAAGTTTTCTTCCATTGGGTCTGTAAGCTCAATGATGATACCTGTTTTGGTCCTTTCAGAATAGATTGTAATATCAGGACGTTTTGCAGTCTCTGTGATTATGGGAGGAAATTCTGCTTGCTTATGTTCCTCATCCATCAGAAATTCCCAGTCATTGGCCTTCTGTAAGAGGTTTGTTGGATTTCTTTTTGGAAGAGGCAGTGCTGGATTCCGGTAGGTTACACCATCTGCAGTGCGGAACTTGATAGTAGTCATATAATTGGTATCTTCTGGAGGGGTGTACGACTTCTGATTTGCCTCTTCAATGAAGGGCATTATGCCATTTGCTACAGCTTTCAGTGTCTGATCATGTCTCAAGTTGTATCTACCACTCTGCAGAGAATAGTAACATCTATTTAAGATATGGAATAGAGAGCAGTTATTATGATGACATAAATGGCAGGATCCAAGGTTGGTCTTTCCCCAGAGTCTCAAATTAGCTGGTGATGGAAGTTGGTCGTGGATGGCATTGACATGGAAAGATAGGAGCTCTGGTGTCCATACATAAAGGAGCTTTTCCAAGATGTATCTACTTGCATGACAGAGTCCCATCTGAGCCAGAGTCCCATTTCTCCACTTATGACCAATTTTATTCACTCGGTAATTTTTTATGAGACACCCTGTATAACCGAGTAACTTACAACCAATCATATTTGTCTCATCTAAAGACTTTATTTGAAACACCGTTCATTTCTAATAGTATTGTATGTAAATATGTGACAATATTTTTTATTTCTTTGATTTACATGGCAAGAAATTAAAGCCAAACTTCCAGGTTTTACACAAATTAATCGTTTTTGCACACCCACACCCACGCACGCGCATCAAATGTTAAATGGTCGTAACACGATATCTACCGATAATAGCCATCGTTTCGACAAGGGTATTATTGTTTCGAGTTTTTTTCGAGAGTAGGAGGACACTTCTCGCTCTATCCATCAATCTGCGACATTAAAGGTATCTTGTTTACGACTTTTAGATGCATATAAAACTTTAATATGGAACTTTTCATAAGAATTATTCCCCGCAACTCCATGTATAAATGTATACTCGATATCAATTCGTCTTATATAACGCATAACGATGAATATCATCTCCCTATACACCGTCCTTTTGTATAATATACTGCGCATAAAAGGATCCGCACACTTAAATAAAAGCAATATCTCAAAAGCAATAAACATAAATTACTGATAAAGTGCTATTGATTAAGGGCTGGGGTATGAACGTTTGGACAGTATTTATTGCGGGACATTAGAGCACATCAGACATATCGAATTGCATTCTGAATACGAAGAATGTCATTCTGATTTCAAATAATTTTGATTTTTGAAATTCGCAATTTAATACACATTTTATGGCAAATCATTAAAAATTTATATATTTTTGATATTTAACAGTACTTGAAGTAAACTTTATAAATCTGATGATTTATACTTAAAGTATATGTAGGTGGGATGAAAAGCCGACGATCAATTTAAAATTTTGACCTTTCGTATTGAAGATATGGATTTTTCCCCAAAACACCAAAAAAAATTAGGTCTTTCTGGGAAAAAAATCCATATCTTCAATATGAAAGGTCAAAATTTTCAATTGACCATCGGCTTTTCCTCCCTGCTACATACACTTTAAGAATATGTCATTAGATTTATATAATTTACTTCGAGGACTGTTATATATCAAAAATTTGAAAAATATCAAATTTTTATAATTTGTCATAAAATTTGTATTATATTGTGATTTTCAAAAAATGAAAATTATTTGATATCAGAAAGACATGCTTCGTATTCAGATTGCAATTCGATAGGTCTGAGGTGCTCTTAGGTACCACAAAAAATACTGTCGAAACGCAATAAACGCTCATTTTAGATCCCTTAAATGATGGAAAATTTGGTTTTGCGTACCTTTATAACTCATGATCGTTCGGCACGCTGAAACTTTGTTTCTTCAAATTATTTTTATTTATTTATTTATTTATTTATTTATTTATTTATTTATTTATTTATTTATTTATTTATTTATTTATTTATTTATTTATTTGTTTATTTATTTATTTATTTATTTATTTATTTATTTATTTATTTATTTATTTATTTATTTATTTATTTATTTATTTATTTATTTATTTATTTATTTATTTATTTATTTATTCATACTAGTAAATAGCGCCATTGACTTCCTGTACGAACAGGCTCCGGGAAAAGTCATTTTCTTGACTCCGGAGCGACTCCGTTCTTCAAAACTTCCCCTTTCTGCAAGTCGAAGGTTAAATGAAGATATCCATTGTCGAAATTCTATACGACGTTCGGCATTATTTTCAGAAAAATGCCGACTAGATCACCATATAGCCTATACAGCTTACGCAACCTCACAAATAGCTCGGTGTTTCTAAAATGTAACACATTTTGAAAGTTTACCCAAATCGTTATAAAAAGTCAGATCCTGCTAATTTTCAACAGACAATCTATTTCTCAGGCCTAAATGAGGATTAAATATGAATCAGGGCTAATCATTGGGTTTTAAGCCTTTTCTAATGTAATAAATTGAGTCGTTTTTTTCCCTCCCAGGGTGTAGGAGACTTGTATTTACGGGTGTGCACTCTTATACCAATTTGAATGAAAAAGGACAGCATTTCAAAAGTGACAAAATTTATATAAACTTTTCTCTCGAAATATGCCAATTATGAGCACAGCGAAGTGGACCACAGGATCAGATGGATGTTATAAATGATAAGAATAGTAGGACTCCTACCGCATGTGACGACATCAAGAGGCGATGGGGTTAGTATTAATTCTCAGCCGTTTGAGGCACAAGATAAAACGGTGTATGTTCAGTGCGAAACGAATCAGGAAGAGCCTCCACCACTGAGATCGGTAGTCGAACGTAGCCTATCCAATGTTCTCAAGGTACGCCAACTACGAGCAACTGTGTTTTCTATAGCTACTTGGATGTAATTTTTGAGCTATGACTAAGAATGACAGAAGAAACAAGACTTGAAACTTTTGATGGAAAGATAAGAAAACTAATTCTTGGATACTAAACAAGATAAAGTATCAGAATATAAAGTCTGCACAAAAAGTAACTCAGCTGTTGTAAATACGCCTATAGCTTCAGAACTAATAATTGTTTCCACAATATTTTAACATAGAAAAAAAGGACGATTTATTTACGCGCACTTTGATACCCTATTTGTCCAATTTCGTTGAATATTAACATCACAACAGTGTTTTGAATGAAAATTACCCGAATTTAAAAGCTGTAGCTATTTGTATTGATTTGAAGTCAGCGCGAAGATAAACGGAGGGTGTTACGTGCCACAATGCTTGCGTAAAAACAATTGATCGCTGTAAATGGCAAGTTTTAAATTCGGGTATTTTTCTTTAAAAGCACTACTGTGTTGTTAATATTGAGCGATATTTGACAAATGGGGTATCAAAATGCGCGTAAATAAATCGTCCTTCTTTCTATGTAGAAACATTGTGGAAACAATTATTAGTTCTGAAGCTATAGGCGTGTTTATAACAGCTGAGTTACTTTTTGTGCAGACTTTAGTTAGGAAACATGGAGGAATGGAAAAACAATTTTGCAAGGAGATATGGAAGGCCGTGGAGGAAAGGGACGTCCATCAACATCGTGGACTAATGATGTGAAGCTGGTATCTAATCAATGAATGTATGGTGCAACGCGCTCGGTATCAGATCGAGCGAAATGAAGACCACAGCGCCGCTCTGAAAATGGTTTGATTCCAATGTCTATTTCTAGACTTATGACTAATTTTATTCACCCGGTAATTTTTTCTGGTACACCCTGTATAATCGAGTAGATTACAACCCATCATATTTGTCTCATCTGAATACTTTATTTGAAACACCGTTCATTTCTAATAGTATTGTATGTAAATATGTGACAATATTATTTATTTCATTGATTTACATGGCAGGAAATTAAAGCCAAACTTCCGGGTCGATGATTTGTCGTAGCAGCAGAACTTCCTTCTAACATGTCTAAAGCAAATACCATTAACACAAGATTTTCACAAATTAATCGTTTTTGCACACCCACGCACGCGCATCAAGTGTTAAATGGTCGTAACGCGATATCTACCCATAATATCCATCGTTTTGACAAGGGTATTATTGTTTCGAGTAGGAGGACACTTCTCGCTCTATCCATCAATCTGCGACATTAAAGGTATCTCGCCTACGACTCGACTTTTAGATGCATACCTATGTATGAAACTCTTTATAAAAAGTAGAAGGATTGAAGAAAGTAAATAAGATAAAGCAGATACACATAATAAACAATTTCTTTCTTTGACCACCCCGAAAACTCAAAGAAAAAAAGTAAAGGAAATATTCTTTGTGTTTAGTTCTGTTTAGTTCTGTTTAAATACGCACACTTTCGTTAAATATATGGTAAACACCTTGATTTGGTACAAAATAGTATACAATTTCGCGCGCTTCGTGGGAAATGAACCCAATGTGTATCAACTTTCACTTCCAATAATTGTGTCCCCCACAATCAACAATAAACATCAATTACCAATTAAGTAATTAAATGATGATAAAATTTGGTTCTGTGTACTTTGATACCTCATGATCATTCGGTACGCTGAAATTGTATTTACCCAATTTATTTTATTTATTTATTTATTTATTTATTTATTTATTTATTTATTTATTTATTTATTTATTTATTTATTTATTTATTTATTTATTTATTTATTCCAATAGGAAGGTAAAAGGAGAGCATTTCAAATGTGATAAAATTTACATCAACTTTAAACTAACCAATTATGAACACAGCGAAATGATTAGAATAGTAACACTCTTACCGAAAGTGACGACATCAAGAGACGATGGGTTTAGTATTCGTTCCCAGCCGTTTGAAGTACAGAATAAAACGGATACAAGATAAACTAGTGGCAAATGGTGGTCATAGACCACAAACCTAGCTGGGGCGTGTTGGTGTCAGCGAGTTTGAGCCCCGTACCCCTAACAGATGTCCAGAAAATACATTTCTAAGATTTGACCTCTGCATGACCTTTGACCTGACCCCTGGAAAATGTTCCCCTGGTCATGAGATTTGTTGGCACTGAGTTTGAGCCCCATATCCTTTAAAGATTTCCAGAAAGAAGAAGAAGAAGAAGAAGAAGAAGAAAAAAGAAAGAAAGAAGAATCGGATAGAAAAACAGTACCTAGCTCGGGGGGGTGTAAACCCCAGCTAGGTAAAAATGTATGTTTAGTGCGAAACGAATGAGGAAGAGTCTCCACCACTGAGATCTAAAGTCAAGCTTGGCATTGAAATGTAGCCTATCCAATGTTCTCAATGCACGCCTACTACGAGCAACTGTGTTTTCTACAGCTACTTGGATGTTATTTATGAGCTAGTATGACCAAGACTGATAGAAAAAAATGCTTTTGAGATGTGATGTTACAAGATGCTTAATCTGATGGATAGGTACGCGTTGAAGTACCAGAATTGGCATAATGGAAAGAAAGCTGAAGTACTTTGACCATACAGTCAGGAAACATAGAGGAGTAGAAAAACTATTTTTGAAGGAAATATGGAAGGCCGTTGAGGAAGGGGACGTCCATCAACATCTTGGATCAATGACGTAAAGCTACTTTCTAATCAATGAATGTATGGTGCAACGCACTCGCCATCAGATCGAGCGAGATGATGACCACAGCACCGCTCTATAGCACCATCTGACACAGAGAGACAATCAAGCCTAAAGACTTGTACGAAGTCTAATATCGGTCTAATGTACACTTTCTATTGCATTTTATATAACCAAAATAGTAAGATTAAGAGTAATATATTAGGCACAGCAGCTTTTTTGGTCCTATACCGCTATCGGTGCCCAAAGAGGTACAGTGCATAACACTATGCAAATGTTAATTATTATGCTTGATACAATTTATTACATCTCCAGGGTGTGATGTTAAGAGTCATCGGTACATAATTCGATGTGGTGCCGTAGTCTATACTAAATATTCTGGATGCATAGTCTTGTGTCAATTCTTTGAATTTTGTGACTGTAATTGTAAGGCAAAATATAATGTTTTGGCCCTATTTTCAAAAGTTGTAGTAAAGTATTAAAACTGGACTGAATGATTAGGATTGTGCTGTGTTTGACATCATGTAAACAAATCGCTTTTTATTCATATACCGTATGCCATACGTGTTGACAGTGTCGCATGCTTCGTTACCTCTAGTTCAACCATCGTTTCAACTGATAGTTGCGTCACATGAGTATTTTATACTTAATTTCACCGTGGTACATCACGATTTTTCCGCCAATCAATAAGATGAGAGACAGACTGGACATCTTTGATTTGTTCATATAATTCCTTGTTTTCCGCTAAATTATGTCTAATTTGAAAAGGTCACCCTCTCATCCTTTTCAAATGAGCCGAGCATAGTCAACAATCTTGTCCCACCATACCAGGGAACTTGAATAAATTAGGGCAATAGAACGGAAATGACGTAACGATCAAGAACATGTATCCTAGGTCTAGACAATAGGCGCCATATTGATGGATGATTAGAGTTCATAGGCAAATCGGTCCTAATTTGGTCAAATGATCTAAATTAAAAATAGATTTTTTTACCGAATTAAGGCTGTGCTGAAAATGGTTGAAATAGTGTCCCCTTTTCTCTCCAAGTGTCCAGCTGATAACAGTCAAAGGTGCTTACCAAAATAGAGCTGACACACAAGCACTGTCTCTGATGTCTCTGATTATTATTCACGTATTGTAATACCCGATTCCCAATTTCTAAATAAAAATATAGTACTTTACAAACTATTCTTTGATAAATCTATCTAATATTTTGAGATATCTACCTCTTCATGATTTATCCAGAATATGTACGTCAATTATTCTTTGCCCGCAGCCGAACCCATTATTTAAACGTTTTTACTGCCGAGGACACATTATTTGCGTGTAAAGGATAATGCTGCACCCTTTATTTCTATTCTATTACCACAAAATAGTGCAATTTAAAGAGAAAATATCACATTTTTTGCCCAAATATTTCAAGTTGTTTACCTCAAGGTGGAGCACCTACGCGTAGCCAAAGCGTAAGTGATAGCGAGTATTGCAGAACGCGTAACCAAGCGTAATGCTTTGCGTAGAATGCGTAACGACGCTAATATACTGCATCGCGCTTTGCTGTGCGCTGTGATGCGAGAAGAACATAAAGTTCGTTGCCCTGGCCACTTTATTGCTAATTAATGGTCTTTCACGTGACGCGTTTCAACAAATCACAGTGCGCGATTTTGAATAATGGGTCGCGGGGGTAATAGAATAATTATTAAATGGCGAAATATGTTTTCTAGGTCGAACAAGGGCGTGACCGGCGTCCCGACATTACCCTTCTAACCCTCTAAAGTCTAACCTTCCTGACAATACTTAACAAATCGCTTCATTTACTAAAGATGTAGGTTACAACACTAGGCTTATATCACATATGTTACTGTATACCCATTTCCTCACCTGGAATACAAGAAACGGTGGCACAGCGGTCTCAGACTTCGACTTGATGGAGCTTGAGGTCGTGGGTTCGAGTCCCCACAGCGTCAATGTGTTGTGCACTTAGGTACGACTCTTCAACCCTATTACCTCTCCTCACCCAGATTGCCTGGTTTAAGCTTCATAAAGGTACAAAACTATCTTTCTAGAACCAGTGTTATCTTTGATGTTATATTTACACCTTGAAACATACCCATGCAATCACCTTTTACTACTTTCTTTTCCAAAAAAGTTCTTTCAACTTAATTTACTCAGCAATAAGAAATCAAATTTGCTACAAATAAATATCGAACTTTGTAATTACAACCAGACAAAAAAGCCTCCTTTTGTACAATCTGAAATATTGATGTTGAAGTCACAAGCTAACTCCCGAGACCCTTGTGTGTGTCTTTAATCTAGCGAAAGTGACGTCCCACATTCATTTCAAACACAAGTCCTGTTAATATATTATTAAGGAGCGCGGAAATAACGATAAATGGAATCAACAGGTATCTGTTTAGATATTAAGTTAAACAAAATTAGGAAGCACCGCGCAGAAAGATATTTTTTTGAACTTGTTGCATTCTGTGATAATCAAGGATGTACACCACGTTATGGCCAGCACGTGCTGTGTGTTTCCGGACATTTTCTGCTGCGAAAGGTGTGGCTAATACCACTAATATCTTCGTTGGGGTCAACAACACATTTCCACATAAATGATTCGATCTCAGACCCCTTAAATTGACCTGAGATCTTTTAGCATTATCTTGTAAATGATTCCCTAAAATACGTCGTACTGCATCTTCTGATCCCTTACTACTAGATGATGCCGTCATTGCCCACTCTACCAAAATATAATGGTCAGTTCATCGAACTTTGATGGAAAGAAATACAAACAAAATTGATAACGAAATTAAAAGGGCTGGACGTATAAGCATATACACGTAGCTAACTGAAATACGTATTCGTATTGCATTACCCGGGTGTATTACCCTCTACATCAAGGGATAATCCTCTAATCCATACAACCGTCATTCCGCCCTTTCTATGTTATCGATTATCTTTTCTTGTACTGACTTTCTGTGTCAGATGTCATTTACTCTGGTAGGTACCACATTATTTGAATAATGACGTAGTTGAGATACACGAAGGCCATTGAAGAAGATTAAATGTCAACGGCTCTAATCAGTTTGATCACTACATCATCAATGGCTTGATTGTCCTTGCATTTGTCACGTTCTTGAGTGGTTTTTTTCTCGACAAAGACAAAATACTTTTAATTTGTAAATCTCTGAAGTCTGGCTCTATATCTAGTGGTTGTGACGACAGTAAACCTGACATGAAATCTGTGAGAGATTCAATTGCCTTATCTCTTCCTCATATCTTCAATTTATTTTTAAGTACTGGCAGCCTTCTAAACAAATTAAAAATAGCTAAGTTTGTTCCTCTCTTTAAGAATGGGGATAACGATATTATGAGCAGTTATGGGCCTATATCCGTTTTATCTATTTTCTCAAGAATATTAGATCGTTTAATTCACAAAAGGCAATACTGTTTTATTTCCCGATATAATTTAATCAATAAAAATCAATTTGGTTACCGTTCAAATTTTTCATCTGAAATGGCATATGACAAAATTATTTGGATAAGAAAAAAAATACTCTTGGCATCTTCATGGACCTCTCGAAGGCATTTGATACCATAAAAATCATATAAATCATGACATTCTTTTATCTAAATTCTCCCATTATGGAATAGCCTTCGAGTGGTTCAAAAGGTCTCAATACGTTTCTTTCAATCACCACAAATCATCTCTCTCTAATATCTGTTATGGAGTTCCACAAGGTTCCATCCTAGATCCTTACCTATTTATTTTATATATCAATGATATAATTCATACTAGCAATTTCTTCACTTTTAGTTTATACGCCGATGACACCAACACTGTCAACAGTGAACTTGCAAATATTTCAGTTTGGTATCAAGCTAATAAGTTACATGATGCACTTATGGTCCACGGCAAACCCGATTCGACCTTTGTGGCATTAAACCCAGTTAACAGGAAATTAATCCAGTAAATCGATTCAGTAAAGCAAATAAGCTCATGCATTCGATCACTAACGGCAACCAGCTTCGATCGATTTCCCTAGCTGCAGCGTGTGTAAACTCTAATTTGCAATTTGCATAGAGGCTGTGCGTGAAATTATTGATTGGCTCCAAACAACAAAGGATTTGAACCGATGTCCTTCACCGTAATCATGGCGCAGTGCAGTCCATTCAATCAAATGTTGTCATCAACCTATTTGATCGCAGTGCATTGTTATGTGTGTGAGACGAACTGTCGCGGTTGATCGCAATCAAACAAACGATGTCTTATGTATTACTTTGTTCCGTGATGAAAATCGTGATGTTTTATTTAATCACTCTCGAAAAATTTATTTCTTTTTGTAGGCCTATTACATTGTTTTGTGATGAAAATCGTCTAAAACAAACGATTTCTTATGTATTACTTTGTTTCATGATGAAAACCGTGATGTTTTATTTCATCATCACGCTCTAAAACAAACGATTTCTTATGCATTATATTTGTTTTTTGTGATGAAAATCGTGATGTTTTATTTCATCACGCTCTAAACATATTATAGTTGTTATATGCATTTTAAGAAAAAAATCTTATTAAAACAGTATGTTGTTTAGAAAAAATGTAGAAAGTGATGATGATGATGATGATGATGATGATGATGTCCTCAAAAGTGTCCCGGGTTTTTTTCTTGCCATAAATATGAGCTGCTCTCATGTCTCAGACCAAATAAGGCACTTCAATAATCAATAATCAGTCCCGCGACGGCCTCCACTAACTAGCTACTAACTTGGGTTATGGGCGCTGATTTTCATGTTCACTGTCACTTACTCATCAGCAAAGTACGACCCTTTGTCAATCACCTACAGTACCCAATTTCGGCATACTATATAAGAAACTCATCATAATGATGGACAAGAGAGTACTTTAAATGTAGCTTGTACCGTTTTCTTGTGGCATTCTTCAGAAGTGAGCGGTCCGTTTACCAATATTTTCGGTCAAATCTCCATTCAATTAACACGGGAGTTGGCTAGCTATGCCTTGCCCTCACTCACTATTTTACCAAAGTGACCCAAAGTTCTGAACATCTAACATGTCAGAGAAATATATTTGCTAGAAGTTTTTGAGAGTACTTTTAATATTGGCCGGTTATTTTTCAGACAGTGACGTTAACTAGGCAAATGCCTATACTTCTAACGTACACCATTTGTGCAGGTCACACCTCAATGGCAGAGAGCACTGTGTATTGTGTATAGGAAAACGGACAGTAACTGCAGTATGATCTCTTAATGTCAATAAATCAAAGTTTATGATTTTCAAAATGTTTACCAAACTTAAAACTCTTACTGTTCATGATATTCACACGATTCAAAAAGCTGTCATTATGTATAGACGAATCCAATTTCACGCATTCCTACACCTCAATGGCAGCCATTGGCGGGTATTTTAAACTGTATTTCATCACCCGTGTTACACGTAGACAAAAGAGTGATAAAAGTTTACAACACAATACAATATAACATTGATTTTTAAAGGGCATATTGCTCGGACAACATCATATCATTGGCAAGCTAATATTATGAGGACAATGAAAATTACTCCTTTTTGAGAAAATAAGACGTTTAAATTATTGATATTCCGCAAAAACCAACCGTAAGCGGTGAGTTCCTTCGAACGAGACAGATTTGATCTAGAAAAACGTTTGACGTCATGAAATGAAATGTGCCCGCTTTGAATGAAAGAATGGACTGTAAACGCTTTCAATGCACAGAACGTATACTGTTGTTGTTCTCAGAAAAAAAAATCATTGGTTTTTAAACATATGGATAAAATCAGCCGCTTCTTTATTATATATTAGTAAATTGTGATATTACAATTCATATTTTTATCAACATCATGAGAAATATTTGGACTGAATTCTGACCATCAAGGATCATAATAAATTACTTCCACAAATTTTTCTGATTATCGTTTGTCTTAAATACAGATACATTCTGATAATTATAGCGCTTTATGCTTTATGTAAACAACCTCAAAGCGCTTTACATTTATTCCGCCGTTATTAGAATATGTTGATCTCCCTAAAAATGGCGCTACGACTGTGACTACCCATAACAGCTTCCCATTGCACCTGGGTGGGTTTAGGCAAGCAAGGGAAAGCGCCTTGCTCTCAGATTATGTGTCCAAGGCCGTAACCACTGAGCCACCGTGTCCGTGTCTTAGTTAATACCATCCATGGTTATGGGATCAGATCTTCAGATGTGTAGCCCCCACCAAATTTGTAACAATCAGTAGACAGGGTTCCATATTATGGAACAACATTGATATTTCTATTCGTAATTCAACATCAACCGTTTAAGTCACTCTATAAGATTCATTTATTATAAAATCATCAGTAATCTCTTGTAGTATATAAGTTACTTTTCAATGTGTAGTAAGGAAGGGGTATGAACGTTTGGACAGTATTTATTGTGGGACATTAGAGCACATCAGACATATCGAATTGCATTCTGAATACGAAGAATGTCCTTCTGATATCAAATAATTTTGATTTTTGAAATTCGCAATGTAATACACATTTTATGGCAAATCATTAAAATTGATATTTTTGATATTTAACAGTACTTGAAGTAAACTTTATAAATCTGATGATTTATACTTAAAGTGTATGTAGGTGGGGTGAAAAGCCGACGATCAATTGAAAATTTTGACCTTTCGTATTGAAGATATGGATTTTTTTCCCAAAACACCAAAAAAAAATAGGTCTTTTAGGAAAAAATCCATATCTTCAATATAAAAGGTCAAAATTTTCAATTGATCGTCGGCTTTTCCTCCCAGCTACATACACTTTAAGAATATATCATTAGATTTATAAAATTTATTTCGAGGATTGTTATATATCAAAAAATTGAAAAATATCAAATTTTAATAATTTGTCATAAAATTTGTATTATATCGTGAATTTCAAAAATGAAAATTATTTGATATCAGAAAGACATGCTTCGTATTCAGAATGCAATTCGATACGTCTGAGGTGCTCTCATGTCCCACAAAAATACTGTCGAAACGCCATAAACGCTCATTCTAGATCCCTTAATCTTGATCATATTTCTTTTGTCTAAGCCAACATACGTTGTCTGTCTCACTTGTCTTGTCTTCTTGTCGTTTTCACCATGTCTGTTTCTTTGTCTTGAGTGACTTGTCCTTCGTCTCTTTGCACTACACTTTTTCATTGTTTTAGGGTGGCCAAATATTCTCGAGCTGTGCTCTCTTTTGACCATCCCTCCATTGTTTACCTATTATTGTATTTTGTATGACTTGATGGTAAAAACAATAATACTGAACTTGATTAAATGTCAACAGTTATAGTCAGTTTGATCATCCATAGTTTGATTGTCCTTGCACTTGTCACGTTTCTGAGGGAAAAATATAGGGTGGCTTAAAAGTTCCCTGACCTCTTTCTTTCACAAAGAGGAAACAATTGTTTTGATAACGCATAAGAAAAATGTACAAGAAACAAATTACAGCCTGACACGTGAAACCTTTTAAATGTTGGCACTTATGCGACGCCTTTCACATGTATCAAAGCGATTTACATCTATTCCGCTGTCGTTAGAATATGTCAGCCAGATGACATGAGGGTACCCTTCCTTCTTACCTCTTCTCGGTTCTCTGTACTTATGTTCCTCAGCGCTCCCTCCGTTCATCATCTGAAAACTTTTCAGGACCCCGCGTGTTAATGTATCATCTGCCGGCCAGCGTTCCTTTCATTATGCTGCCCCTATAGCTTGGAATTCCCTTCCCAACAACATCCGCAATATCACCTCTCTCGCTCAATTCAAATGTAGTCTTAAAACTCATTTTTCCATCTTGCTTTCCCTGAATCTTTAAGTTATTGTGTTTCACTGTGCAAGTGTGCATGCTGTGTGTCTTTTGCTTTTTTGTTTGATGATTTTTGCGCGGTATAAATACGCTCCATTATTATTATTATTATTACAATGTCCAAGACATGCTCATACCATTGAGTAGCGCTCAATGGACACTATTTATAACAACTCCAAATTTCACCCCTGTGTATATGGAGGCAAGTTTGTTATCGATATCTTTGTCTCTATCCTTTGTTAGAAATTAAAAACAAAACAAGGCATACTTGATATGTAATTTCTCTACCAGCAAAATAAGCTACATGCATTTGAATGGGGCTTAAACTTTGTCAATACTATGTTTTCATCGTTTTTTTGCTCATTTTTTGGTACCTAATGTCAATTTTACTGACTCTCCTTCAATTTTAATAAATTTATATACAATTGTTAATTTTGTACACTTTTGCTGGGCGGGATCACTAAATAAGCGGTCTATCTTCCAGATAAAAGCAAAGTATAGATAATGTTGTGTAGGACTTATGTATTTTGATTTTGGTGAAAAGACGGATTCAAAGCGCATCTTCAAAGAATGTATCCAGTTTGTAATACAGTGCGCAAATAAAAAGGATTAAGGCACCAGTTATGTTCACCCCTGTAAGACCTTTTTTTTTAAAATTTAGTTGAAAATTAGAGAAACGGTGATCTAAAAACTGAAAAATTTTTATGTTCTAATCAATGAAAGCACGACGCTATGGAAATCACGGCGCTTTATGTACAAATCAATAGGGCATTACAAATTGAGCAAACTGCTATTTTTGAAATTTCATCTTCCTTGGGGTTTGGATAATTGTGTTTTTATTTCTTGAACGATTTCAACGAATGAGGTCTTAAATCTGAGCTAAAAGGTGTCCCTATTGTTTTCTGGTTTTAGTTATGACATATCTGACCTTTTTAGGATATACAAGGGTAAAAATAATTGGTACCTTAATTGTTTTGCGCACTGTACTTTCAATTTGTAAGCGCTCTTTTTTAAAAGTCATAGTTCATTGAATTTACAACCGTATGACAAAATAGGCGAAATTAGCAACTTTTTGCACAAGATTTGCAATTTAAAGAGAATTGACCATTGCTCATTCTCGTGACTCTAGTACAGACTTGACATTTAATATGGAATATTTTTTCGCAAATTTCCAAGACTGGTCTGGAAGGGATCTGCATAAACCGCACGGGCTAAATATTAATTGGGGTGTGCCGGGAGATGGTGTAAAATATAGTTTGACAGAAAATGTGCTTTCCATTAGTTTACATTATGGCGCTCATAATGTAGTGAATTAGCCTAAAATGGCGGATTTAGGGAGACTGGATTTGATTTTTGTGGGGGTAAAATTTCTGAATTTGAGCAACATTATTCTGATATTATCATATTTATTGAGGTTTGAGGCGATTTTACTGAACGTAAATACTAATAAGTGCTCGTCAGAACTGAAAATGCACTTGTAATCTACCAGTATTTAATGTGGGAGGAGCTTTAAAAAATATGGCTCTTGAAAGTGGTTCGCACTCAGAGAGATTGAATGGTCCCCTGGGGCGAAATGATATAAACTTAATGTACACAAAGGAACAGCGCACACCGACATCGCCCGGTTAATAATTACATTATACAACCAGAGACACTGAAATGAATACACGGGATCGATACACGTAAATGTGCTATGCACGATTGATATTCAGACGATAAATCTTTGGATATCGGGGTGGAAAATGATGAATATCTCCCGTAAATTATTTCGTATAAAGAAACCAGATGTAGTTCCTTGCACTTGAATTATATGATAGTCGTTAGTTTGCGCTTTTAGAGAGTAGCTTGCGTCTTGAGCTGAAAAAGTGACCAAAATTCAAGATTTTAAATAGCGCAGCGTAGACCCTCGTTGAGGTAGTCTCGGGCCAGACTGTATGTGGCTATCACGAACATACAGGATCGACGAGTGTCAGACCGACTGACACAAACTGGCTGTGTAGGAGACTATCGTAGAGGCAGTGTATAAGCAGATGACAATGGCGAATGTATGCTCGCTGACCGTACAGAGGCCAGTCACAGGCTAATGTCATTAGCCTTAGTCGGATGTCCTTCAGCCCACTATGCATTTAAGAACTATTAAACAGGTGGGAACACACTGGCCATTCATGGCTGTGGATTCAACCTACCATGGCATTTTCTGCCATGAAGATATCGGGGCGATGACACTGTGCAGCGTGAGTTCATTGGACAACCAGGAATTCCCGTAGTTGTTTTTGTACCGCAAGTTTATAACATTTGATCCCAGGGGCCATTCAAACTGTCTGAGTATGTACCTCTCTTAAGAGCCCTATTTTTAAGCTCCTCCTGTGTTCAAAAAATTGGTACATTACAAGCGTATTCCAGGTGTGATGAATGCCAATTGCTGACAAAGTTTACGAAATATCATCTCAAACCCTGATAAATTTGATAATAACAGTACAATGTTGCATAAAGTCCGAAATTGTGTCCCCCACAAAACTCAAATTCAGCCTCCCTAAATCCGTCATTTTAGGCAAATTCGCTACATTAAGAGCACCATAATGTAAACTTATGGAAAGCACGTTTTCTATCCAACAACTATTTGACACCATCTACCGACACACCCCAATTAATATTTAGCCCGTGCGGTTTACTCCATATTAAATGTCAAGTCTGTATAATGGACAATATAAGTGTGCTGTTTCATTTAATGACATCAAAGTTGAAAAATATTGTAAGGAACACTTGAGGTTTTGACTTTTAAAACTACATTTTGGTCAATAAATGTGCTTGGATAGGTAGTTTTCAACAGATTTTCTACATTCGCATTGCTATAACATTGAATTGTGTTATCTGTTGACCCAGTGACTAAAAGTGTTTTTAGGGGGAAGTGTTAGCTTTCATTTGTTATAAAAAATCTGATTGGATGAAGGGAACACTTGAGGTTTCGACAAAAAACAATCAAAGAGGCCCATTTTTAACTAGAAGCTTTACAGCTCCTACATTGCTATGCACTCAACCGTGTAGTGTAATCAAAGACTGTGGTGGAGACATTCGCTGCTTGTTGTTCTGCTTGGAAGCTCTTGGGACGAAAATGTGTGCTCAGGTGTATAGAGGTGGAAACTGTGCGCATGATGGTTTATAAGAGAATCGTTTTGTATAGAACCTTTTCCATATGTCAGATGCTTTGTTTTTACTTGAGATAATAGAAATGTCAATCTATCAATAACATTTGATCCCAGGGGGCCATTCAAACTGTCTGAGTATGTACCTCTCTTAAGAGCCCTATTTTTAAGCTCCTCCTGTGTTCAAAAAATTGGTACATTACAAGCGTATTCCAGGTGTGATGAATGCCAATTGCTGACAAAGTTTACGAAATATCATCTCAAACCCTGATAAATTTGATAATAACAGTACAATGTTGCATAAAGTCCGAAATTGTGTCCCCCACAAAACTCAAATTCAGCCTCCCTAAATCCGTCATTTTAGGCAAATTCGCTACATTAAGAGCACCATAATGTAAACTTATGGAAAGCACGTTTTCTATCCAACAACTATTTGACACCATCTACCGACACACCCCAATTAATATTTAGCCCGTGCGGTTTACTCCATATTAAATGTCAAGTCTGTATAATGGACAATATAAGTGTGCTGTTTCATTTAATGACATCAAAGTTGAAAAATATTGTAAGGAACACTTGAGGTTTTGACTTTTAAAACTACATTTTGGTCAATAAATGTGCTTGGATAGGTAGTTTTCAACAGATTTTCTACATTCGCATTGCTATAACATTGAATTGTGTTATCTGTTGACCCAGTGACTAAAAGTGTTTTTAGGGGGAAGTGTTAGCTTTCATTTGTTATAAAAAATCTGATTGGATGAAGGGAACACTTGAGGTTTCGACAATAAACAATCAAAGAGGCCCATTTTTAACTAGAAGCTTTACAGCTCCTACATTGCTATGCACTCAACCGTGTAGTGTAATCAAAGACTGTGGTGGAGACATTCGCTGCTTGTTGTTCTGCTTGGAAGCTCTTGGGACGAAAATGTGTGCTCAGGTGTATAGAGGTGGAAACTGTGCGCATGATGGTTTATAAGAGAATCGTTTTTGTATAGAACCTTTTCCATATGTCAGATGCTTTGTTTTTACTTGAGATAATAGAAATGTCAATCTGTCAATATTGTAAGCTTCGGTAAAGAAATTGACATGGACACAGGATGCGCAATGACATCACACTCAATTACAGTTAATGCTCTGCGTGCTAGCCATGCGCTTCAATGGAAAAAGTTCAAGTTTTGAAATATTTTCTCAAAATATCAAGAGCTATCTTAAGAACTACTGAATCAATACTAGGCTTGTTTGTACTCATTTTCATGCATTTTTCATGCTGATTCCAAATATGGTCATGAAAATTTACATTTTTGAATTTTGATTTTTTTTTTTTTTTAACTTGTCGTCTGCAGTCGACACCCGCGTGAAGAGAGTTAAAGAGGAAAACCAAGCAATTCGTGACCATGAGATATCCTTTTCTAAATAACACATCACCTTTTCATTCGAAACGAATTGTTTTAACAGATTTAACTTAAAAGATGTTTTGAAATACACAGAATGACATTGCATTTTCTAAGATGTTGTTACAATTTCCAGTTAAACAATCCAAAATTGTCTGCATATAATTGCTTAACCTAGAACTACTGAGCCATATTTTGTAACACGGACTACGAAGGGTGTGTGTGTGTGTGGGGGGGGGGGGTGTTGCAACAACCCTCCTAATTTTCAATTATAAACGTCATATACCATTATATTTGGTACCAATGTATAGCTATGGTTCTCCTCTATCCAAAGATATCAAAACAAGTACAAGCATTCCCCATATAATGGCACTATGACGTCATACTGTGAGGACGCCTATTCAAAGTTTGGAAATTCCGGCTATGTACAAAAGTATAGGCAACATTTATTTTCGGCTTAAAAATTCTACAAAGATCCGTAATGTTTTCCTCAATATAAAAGGAAATGACTATTTCAACATATTTACTAACAGGTAAAAAGTCAGTAGCTCTTGGAATAATTTTATAAGAGCGCAATGAAAATCATTAATTGTACTGTAGTAACCAATGGTGGGCCTCACCAAGCCCCTCTCATGGTCATCTTTGACGGCCGGTCCTAACCCCGGGTAAGGCGCTGAGGTAAACATTTGATCACTAAACTGAGCACAAAGGATGGAGCTACGATTAGCTTAGGTCGTTTGGGCGTAAATGTAAATGGTATTTCATTTTCATTCAATTATTTTATAATTATGGCTAAAAAGTCTGAGAGTCAGAAATAGAAAACTGGCGTGCTTTTCAATGAATTGGATTGCCTCTCCTTTTGTTATTTTCCCTCCTAAATTGACCACTTTTTACCCAGAGCAAAACACTACTAAAATATGTCTACGGTTATGTTGAAACATACCACCCCAGCAAACACAAAACGTTTTAAAGAAACCGTTTAAAATAATGTCGGGTTATAATAACAGACCCGACATTTGAATAAACGTTTTAATAACATTCATAAAACATTTTTGAAAACGTGAAGCAAAACATTCTAACAGAATGTTATTTAACAGTTGACAAAATATTTTGCAAAAACCTTTGCCCAAAATATTTTACAACCACGTTTTAAAAACGTAATCATAATCTTTATATAACCCGACATTTAAATGTTATTTTAACGTTTGAATTTTTTGTGTTTGCTGGGACTACATCAAATTCTATTCTTGTTCTAGGGCAGAGTTCCATACAATAAAGTAAATATTTCATTGGGCTTACGTGTTGCGATTTACATAATTATTTTCTTTAATTATTATGACTTTCATACTTTCTTTAAAGCACTCAAGCATTAAAATTTTGCAACAAAACAGCCAAGGTTGTTGATATACGTAGGAGGTGATTTCTTCGCTTAACAGGTGACGCAAATATTCAAATAAAATTGATATCAATCTTGATTTAGAGCGCGTATTCCATACGGATTATTGTAGATTGTTCTAATTTCGTTCTGGCTTATGGGGGTACTACACCCCTGCCCAATTTCTTGCCTATTTTTGCATTTTTCTCAAAAATTATAGTGCATTGGGGACAATTAAGATATGTATATTATAGGGGCAAGGACTACAAGTACTGCACTGGAAATTTTATTTCAGCACAGACAACAGTTGTGGAGTTACACTCAAAAATGAGGGAAAACCAATATTTGATTAATAAATCAATAACTACTTGCTTTGAGTTGCTGAATTTTCAGTACAGTAGTTGTAGTCCTTGCCCCTATAATATGCATATCTTTACTTGTCACCAATGTGCTATAATTTTTGAGAAAATGCAAAAATAAGCACAAAATTGGCCAGGGGTGTAGTACCCCCTTAATTCCCATACAACGCTCCGTATAAGGAAACACTTTCGTTATGAAAGCTACTATAATCATGATAATTGCCAGATTAACAAATCAAATCCGTTAGAAATTTTCATACACAAATTTATTTTTAGTTGTATCAAGCATGATTTATATTTGTGTCACGTGCAGATCGTGTTTGAAGAAAACCTACTGCGCAGTCGTAAACTACAAATAGCAAGGATTGACGTAGTTTGCAAAACAATGGTAAAGTGATCACGCTCCGTTTGCTTTGTTTCATAATAGAATGACATTGCATTTTCTAAGATGTTGTTACAATTTCCAAGTCATATTTTGTAACACGGACCAATGTATAGCTATGGTTCTCCTCTATCCAAAGATACCAAAACAAGTACAAGCATTCCCCACATAATGGCAATATGACGTCATATTATGTATTCATACATTTATTTTCGGCTAAAAATTCTACAGAAATGTGTAATGTTTTCCTCGACATAAAAGGAAATGACTATTTCAACCTATTTACTAACAGGTAAAAAGTCACTAGCTCTTGGGATAATTTTATAAGAGCGCAATGAAAATCATTGATTGTACTGTAGTAACCAATGGTGGGCCTCACCAAGCCCCTCTATGGCCATCTTTGACGGCCGGTCCTAACCCCGGGTAAGGCGCTGAGGTAAAAATTTGATCACTAAACTGAGCACAAAGGATGGACCTACGATTAGCTTAGGTCGTTTGGGCGTAAATGTAAATGGTATTTCATTTTCATTCAATTATTGTATAATTATGTCTAAAAAGTCCGAGAGTCAGAAATAGAAAACTGGCGTGCTTTTCAATGAATTGGATTGCCTCTCCTTTTGTTACTTTCCCTCCTAAATTGACCACCTTTTACCCAGAGCAAAAAAACTACTAAAATATGTGTAAGGTTATGTTGAAACATACCACCCCAGCAAACGCAAAAAAACCGTAAAATAATGTCGGGTTATAATAAAGGACCCGACATTTGAAAAAACGTTTTAATAACATTCATAAAACATTTTTGAAAACGTGAAGCAAAACATTCTAACAGAATGTTATTTAACAGTTGACAAAATATTTTGCAAAACCCTTTGCCCAAAATATTTTACAGTCCCGTTTTAAAAACGTAATCATAATCTTTATAGAACCCGACATTTAAATGTTATTTTAACGTTTGAAAATGTTGTGTTTGCTGGGACTACATCACTATACAAAATTCCATTCTTGTTCTGGGGGAGAGTTCCATACAATAAAGTAAATATTTCATTGGGCTTATGTGTTGCGATTTACAGAAATATATTATTTTCTTTGATTATTACGGCTTTCAAACTTTCTTTAAAGCACTCAAGCATTAAAATTCAAATTTTGCAACAAAAGAGCCAAAGTTGTTGATATACGTAGGAGGTGATTTCTTCGCTTAACAGGTGACTTAAAATTGATTTAGAGCGCGTATTCCACACGGATTATTGTTCTAATTTCGTTCTGGCTTAAGTCCCATACAACGCTCCGTAAGGAAACACTTTCGTTATGAAAGCTACTATAATCATGATAATTGCCAGATTAACAAATCAAATCCGTTAGAAATTTTCATATACATGTACAAATTTATTTTTAGTTGTATCAAGCATGATTTATATTTGTGTCACGTGTAGATCGTGGTGGTCGCCGTATCATTGCGCAGTCGTACACTACCAATGGCAAGGATGGACGTAGTTTGCAAAACAATGGTAAAGTGATCACGTTCCGCTTTGCTTTGTTTCATAATTTATATCCATGTCCAGCGATTTTCGCGGCGCGAAATCGCGCGCCGCGCACGAAATTCTCATTTTCAAAAGGATATCAATAAATGTTTTTGGGACGACTGTTTAAAGAAGACAAATTAACATTGGAAGTAAAGCCCACTGTCATGACTGTTTAATTTTCTGTTATCTAATCTATTCCCACTCTACTTCCAGACATTTTTCTAATGACATAAAATCGATTATATTTCCACCAGACATTTGGCCAGAAACCCATATTCAGGTGTCAACATTGGGGGATGATTGTATGGACCATCCCCTGGCAAAATATTGTGTGTGTGTGTGGGGGGGGGGGGTGGATTTATCCCCCATCCCCCAGGGATGCATCAAATATAATTGATTTTCCGTCAAAATATTGTTAGAAGAGAAATATGAATTGAAATATATTGCATAACGAGGAGTAAGATAAGACAGAGCGCGCACCACCAGTCAAAGTCCCCGTGTATTGTATGCTACCAGTTCTCGCATATTCATGAGGGCCGATTGTTCGATCGTGCTGTGACAAACAATCACGCCAGCGCTGCGTGCCTTCGCGTATACGCGATAGAGCGTTGCGTGCTTTCGCGATTACGCGATAGACCTTGAAAATACGCGGTAAATGCGTATCAGTCTCGCCTGTCGCATTTCATGGAACAATCGGCCCTCATCGGCCTTGACTGGTGGTACGCGCTCTGTCTTATCTTACACCTCTGTGAGTGTACATGGCCCTTAAGACCGAAAGTAAAAGCAACTCGATTCAATACATCCCTTTGGAACTGACTCCGGCGATTTGTTAGCTACATAATTGTCAGAACTTGTTGACTGACAATGTTTTTCAGTTTAAAAAAAATGCAGTACAAAAATCTTGGTGCATTCTTTAAAAACAAAGCACATATATTTTTAACACGGTAAGGGATTTATTTCAAGGATAAATGATACCATTTAAGATGTAGACTGTCTCAATAGACTTATTTTGTTACAATATACGTAGGTGTTTGGTTGTGGTGAATCAGGTTTTAATCCCTAAGCATCCACCGTTTTCCCTGAAATATTGGTCAAATTTACTTCCAATCTATTGATAATAGAACTATACGTAAAATATTCATTATTTGTAGCTTTAATTATTTGTTATTTATATTTCCTGCTCACATGTAGTGCACCAGCTGTAGACGTGTTGCCATGTCGGATCTGAACCCTGGTGACCACGCACTAAAGGACACGAAAGGACATACAGGTCCCAAAATTAAAATGCCAGATCTTGTTGACAGTTATACCAAATTACTCGTTTTGATCTCAAAAAATGTATAGCAAGTGCTATACGACATATCGTTATGAAGTTATGGTACAAAAATGTTAGGCAATATGTAATTTGCTTGGTTGTACAGGGGTAATAATTTCAACTTGCTCCGATTTTGAAAAAAAAAATGGTGTCAAAATGTTCGTTTAGCTGACGCAAATCAGAAAAAAATGCCTATGTTCTGTGTTCACCTATAGATAGGTTAAACGCGGCAAAACGCCACTGGCGGCCATATAGGCCGCTGTCGATCTTTGACATCTACTGATAGAAATCAACGCTTTGTGCTATATCATGTTACAGAACAATGCTAATTATCCAGCGCACTGACCATGTCAGTAATGAAAGGATCTATACAATCACCAAACCTGAGCCTCGGTCAATTCACGACAACTATGCGGTTCCTGGGACATATACTGAGAATACAAGAAGATGAACGCTGCAGCAGATTATGCTCTCTACACCCCATTGCAGGATAAATGGAGACATTGAAGGCAAAGAACATCCTACTTGTCTTACTTCAACAACTGTTTACTGCCAGATGCCATTACCGCTTTGGCTAAAAATTGTAGTACAAACTTCGCAGCCGAATGAAATTAATGAATCTGATTTATGGGGGTGTATATTAGAAGTGTTAGTATAATTAAGCAGACGAAGACACACAATATAAAGTATTTTCATCTATGCAAGGCTGGTTCTTTTCTAGATTTCGAACTGCAGTCCGGTATGGGTATGAATCTCTATTTAGTCTACCATCACAAACAGCTATCCACGTTTACCGTTTACTTCATAACACCCAAACTGAAATTGA
This sequence comes from Amphiura filiformis, assembly GCF_039555335.1. Lineage (NCBI taxonomy): Eukaryota > Metazoa > Echinodermata > Ophiuroidea > Amphilepidida > Amphiuridae > Amphiura > Amphiura filiformis. The sequence continues at coordinate 6,588,482 of NC_092646.1, forward strand.
TTTTTCCCTCTCTCTTTCTCCTCCTCACACATACTGCAGTTACTGTCCGTTTTCCTATACACAATACATAGTGCTCTTCCCATTGACGCGTGACCTCTACAAATAGCGTACGTTAGAAGTATGGGGATTTGGCTAGTTAACGTCGCTGTGTGGTAAATAACCGGCCGATATTAAAAGTACTCTTCTAAAATTCTAGAAAATATAGTTTTGTAACATGTCCTAAATTTTTAGCTAATTTAGATGTTTGGAAATATGCGTACTTTGGTGTTTTAGTGTATGTTATAGGTAATAGTACATTGCCTAGTTAACGTCGCTGTGTGAAAAATAACCGGCCAATATTAAAAGTACTCTTCTAAAATTCTAGAAAATATAGTTTTGTAACATGTCCTAAATTTTTAGCTAATTTAGATGTATGGAAATATTCGTACTTTGGTGTTTTAGGAAGGATATGTAAACGACAGATAACACCAAAAATATGAAGAAATTATTTCCAAACCGTGTTAAGTCAACAATCATTATGTTGCTCATTTTCAAGAATGCTGGTTAACAAAAAGCAGGCCATTGTCTCATTTCGTGAACAAAGGTCCACATACCATTGTTTCCTTGCGTTTCCTTTATAATCGGTTACCCAACTGAAGCTATAAATACCAGCTCATTGCGATACCGCACATATAAAACAGACACATGTGCACAACCAGAGAAGATCTGATTTAATCAGTTGAGCTTTTTCAATGAGTGTTATCTTGGTTTAATAGCTTTTAATGGGGTTTAAGTCCCGCAAAGGTCGCGGTGAATTCTACTGCAGACATGACTGCATCATGAAGCGCTTACAAGCCAAACCTGAGATCACACCACTCCCACACCTGCTCCTCTCAATCACCTTTATGCTCCACTCAGGGCCAAACTTACTTTCCACCAATCACAGGTTCCCACATACTCCATATGTTATACCCACTTGCCTCTCATGCTAGTCACATCGCATGATTTCGTCTAGTCCACGTTTAAGGGTAATTCGTAATAACGTCCTATTTTAAGCAATGGAGGCGTCTTGACGTGGAAATAAGATAAACAGTTTGTTAATAACTTTGTATTATAAATACTAACAAAGTACTAAAACGGTGCTTGAGACTTATTTGATTTTAACTTATGAGTGTAAACAATGAATATACAAAAACAAGAGTAGCACAAGAAAGTAAAACACAGGTTCAATTAACGTTATCATAAAAAAAAAATTAACGTTATCAATGCCTGAAGACAATGTTTGAGTAATGAATTTATAGCGTATTTATTAGCTTTGCTACGCTGCAACTTTCGTAATCCGACCCTTTCCCATTGATATGCTTTTAACACTCAACGATATCGTATAGCAGCTAGCTGCAGATGTCAAAATTCACAGTATGAAATGCGGCGATTTTATGGATTTGCTCAATACACTTTTGTTTTTGTTTTTTTAATCATCGTGACTTTCTTAAGTGTAACCAGTGTACGTCGGTTTTATCTATAAATGCGCTTTTATAAATACGGACGTGACCCATGGGCACGACATGCATTGAACACCATACAGAAAGGGATAGGAACTCTGGATAAATATCATCAAATTTAAGTATTATAAGCAAAAGTATTGTGTAATAATAATAATAATAATAATAATAATAATAATAATAATAATAATAATAATAATAATAATAATAATAATAATATTAATAATAATAATAATAATAATAATAATAATAACAATAATAATAATAATTTGTAATATGTTATCAAAAACAACATTTTGAAAGTATTTGACGACGGAAAAAAATATTCAACGACGGAAACGGAAAAAAATATTCAACGACGGAGACTTTGTGATTATTATTATAATATAATCACAAAGTTGAACAAAATATACAATTTTGCTGCACAGCAGTCTCATGTTGTTCCGCCTTTGCATTCAAATGTATAGAAAGACCACTCGCTATGTAGAAGGTCACTTCGAGACTTACTGTCTATAAGTGGCAGGGCGGAGGTGGTCACGTGCGTATTTATAAAAGCGCATTTATAGATATAACCGAAGTACACTGGTAACGATCAATATTTTGAGCAATGTAGAATGACGTTGCAATATGTTAACCATAGAAACGATAAATAGCCTATAATATGTGATGATTTTGTTTTGATGTGTGATATGTTTGGATATGACGGCATTAGAATAAATAAAGTTATAATCAATCTTAATCTTATATATGCATTATTATCTTTCATTAAATCTGTTATTTGTCCATTCATTGATGCGTTTATTATGTTTAGGCCTAATTTGTTTTAATATATTTTGTTATATTTAATATCTGCATTTTATCTTATCTTATCAATAAAGAAAAGTGGTATCAGTTACGCTCTCAAGTTATTTGTCATTCTAAATTTCAAATATATAGTTGTCAAGTTTTCATATGTCGTGTATTTTTTATGATTAAGGCTTAGAATTAAGTTATAACTCTGCTGAAGACCTTGAAACACCAGAAAAAGTTCCAAGAAGGGTTATGGCCCTATAGGGTCTCAAACTATAGTTTAGTCTATCTGCGACGTATGGTTCTTGAGTCAAAGGTCGATCCGCATTTTGGGCTCCACAGGGGTCACAACCTACAAAATGCCCCAATTTTAACCTAAAAGGTCTTAAATTGTACGTCTTGCAAAAACAAACCAAGTTAATAATAATTTGCACTATCTAGGATGTTTTGTTACAAGATAATATTGCCAAATAGGTCAAGGACAATACGGTTCAATGGGTGTTTTGTTCAAATTTTGTTCGAACCACACAAAAGTATTCCGTAGATGGCCAGTCATATACAGACGCTAAAAATAACCTGGATCCGTTGAATTATTAAAATACGGAGATATCGCGGGTAAATCTTTTTCTTATCATGCTTTATTCAGGACATTGAGGGTGGATCTATTAATATTATGAATTTCATGAATAACAACAATAATAAACCAAATCAAGATTCGAAAGATGTTTTTTGGTATGGTTTACTTTTTCTAACTGTCATCAACCAACAACCAGGCAGGAAATACTGAAAAGTTCACTTTGGTATAATGAAAACATTAAGGGTGGTCTTAACCCTGTAATTACGGAAACTTCTGGGCCTCATAACTGCTAAATTGTTGGTCTAAAGTATAAAAGAATACATATTTAGAATGGCAAAACTTGATGAATTCATCTGTGAGTTCAAATTTGAGCAAAAATCCTCATTTTTGGAGAAAATCTCAAAAAACGTTTTTTTTACCCACATTTTCGGATCACGTAACAAAAAATTCTGAAGAAAAAACTATTAATTTTTAAAAACTAGCAAAAAATATCTACTAGATTGTGAGGGCGCACTCACATTATACGTCATAGCGTCAAAATGTGTCCCATGTTAGTACTTAAAGTCCATTTGCTCTAAGAGTGAAGGTTTTGACTGGATGTGTTTACTAGTTTAATGGGTTACTTCATTGATATCACTAAACCACAAGTTCCGAAGTAGTACTCAAGAAGTCATAACAATGATAAAAGACTGTATGCAATTTTAACGATTTTAGTCTAAAATACTATGCCATTTTATCAGTTGTTGACAGAAAACCTCTCCAGTGTGCAGTAGTGTGGTTTAGTTTTTATCAATATTGGGAATTGTCAACTCTCAAAACCCTTGACAGTTAGGGCAAATGGACTTTTGGTATCACTTGACCATTTGATCTCAACAGTAAACTGTTCAAAAGTCTTCTTTCATTAGGCTGAGTATACGGTATACGGTATTAGATATACGAAATACGCTCATTCGATCAGGCTGAGTTCATATAGGAGTATACTATGTGAACTCAGCCTGATCGAATGAGCGTATTTCGTATAGCGAATAGCGAATATGTCTGTTTACCCATTTTCTTCGTCTTATCAAATGCTTGTAACTTTACTTCTTGAGGTCACATTGCATTCAATGAGGTGTCATAATGTGCAGAATTAGATAGTGCATCTATTAAAAAAATGAATTTGCCCACATATGGTTTAGGTTTTTAAAATTTGGACGGTATACGCTGCACTAAAATCGAACACGCGCGATTCCCACTATACTATACTATACGCAGGTATACGGCCTTTTCGAATAGCTCTTATGTGACCCGGTACTATGAAATTACCTTGCTCGATTTAATCTATACGCGTGCACCTGCAAAACGTGCATCGTATACCCGAATAGTATACTTCTATGCGATCGTAGCCTTATGTGACCCGGTACTATGAAATTGCCTTGCTCGATTGAACTATATACGCGTGCACCTGTGAACGTGCACCGTATACCCGAATAGTATACTTCTATGTGAACGCAGCCTTATAAGGGACAAATTATAAGACAGTTACTATATAAGATATTGATGTAACCTTCGAAAATGACTCGATATGACGTTATAAACATTGATATAATGATTATAATTCAAATAAAATGACTCGATATGACGTTATAAACATTGATATAATGATTATAATTCAACTAAAATAGAAGATTCCAAACCCGGTATACTTAGAACTTCTTTTATTTCCAGTTTGTAAAGGTCTTCTTATGACAGAATTCTGTATCACATTAGGGACCGTTCACAAACACTTGTAAGGGGGGGGGGAGCTGATGCAAAAACAATTTATCGCGAAACTTTTTCGGGGCACCCCCTTTACAGACCTCGAAAATTTCAGGGCCCCCCTTTTTGACATGAAAATTATGGGTCAACCCCATAGAAAAGCATATAAACTCAATTTTCCAGGAAAATTTGTGGTCATTTTTTTCGGGCCCCCCCCCCCCTTAGGAGGGTCAAACAATTTCAGGGCCCACCTTTTTGCATCAGCCCCCCCTAACAAGTGTTTGTGAACGCTCCTTTATATAAACCTTTCAATAATTGTGACCTGCTACCACGAAATGAACGTAAAGTCGCAAGTTGGTAGTTTCAAGACATCCTGGCTGCTGAGTTGATGTTCTTTGTTTGCCACACACTTATACAAGCCAGTAGTATGTCCTTCGTGAATGGCCCATTGTACCCCCATTCACAAAGGACATACAGACATATTGTTGGCTTAAACACGTGCGTGTGAAACAAAGAAGAACAACTCAGTAGCCAGGACGTCTTGAAACTACCAACTCGCGACTTTACACTCACTTGGTGGTAGCAGGTGAAAACAAATAATTGTAAACACAGCACAAATAGAAATTCCACACTTGCTTTAGTAGTCTTAAAGCCTTAATATACAGTTTTCGTCAAATTCTAACTTTGTTATTCTTTATCTAAAATGTTGAAACAATATCAGTAATAACTGCCGGGAAGGGTTAATGGCCATTTTAAGCTGATTTAATATACAGTTCTATGGGAGGACATAAAGTCATAATTTTTTATGTCGAACTTTGCTCTGTTGACCTATAAAGACAACAAATTTGGCCGATTCCATTTTAGGTGCAAGTTGGGACATGTGTAAACATTAAAATATGCAAAAAAAGTTTGAAAAACAGTAAGCAATTTCATATTATAAGATCGCACATTATGGCTTTAATTTTTAACTAGATCATTGTTATTCATGCAAAACTTATGACATTCAAACAAGTGTGGGGCTTCTTTTTGTGGTAGTCTGCTGAGTGCCAGAAGCGTGTAAGTGCAATAGCTGCCCTGTGAACATTTGGCAATTTACACACAGTACAATGTATGTTGTACTCATCTACATAATATGGCAACTACACATGGCAGCTATTGCACTTACCCACTTCTGGCACTGAGCAGTCGAGATGGTGAATAAGTACACTCATAAAAATGACTTGTTCGCCTTGTTGGCGCAATTCAAAAGAAGTAAGTTTGGACAACTCAAAAATAGTGTAAAAGTTGCCAGAACAAAATTCATTTTAGTTATCCGAACCTAAAAAATGCTGAAAAAGCTCAAAAAGTTCCGTCAACTAATCAACTTTGTTGGCATTACTTAAAAAGTTGATGTAAGTCGTTGCGTCAACTTTGTAAGTAATGCCAACTTCTGAATTCAAGTTCAGGGAACTTAGAAAATAAACAAGGTTCAAAGAACCAATTAGTTGAGTTATTGTAACTCAACATGTAAGTTGATGTAACTCGTTCATATTAAGTTACTGGTACAGATTGTTTTGAGTTATTCCAATTTGGTACTTTGTTACTTAAGGGGGAACTACACCCCTCGATAAATTTGTGTCTATTTTTGCATTTTTCTCAAAAACTAATAACACAGTGGTAACAAAAGTTACGTATATTATAGGGGCAAGGAATCCAATTACTACACTGGAATTTCAGTAACACAAGACAAGCGGTTCGTTATTTATGATAAAAAAAATAAGGTACCGCTAGGATGTACCTCATTTCCTATCATATATACTGAACTGCTTGTCTTGAGTCACTGAAATTTCAGTGTAGTAATTGGATTCCTTGCCCCAATAATATACATAACTTTTTTAACCAGTGTGATATTATTTTTTGAGAAAAATGCAAAAATAGACACAAATTTACCACAGGGGTGTAGTACCCCCTTAATTCACGTAATTTTATCATTTTCTGCACAATTAGCAGTATTCAAATATTTATTTTTGTAATCAGGGCAAAATTTTTTGTATACAATAGCACACCTCTAGAAAATTATGCTAGGCTAGTTTCATTTTCTGAGTTGTAACAATTCAATAAAGTAAGTGCAAATGAGTGCGACCAACATAATGATATCGAGTCAGCGTTACTCAAAATTGTACGCGTTGGCATTACTCGGAAAGTTGACGCAACGACTTCCATCAACTTACTGAGTAATGCCAACGAACAATTTCTATGAGTGTACTGAAGTTTGCATCTGAAAATGAAACAATAAGTTATTTGAACATTTCAGTGATTTTTAAAGGTTTATAGAGATCTGACCATTTATATACAGCTTTAAACTACTGGTTTTTATTCATACACATTTAAAAAGTTGAAGTTTAAAACTTAAAATTGGAAGATTAAAAGAGAAAAAAAAGCGGAATATTTAAAACTTAAAACATTTTATTACTTTACAAATACACCCATAAAGCGCCAAACCATTTAAAAATACAATGAAACAAATATCTAACAAAAATGGGGATTTGAGTAACTGGATAGCATTGAAAATGACAAACTTATTGAATTTAAGTCTGGTACTGGAACTCGCCCGAGTCCAAGTATCACGTGACCAGCCTGTGGGTCAGTTGCTTGATGAAGCATGATGATAAATTTGTGATAGCAACAACCGGATGACTGAGAAATTGACATTGAAAATGCTTTACCTCAGATTACCTCAAGAGCAATGTTGGAAACTAGCCCAAATGTTAAAGTGCCACTGGGCTCGTAGCTGTAAATTTACGGACCGGAACTCATATTTGAAATTTCTTGGTGATCAATAAACAGTAACAGCATAAGTTATAGGTTTTTAAAACAATATGCTTGGACTATAATTATTTATAAATACGTTTTTATGGGACCGACATACCAAGTCCAGCAAATCATGCATTGATCACTATACAGAAAAGGATTGGAACTCTGTCGGTAAATATAATCAAATTAAAAAAATTTAAGTATTAATTAAATAGTAAAATTATTACACATAGATGGGGGGGATTAAAAATTTGTAATATGTTATCAAAAACAACATTTTATTTTGAAAGTATTTGACGACGGAAAAAAATAATATTCAACGACAGAAACGTTTGCAATATAATCACAAAGTTGAACAAAACAGACAATTTTGCTGCACAGGAGTCTCATATTGTTCCGCCTTTGCTTTCAAATGTATAGGAAGACCACCCGCTATGTAGAAGGTCACTTCGAGACTTACTGTCTACAAGCTGTTATGGTAGTGCGGAAGTGGTCACGTGCGTATTTATAAAAACGCATTTATAGATATACTCGAAGTATACTGTTGAAGTGGAAAAAAGTTCGTATTACTGGCTTTGGAATCAAAATGTCACAGATCAAGTTGGCCCTTTGGGGTGGAACATCAGAGGGCCCGCAGTGCTTTTTACGGGTATTTGTCTCGAGGGCCCGCCCTGTTTTCAACACCGTTTGAGAGGTTTTGTTCATCTTCTCCCGAAGAAGCGGGACGTGTACAATCCCTTTGTTTTACAAGAAATCGTCATCCATCTATAGCTGAATTTATACTCCATCGTTGAGCGACGAGCGATTTGTTTCTAACCAATGAGGTAGCGCGATTTTGGTTACGTTGAGGAAATCGCGTTATCTCATTAGTAAAGTACAGTCGTTCGTCGCTCAGCGATGGATTATATTAAAATTTAGCTTTATTATCAAATTACTCTCCTGTATATGTAGTGTGATTAGAAATAATAGGCAAGCATAAACTCGCAGGCTTACGAAATCGTCCTGATGATTGAGAGTCGGGAAAATTTTGGGATTCCGAGGTCCTCTGCTACTCTTTTATACACTCAAAGCAAAAAGTGCTTAAAGATCTCTAAACTGTCTTCCTGGTGGAGTCCGCGCATCTGGACCTTGAAAAGGGTCTTGGAAAGTTAGAATCATTTGGAAACAGGACAAATGAAGAACCATACCTTACTCGCAACTAAAGCAAACAATTTGCAAAACATTTATGACGGAGATTTTAAGACGACAACTCTCTAGTCCGAAGGTTCTCTAGTCCGAAGGACCATTCGCTAGTCCGAATTCTGAAAAAGGCTCGCTAGTCCGAATATCGGGTTCTTGAGTCCGAATATAGAATAAGGATCGCTAACCCGAACCCCTAATCCTAACCCCTAATCCTAACCCCTAACCCTAACCCCTAACCCTAACACTAACAATAACCCTTATTCTATATTCGGACCAGCGACCCTTCGCACTAGAGAACCTTCGGACTAGCGACCCTTCGGACTAGAGAGAAGTCACGGATTTTAAATCAGCACGAGGCATCTCATTCAATTCAAAGCACTTAATTTTGCATTAATTAGTGCACATACTTATATACATGATCGTTACGAACAGTGATGTGTTGACATTACAAAGTTATAAGCTTGTTAAGTTATAAATATAGTTAATTTAATCATTTATATTTACAATAGAAAAATGCATTTTGATATATATTTACACTTTCTTTTGTTTGTCTAAATATGCCTTTACGCCCAAACGAACTTATAGCTAAATAAGCTTTGATTTCATGTGCATAAACTGATGTTGGCTGCTGTTCCTACTAAATCATAAACTATTACGTATGGATGTGTGAGCCATACGGTACTGTAGTGTGTACGTGCGAACGAACGGGCGTAAGACGCTTGATTTAAAGAACATCGCAACCTCAAGCGTGACGACAATTATTGATACACGTTCATAAGATAATGATCACATTCGTTTAGACGGAGGCTCCATCGCTGAGCGACGAGCGATTGTTTTCTAGCCAATGAAGTAGTGCTCTTTTTGTTGCGTTGGGAAAAGCACGCTACCTCATTGGTCAAATACCATTCGCTCTTCGCTTCGTTTTAGTTTTGATTGGATGTTTAAAGGCACTATCAGTAATGACCCCAATGTATAGGAATGGCATAAAAGTAAAGAATAAGTCAATATATGAAGAGCTTTGTTTCAAAACCCCTTACATTCACTTGCGCAATTTTGAGAACACATCAAAAAATCATCAAAATAATCACTGATCAGCAGTTTTTGGCGGGATGCTCATCCTACCCAGGCATCCCGCCAAAACTGCTTTGTTGCAAACCCCATATATCAGTGTTTTTTAATGATTTTTGGATGTGTTCTCAAAATGGGCAAGTGGATGTAAGGGTTTTGAAACAAAGCTCTTCATATTAAGAATTGTCAATAAGGAAAAATTGCAACAACGGTAAAAAACTGCTGCTTTGATCAATATGAAGCCCCGTTCAATGCGTGTATGGCTATAATTTTCTCCTATAACATGTAGTAAAATATAAAACTTTTGACCGGTTTTAGATCGCGTTCAATCTTTTCACTTGTTTATGTTAGCACACAAAATGTAGAAATCCGGTACTTAATTTGCTGTTTATTCTAAGTAAGTAAGTCACTGAGAGTGCCTTTAAGTATACATGCCAGTATCTGGTAAGAATTTACATAAATATAAAAGTGTAACATGGTTTAATAGTATTGTTTTACCTTATATCGTATTTTTTGATTAATATTTACATATTTTAAAGATACAAAACATTTCTTTTACATCAGTTATATTGCATGATACCTGTTATGAAATAGCATTACATTTTGCGCAAACAAGACGATTATAAAAAATCTCCTATTAACCATCTTGCCATTGGTATAACAAAAGGTCTTTGAAAATACCTTGTAAGAATTTAACATATTATATTGATTACATACTGTTTATTTTTGTATTTTTGCAGCAGGTTACATTTGTGTTTACAGTCAGAATTATCAGCACTATATTTTAGCACGAATATTATTATATGGTCATATATACAGACTTATATGTTTTCTCTTCTCATTGACGTTCTTTTAATACTCTTTCACACTTGATATAAGTACGTACAATCACACAATGCATGACAACAACTTCTTATAAAAATATTTTCTTACTCAGTTATTTGTAGATTGTGCTTGCTTGGACAGAGCACTTGCTGTTTTCATATCATGCATGCTCTACAAGCTGGCTTGTTAATGGGATACATCACACACATCTTCCAGTTTAGTAATAGCAGGCAACGTAAATGATACAATCAAAAGTCATCTAGTTTAATTTAAGAGCTTTGCTGATAGTTGATGCATTCAGGAATCATGACGTTCTGATAGTTACGTGATAACATGATGCCGCAATAGTGGCATTGCTGTCGATCTAGGAGCTGATGTTGTTGAAACATCCGTGAAATTAACATCCGTGTAATTACTAGTGGTGATTTCAGTTGCTGTCGAGTTTTCGGTTGTTTCAATCCAAGTTGGAGGAGACGTAGTTGAAAGCGATGATGTTCCTCTAAACGGATTTAATCGACTCCAGTCCGGCATTGGTAAGTTTGGAATGGGCGGAAATGTCGCTGAAATCAATCCTGGTAATGGTGGAAATGGTCGCTTTTGTCTTGAAATAAAGTCGGAGCAGATGTGTGGGAGTTGCTTACGTGAGTTTGTAATCGTTGAGCCAGATCTGAGAGAGAAACTTTGAAGAAACAATCGTTTTTGTTGAAATAAATGTAAACAGTGCAAAATATTTGAGCTAGCCGGTAATCTCAATTGATTTGCTGATATTGTATGGACACTACTGGTTCCAGCTGGGAAATCTATACAGCATTGACGAATGCGGTTTAAAATATTACACTTTCTGTCAACATCTAAATAGTTATCACTCGTAACTCGGAGAGTATCGCAGTCTAGTCTGGTATTTAACTTGTTGATATCCTTGTAACCAGGTTTTAGAAACTTCATGTCTACACTGTCCAGAACACAGATAAGTAACATCACTAGCAATACAGAATACATGGTAGAAAAAGTTTGCCAAAGATGCATCATTTTCTGCAACTAGTTTGGAGTAAATTCTTCCCGCCTAATGGATCTATCGTCTGCGATAGTTGCGAATAAATACGTTACCGAGTGAACTTCTTAAGACCAACCAGCCATCCTCCCACGCTATATTACGTCGACGAGTAATACTGTATACTTCATCTTTTAATTTTCTAAACCAATGGAATCTAACAGTCACGTATTTGCAAGAAATAAGTTTTGTAGTAATAAAATCATGTTCGTTAAAATAAGATAGACAAAGTGAAATCAGATCGTGTTCTCATATCTTGTTCAGTATGATCAGATTGGGAACTATCAAGGTCACGATTATGTTATCACGTTTGGGACGCGACGTTTTATGTCACGTCCTCACTTTTAAATGCCATCAGGAAACAAAAATAGTAAAATATATTACAAGGTTATTAAAGTTAAATAATTAATCCTATATTTTAATCAACATTTACGGACAAGATCATGATACATAATTACGCAAAAATTGGCAATAAGTATTTTGTTTCGTTGTGAAAGAATACATAAAATTTATGAAAATAACAATACTTGCTGTTTAGCCTTCACCTTCAAATCTGTATGTAGATAGTGTCAGTACAAAGTAAAACCAGATTGCTGGCAGTGTGGTGTGATGAAAATGTAAAAAGCTCTTTAATTTTGTATTTTTTTTTGTACATGGATGAACAAGGATGTTGAAACTTTGACGTCATTGTATGTGTCTTTTGTTTTCAAGATTTCTCATTTAAATGAATCTAACATGAATCTCTTTTGGCCTTTGGCTTTGTAGATTTATATTAGTTTAAGTAAGTGGGATACTATTTATTCTATATTATTTCCACCGTGCGTTAAAATCGGGTTAATTACCCCTTTGAACAATGGCCATTATTAAACAACGGGCTATTGTATTACAAATCTGTAAAACGTGTTGGAAGCAGATATTATTTCTGCACGACACCTCATTTGTAGCAATTGACTACATATTGACGTCCCAGCGTACATTTAAATCAGTGTAACCAAAGATTTGAAAGTTGCAGCAAATTCTATTGTATTCAGGATAATGGAAGGAAATATGTGTAATGATATCTGAGTGTTTTGTATTGTTGTAAGTGCAGCTTTCAAATCTGGACCTCATTGCATTAAATTGACCGATGTTTTATTGTTTTCTGGACTATCGTATCAAATGAGGTGTCAAAATGCGCAGAAATAAATCCTGCTTCCAACGCATTTTACAGATTTGTAATACAATAGCTGTTTTTGAATAATGGCCATTATGATGATATATCGCTGGTTGAATGCATTATTATGGTTGTAAATTGATTTAATTGGCAGTGTAATATATTTAACAGCGTGAATCACGTACGCCATTTGTAATGCTTCATTACATCAAAAAAACGTGTCCGAGTCGGTAAAAACGTAAATAAACAAAAACGAATTACTATATTAAGTTATTTTTTGAAATATTCGTCATATTAAGTTTATATTTGGTCACAATGATACTCAGGTGAAACCAATTTGAAAAATGGGTGAAAGAGAAATTCTGCGCATACGGTTGCCATGGAAACGGTGACCATCTTGGATTTTAAGGATATCAGATTGCGCGCAGTTTTTCTTTACTTCCAATTATCAGAAATTCATGAAATTTGGTATAATTACAGGGTATGTATACTTTTAAACTCCAATGGAAACTTTAAAAAAAAAAATTAATTAGGGTAACGAGGACGTTAAAGGAAATCTGTACCATAAACTAATCAATGGCTATATAGTTGCAGTAATAATAAAAACGACAAACAGTGAAAGTCCCAAACTTATATACGTCCAAATAAAGGAGAAATTCTTAATTCCTTACGACAATCAGCGATCACTTTGTAATCCATGGTGGCGGCCATATTGATACCCGATGTATTTTATTACGCTGTAACGGTACCCCGATTTTGAAACCAGCGAAATCCGTGCCACCAGCCTCGTCCCTCGTGAACTTTGGTGACACGAAGCGAATACTACCAAAGTTCAGATTCAACATTCGTTCAAAATAAAACGCGACAATTTTTACCCATAAAACTACAGAAGGACATAAAAAAATGTATTTTAAGTAATATTTATGATCAACAATGTCTTTTGATGGTATATCAGCGGAAGAAATCAAGGCAGCAGGAGAAGCTGGATGTAATGCTCTTCTAAAACTCTGTAACAAGATATGGGAGTCTGAAGTAATTCCTGAGGACTGGGGGAAGGCAATCATTGTCCCCATATTTAAGAAAAAGGATAAAATGGACTGTAGAAATTACAGAGGTATCAGCCTCCTGAGCTTGGCAGGGAAAGTATTTTGCTCGATCATCCAATCTAGAATCCAGAAGAAAACTGAAGAGATCCTCTCAGAATCTCAGGCAGGATTTAGAGCAGGCAGGAGTACAGTGGACCAATTGTTTTCGCTACGACAACTGGCTGAAAAATGCACGGAGATAGGGAAACCACCATACTGCTGCTACATCGACTATCAAAAAGCTTTTGATACTGTTTGGCAAGAAGGTCTTTGGAAGGCTATGGATCACCTAGGCTACTCTAGAAAAATGGTTAGACTTCTCCAAGCCTTATATAACACCTCTAAAAGTGCAGTAAGAGTGAATGAAGAGCTGACAAACTGGTTCACCACTCAAACAGGAGTCAGACAGGGATGCATTCTCTCCCCCAGCTGTTTAACATCTTGCTGGAACTGGTCCTACGCCTAGCTATTGAAGATGTCGGCATTGGAATTACAATTCAAGGACAGCTCATCAACAACCTGAGATTTGCCGATGATATTGTTTTACTGGCCGACTCTGAAATTAACCTCCAAACTCTAGTCGACAAAGTACACAATGAAAGCATGAGGTTTGGTCTGACAATAAACATCGCTAAAACCGAAGTCCAGGTGATTGGTAGAGAAACAGCAAAAGCCACCATATCCATTGGAAATTCCACCCTTGAGCAGGTGGAATCATTCATCTATCTAGGTGGAGTGATCACTGAAAAGGCAAGCAGCGAGAAAGACATCAAAAGGAGAATTGGCTTGGCCATGGGCATCATGCAAAAACTCAACCCCATCTGGAAATCCAAAGAAATATCCACCATAACAAAATTGGAATTGTACAAAGTACTGGTGCTTTCTATAGCAACCTATGCCTCTGAAGCCTGGACAATCAAAAAACGTGATGAGCAGCGACTTCTGGTATTTGAAATGGCTTGTCTCAGAAAAATCCTGGGTGTTACTAGAAGGGACAGGATTAGGAACACCTGAATCAGAGACACCCTTGATTACCAGTGCACTGTAATGAACAAGATCCGTGCAAAACAGCTGTCCTACTATGGCCATGTGAAAAGAATGCCTCCATCCAGATATCCAAAAATCGTATTAGAAGGAAGAATCCCAGGAAACGACCTAAAGGAAGACCCCAATGCGCTGGATGGACAACATCAAAGCAAACTGCAGTGCAGTGGGAATCCAATCCGTAGTAGAAGCCGGTCGGATGGCAAACAACAGAGCTGAGTGGCGAAGCATAGTGGCTAGGCAGCTATCTCCAGGACCTACCTGTGTCATGGGAGGAAAGCTTTAAGTGAAGTAAGTGAAGTGTATGTCTTTTGAGAACGAAAAGTAAAAATAGCACTAAAAACCAAAATTCGCTGTGGGGGTCGCGAATGCCATAGCAACACACGCTCGCCGCGGGTCTGTGTGAAAGGTTACACTACCGTTTGTGGCAGCAGCAGCTATCATGGCGGCTTCCATGAATCGCAGAAACGAAGGATTAAAAGTGCCTTTTCTTTGTTAGGAATATTCCGAAATTCATATAGACCGGCTGGTATGTTTAATTTAGGGGTATATAACTATATTAGCCATTGATTAGTTTATGGTACAGATTTCCTTTAAAATCCAAATTGGGCATTTTCGCGCCCAAACTTCGGGAAAAAATCACGTTTTTTTTTTCAAAAATTGAGCAAACTTTTTAAAAAAGCTCTCCATTTGAGTTTGAAGGTATGTAACCTCTACATACATGCCAAATTTCATAGAGCTGTGATATACAGAAGTTGAAAAAAAGCTGCGCACAAGGTTAAAATAACGCGAAACGACAAAATGGCTGAAAATTATGTTGAAAGTCTAGAAACACTGATTTTTGAAAATTGGGTCAAATTATTTAACTTATCAATTTAAAATTGTCAAAAAATTTAAATAAGTGTTAATCACTAAAAACTGTGAAAAAAATCAGGTCAATTGTACCTTAAATTCAACGCATGTAAAAGGATAGGAAAATGACAATTTCGTCTGCGTGTATTTCATTTCAATCAAGCGGCATTTCCAAACCCAAAGTCGGATTCAAATGAAATAAAAAGCTTTCGATAGCTAAGATTGTAAATTTTTAAATTATCAAAAAACCTCAAAATGCAATTTGTATCCCTATTTCCTGTTTCACCTTGCAAGCTTGACCTTAATCATTAAATTAAACGTTCCAGGTGAGCGAAAAATAGTGTATTGTTGAAGTTAAAACTTTAATTCATTTATATTAATCAACATTAAAAACGGTGTTACACGTTGTTGATGGATGGGCTGTAAACGCTGCCAATCACTGATACTTCGTATCTAATTTATATTTGCAACTAAATTATATAGCTGTCCATGAATGTACCATATCAGCGATATATAATATTCATTTGTGATGCGATGAAGCAAAATCAGTCGGAACACGGAAATATTAAATTTTCAGTTTCTTATAGGATAGTAAAAAGCATTAGCAAAGCTTCATTTTGCAGAAAACCCTATTGAAATTGAACAACCAGCTCCATAGATATGACAAATTAAAGAGTTTTCAAAACAACAGAAAACAAAAGGAATAAGTTCCTTTGTTTGGCTATACCTCAAAATCAATATTTCCCAGTTCCGACTGATTTTGCTTGATCGCATCATTTGTATGGTTATTACAAAACATTTTATTGGCATGTTTAGCACGGCAAATGGTGGTTTTAAAGTAGCACATATTGTGGGTGTTCTAAGGCAATAGAACCAAATTCGTTCGATCTTCGATTGACCACCGATGCTTGGTCGATCCTTATTAATTATGAAATATCCATGAATTGAATATTGTTACTTGTAATAACATTTAATCTTTGGCTGATTTTACCATCAATTGAGATTAATTAGTTGATAATTAGTTAATTACAAGCATTGATACAGCATCAACGGTCAATTCACAAGATCGAACAAATATGGCTGTTGTGTCTACAATATACTCATATGCAAAACTAAATGTATTTGTTAAAGACAAGATTATTTTAGATAAGTTGATCACGATTCATTCCAATACAAATAGTTTTACAGGAAATATTGTCAATAAAACTGTGTCACCCAAGGATATTTTAAATTAACAGATAACCGTTGACAGTAAACTGGGACGATTCAGTCTAAAGATAATTTTAATAAACATATTAAAATATGTTGTCTGCGCATAAGGAATCTTTTTTTTAAAACAAATGGACATTCCAGTTGAAATCCATAAACCCTGTGGAAAATATGACCTTAATCTCCCACACAGGGAGTGAGAATTCTAAACAGGGTTACCTAAATGGGTGACTTCATTTGAAATCTACACCTGTGTGGGAGATTACGGTCGTGTCATCCATAGGGAGTATATGGATATTATCTAGAATATCCCAATACGAGTTAAAATACACTGTCCTTGGATATGAAGGATGAGCAATTTATTTGTATAAGATCCTGTGTCATATACTGGGGTACTCAAAAAGGTGGCTTTGTTACATTTTGATGTGCAGATTGGATTTCAAAACACTGTCTCTTGAGTATTCCTTCACTTAGAAGATTCAATTAGGTCTTAAATTTAATTATTTTCTTATGACGTTTGGCATGAAATGTGCCAAAGGTGGCTGAGGATTAGGGGGAGGAGGATTAGGGGGAGGGATTCGTATCGTAAATATGATCTAAAACAAAAAACAAAAAACTCCCAGACATCTAAACCAAGTAAATAAATACAGAAGGTCATTTAAAAGACTAATACTTGCCCAGAATGATTGTAAATGTGGAAAAAAGAGGTGGGGTTAAATCCCACCTACTCTGTGATTGTTTTTGCCCGCACTCTCTCATTTTTTAACCGATTTCCATAAAAAAGGTGTCAAAATGCTCAAAGGTACCCCAGGTTATGACACAAGACCATAAAGAAAAAATAACCCAATAACTTAAAATCAATATTCATTCTATTTTAGGGTGCAGCTTCAAAAAAAGTTCTGGGGAAATATTATACAAATATTGAATGTTTATGAGTACAATGGGAAGAATATTTTCACGAGGACTGTTCTATTCAACGAGGTTTTGTTGACTCGAATGGAACAGTTCATATTTTACTGGATGAAAATATTCTTTCCATTGCACGAATAAAAACATTCAATATTTGTTTTATATAACTCATATACAAATTTCCCCTTCTTCCACCTTATTTTACAAATCACCAGAAAACAAAATATATTAAAATATATATATAAGAATTTATTTTAGAAGCGACACACACACTTACAATCGGCGCTATACGCTCGCGTGTGTTAGCGTTGCCAAGGTAGCTGCTGGTGAGTGCAATGGAAAACGGACTATTGCACTCGCGCAGAGTGCAATAGAATGGCAAAAATAATCAATAGTAATTGACCAATCAAATCGTCGGGTGCATCACATACTGGTCTATCTTGAATTTTTGACTTTTTTGAGAAAATTGGTATATAGTTCTTTTTTACGGAGCTCTTCCAATACAACAAATTACAGACCTCAATTTTTCCTAGATAATTAGTTATAAAATGTTAAATTTAAACTATCTATGATTCTTTCAAAATACGTATTTTCACATACTGATCTATCTCGAAAAACACACGCATTTCTAGAAAATCGCAATTGAAAATCTTCGTATTAAGTTTACCTTTCTATAATTTAATTAGACTATGGATTTTAATGAAAGTGGTTTTAAATTAAATCATATACTTAACAGATTTATTTAAGTGGAATCTTTAATTATATTTACGTATGTAATATTGCTTAAAACTACACTTTAGTTGTAGTTCTGTATGTGAAATCGTTAATTTCCCGATATCGTATTGAAAGTGCATTACATACTGGTCTATCTCGAGATAGACCAGTATGTGATGCGTCTAAAGTCACGTCTTTGTCATGATTGTTCGCGAAATCGAGATAGCCCCCAAGATAGACCAGTATGAAACGCACTTTAAATACGATATCGGGAAATTAACTATTTCACATACAGAACTACAACTTTAGTGTAGTTTTAAGCAATATTGCATACGTAAATATAATTAAAGATTCCACTTAAATAAATCTGCTAAGTATATGCTTTAATTTAAAACCACTTTCATGAAAACCCATAGTCTAATTAAATTATAGAAAGGTTAACTTCATACGAAGATTTTCAATTGCGATTTTCTCGAAATGCGTGTTTTTCAAGATAGACCAGTATGTGATGCGACCGACGATTAATGATAAGAATCTTTGTATGAGTTATATACATTTTATTCTTACTGTAATACAAGTGTGAAATTACTACAATGATATGAGATGGTTGGTGAAAAAGTACTTGAATAGTGTCTAAGGAATGGAATCAAAACTCGACCGCCGGTTGACCGGCGGATACCGGCGGTTGAACCACGTTCCATTGTTTAAAACAACGGAAACCGGCTTGAATAGTGCATAACGCATCGTAGTGCGCGCAGCGCGTGTAAAGGTTATGGTCGCCTTCTAAAAACGCAGAGTCACGTGCAATGGAACAAAATGGTATGGAGCGGAAATTGTGCGCTGAATGGAACACATATGCACGGTGTGTGATGCAACCAGTGCAATGGATCATTTATAAAATGACACATGACCTATATTTGTCCAATCAAGAGACAAGGGTCTGCTATATGAAATAAGATAAGTTGAAAGCACATCTAGCCAAATTACTAAAATACACCATTTGTATAATTTTTTAATATATAAACATTATTCGCCATAAACATTCACTTTAGTCTGCTTTTTGACCGAAATATAAAGCCCTCCTTATCAATGCATGTTCATTAGGAAATGAATTTGTAGAAAACCTTATGTTAATAAAATACTATGCTGAGCCACCAGCATGGGGGGCACACGCTCCAGTAATTTAAGATGATTGAGCTCAGTAATACATCAAAGAATGTCTTCCAGTTCATGAAAACAAATAGATAATCAGCTTATCGGATTAAAATCTTAGAGGAAAGGTCTTGCTGCTCAGCGAGTGTTTGTAATAATCAGAAGGTTTTCTCCAATTTCATTCTCTAATGTGTAAATAGTCCCATCGCAACTTAACAATAATTATTCAACCTTATAAAAGAACATAAATGTATACCAAAGATATGTGCGTGGGTTCTGACCAATGGAAAGTATATCTATATAATGCACTAGGGATGTGAGATTTTTTAGGATAATTAAATGTCAACAATTATCTTCAGATTAACGTATTAATTGAGCCATTTTCTTTTCTTTGCTTTCTGTGCTATAGCAGCACGGTGGTAAGTTTTTAATCGACGTCAATTGTTAGTTGATACGTTTACTGCAGAATACAGGACATAAAATTATTCAAAAACGGGCTATTGTATTACAAATCTGTAAAATGCGTTGGAAGCAGAATTTATTATTGCGCATTTTGACACATCATTTGACACGATAGCCCAGAAAACAATAAAACACATGTCAATTTAATGTAGTAAGGTCCAAATTTGAAAGTTGCACTTATAACAATACAAAAACACTCAGATATCATTACACAGATTTCCTTCCATTATACTGAATACAAATCAATAGAATTTAACTTTCAAATCAATTGCTACAAATGAGGTGTCAAAATGAGCAGAAATAATAGCTGCTTCCAACGCATAACTTGAAATTAGTCTTTGTACAAGTGTTTGGGCTTGGTTGTCACAAAATACGAAAAAAATCCTCAAAACGCATGTTTTTGACCCTTATTTCCAAAAATTGGCAAAACATTAAAATTTAACTTTCATTGTCAGTATAGGATTAGGATTTAGCTGCATTTCAGCGAATCAATATAGACCCGCTATATTTGACCAAAATAGAGCTCCGAAAGACCCTTGATTTTGAAAAATTCAGCTCTAGAAGACCCCAAAATTGCTAATTCCTCATATTTCTGTTTTTTTCAGGCGATTTTCAACCAAAAAGCCAAGAAAGACCCTTGAAAGCCCCCATTTTACTTGTTCGCAGCCTGACTCGCAGCTCCAAAAAAACTCCCTTTTTACCGGTACGCCGTCAGCTCCCAAAGACCCACCACCTCAAAATTCCGGGGGAACATACCTACAAACATTTTTTGATGTGCCCCCCGGGCAAGGATCTACTTGGGTGTTATATTAAATAAATAAAAAGTTGAAACCATATTTAGCCAAATTATTAAAATACACAACCATTCGTATTACTTTTTTTATACATTATCCGCCATAAACATTCACTATAGTCTGCTTTTTGACCGAAATATAAAGCCCTACTTATCAATGCATATGTAAATAATCCCATCGCAACTTAACAATATTCCACCTCATAAAATAACATAAATGTATACCAATTACAATTTGAAGTACGTTTGTGCGTGGGTTCTGACCAAATGGAAAATATATCTATATAATGCACTAGGGATGTGAGATTTTTTAGGATAATTAAATGTCAACAATTATCTTTGGATTAACGTATTAATTGTGCCATTTTCCTTTCTTTGCCTTGTTATAGTAGCACTGTGGTAAGTTTTTAATCGACGTCAAATGTTATTTGATACGTTTACTGGAGAATACAGGCAGTGTCCGTAATAAGGCCACTTGGAGGTTCTCCCGAGCATGGAGCTATTATAAGATGGAGAGGAAATAGATTACGTAACGCATTGAAACCTTGTGCCGATTTGAAATCTGACAAGCTATTCATCGAAAGGTACCTTTTGTTTGGGACAAAGGGCTTCCACCATTAAATCGGTAAGCTGACCCGACAGTGTATTGACGCTTTACCTAGCAGGCTACTGTCAATAAGTGATCAAATGCAAGTCGCGTGAAAGCGCTTAATGGAATGAAAAGTACCTATTGTTATACATAAACCCAAGGGTGTGATTGAGTAGCCGTAAGCACAAAAGGCACACATTAGCCGCTAATGCATAGTTCGTTGTCACCCCACTGACATTAGGTGCTTCATTTAAATAAATTGAATGCGCCTGCTGAATGATTACACATCATGGCTGCCATGTCTATAATGGTATTAAATAGCTACGTCCCGGGAGCTACGTATACATGTAACATATAATAAGTATACCGGTATAGGCCTATATAAAAGTTGTTTTACAAATTGAGATTTTATTTTATTTTATTTTAAGAAGGAGAATGTCATAATCAGTGGCGTACTGAAGGGGGGGGCAGCTCTTCTGTGAGAGGTCTTGGGAGGGATGAGGTTGAAGGAGGGATATGAAGAATGAGAGGGGACTGGAGGAAGAGAGAAAGAGGAAGAAATAAAGAGAAATAAATAAATAGACGTAAATAAATAGAAAGGTAAGGAAAATGATAGGAATGAGAGGGGGTAAAACGTAAGAGGGGATGTATAAGGGAAGGAGGATAAGAAGAGGGAGTGATACTTTAGCAAGTACAGAGAAAGGAAAAGAAATGAATGACAAATAAATGTAGGCCTTATAATAATTATTATAGAAACTAAACACAGCCCCCTCCCCGCCCACACACCCCCCACACACATAGGCCTAACACTAACAGCACTATAGGCAGCCATTCGATGATGCCAATGCCTTTATGCGTTACGTATTTAAAACGCCCAGTCAGATGTATTTTACACCTGCCAAGCACAAGTCATCCAATTTCGAAAATTGGACGTCGAATGTACACTCTCATGAATATTGATTGGCAACATTTTCCAATATGTCAGCGCTCAAATCGGACACAATAGAACAATAGACCATTCAGTGCGTTGCTCCCGAGGATAACTAAAGCATAAAGTCTGCTTGCCCTCAAAACATTTTGGTTGTCCCCAAAATGTGTCATAGTTTTGAGTGCAAAGAGGACATACAAGGACACATGTATAACGATATGTATAATTAGCACCGTATGTCTGAATATATATTCAAACGAAAAAAGCTTTTAGCAATGATAAGTAGGCTAAGATCAACATAAGTGATGACATATGTTACGCGTTCAAGCAAAATCAGTCGGAACTCGGAAATATTAAATTTTCAGTTTCTTATAGGATATTAAAAAACATTTATAAATCTTGATTTTGCAGAAAACTCCATTGAAATTGAACAACCAATTCAAAAGATATGAGCAATCAGAGAGTTTCTAAAACAAAGGAAAAAAAAGGAAATATAACCTTTGTTGGGCTATATCTCAAAATCAATATTTCCGAGTTCCGACTGATTTTGCTTGATCGCATCACATATGTATAACGATATGTATAATTAGCACAGTATTGTATGTCTGAATATATTTTCAAGCGAATAAAAGCTTTTTGCTATGATAAGTAGGCTAAGATCAAGATAAGTGATGATATATTAGTATTTTTTTATCTGAAGATATTAAGGGATCTGGAATGAGCGTTTCGACAGTGGGACATGAGAGCACATCAGACATATCGAATTGCACTCTGAATACAAAGAATGTCTTTTTGATATCAAATAATTTTCCATTTTTGAAATTCACGATATAATACAAATTTTATGACAAATTATTAAAATTTGATATTTTCACATTTTGATATACAGTCCTCGAAGTAAATTTTATAAATTTAATGATATATTCTTAAAGTGTATGTAGCTGGGAGGAAAAGCCGATGATCAATTGAAAATTTTGGCCTTTCATATTGAAGATATGGATTTTTTTCCCCAAAAGACCAAATTTTGTTGGGTGTTTTGGAAAAAAATCCATATCTTCAATACGAAATGTCAAAATTTTCAATTGATCGCGGCTTTTCATCCCACCTACATACACTTTAAGTATAAATCATCAGATTTATAAAGTTTACTCGAGTACTGTTAAATATAAAAAATATCAATGTAATGCCATAAAATGTGCATTACATTGCGATATGTTTCATGTGCTCTAATGTCCCACAATAAATACTGTCCAAACGTTCATACCCCATCCCTTAAGACAGAAGAAAAATAAGAATAAATAACCATTTAAAATAACAAAATGAAAACACCTTAAGTGATAATGATGTATATTCATGCGTAGCGGTAAACGTAAATAGAAAGCAAAATTATACTTCTCGCTATAGCAAATTTACCTTAAGTGAGGCTTTTGTGGGTTACGTTTTCTGTAAATCCAGGAGTCCATGCATGATTATAGTTCCGGCTTTAAGGTAATACACTATTTTAAAGTGTTGCGATTTGGTAGTTCACAACATCTTGCGAATGGTAGTGAGCTTTGGCAAAAATTGCATTGCTCATTTCCTTGCGAGCGTGTAGAAGAATTCAAATATCACAGAAATACTTTTGTAGGTCCTGTGGTTCTTGTGTTATGTTGTAAAGAGGGCTGAAACAACAACACTTTTGTAAAAATGTACATAACTCATTAACAACAATAAATTAAGCAAGTTTTCAAAGTATATGATTTGTAGAATGAACTTTTGCAAAACATCAAAGTGTTATTTTTTATTAATATATTGATTTAGTCAATAAAAATCGATTTTTTTTTACTGCTTCGACCAACAATACCGTATCTACCCTTAAGGCGGTTCGGAGGGTATCAATCATGCCCTAGCGGAGTTTGTCTATACACAAGAACCATGTAAATTATCATTTAGCTTTCAAAATGACTATATTATTCTCTTTTCATGCAGAAAATCAACATTTCCTGTTGTATAAGGTAAAGTATACTACTCCCAATTCCAGATAAATACAGCACAAATTTTTTGGAATTAAAAAAACTATCATCTTGTTTTGCCAAATGAAACATCAGTGGACTTCGAGTATATATATAAATGCGCATATATAAATGCGCACGTGACATCTACAAGTCGGCATACCGTGTTCAACGATGTAAGGTACCCGGATGTGCACAAATTCCACACGCAAAAGTATAGGCGAAAATGACATGTTACAAGGAAAATTGTTTTTGCAAAATAGTGGCATTGATTGCATTGATTGCATAAACTCTTTATTTGGATTTTCCATCACGGAAAAAAAAATTGATGACGGAAAAGCTAGATATAGCTGATTTAAAAACTTCTATTTCATTATTTCCGTGCTAAATGGGCGTGGCAATTGGCCATATTGATGACGAAATGTGATTCTTACTGGCATTAGGGTTAGAACTGAGTAGCTGCCGATGATGTTATTTGATAATTTTTGCACGTGATGATAGGGAACTTAGGTGGCTGTCATTTTTTCGGAAGGAATGGGTCATGGATTTATTTATTTGGGAGTCACGATAAATACCCCCCCCCCCCTAGTACCGCCACTGAACAATAACCCTGACCCTAATTTTAACTCTAATTTTAACGTCAATTGACGAAACTATAACTTTAGCCCTTTTCGGAATAATGACCCTCTCGAACTAATTAATAGGCTAGATGTCCCCGCCCGACCTCCTCAACCCTAACTTACTCATTCGCTCGCTCACATCACAGATGCTCACATCAAAAATTGACAAAAAAATAATTCAAAATGTGTTTTTAAGCACCTTTTTGTGTCCCCCATGCTAAATCGGTGACCTGTACACCCTTTGACCATGTTGACGTACAGTTTACAGTATAAGCACGTAGATGAAGACTGGAAGATGTTGCGGAAGATTTGTATACTATACATCACGCTCATACGTTATAATGACAATTTGACGTACAATCACGTATGTGATGCATGGTTTCAGGTTTATTCAGCTGGTAAGTTAGGTCTCGTCATACACATAATTGTCATGGTATTATATTGTAATTGTATACGTCAATTTTGTTCAGTTTGATTCAACCGGCTTATAAAGTTTTACTTTACACGGAAGGGGAAAGTTAGCAAAAAACAATTAATTTATGAGTGTAAAAGGGGGAGGGTGGTTTTGGGGAAGGGGGGGGGGCAAATAATATTTATAAAATTATAAGTAAGGCGAGAAAAAGAAACCCTGTTCTACGGGCGGACGGACCTTTCAAGTAGGGTCGGTCGGTCGGTTGGTATTTTTTCAATTTTTTAAATAACCCAAAAATCAAAAAAATCTGTAATTAAATTTCAATTTGAGAAAATACCAAAAAAAATTATCCTGAACTTTCCGAAATTTGGGGTCGGCATTCATTTGTACAGGAAAAATTTGCTTCCCAATTTGTTCAAAATTGTTCGTTTTTCGTCGCCTAAGTACATAAATAAATAATTAAATAAATAAATAAATAAATTAAATAATAAATAAATAGATAAATAAATAAATAAATAAATAAATAAATAGATAAATAAATAAATAAATAAATAAATAAATAAATAAATAAATAAATAAATAAATAAATAAAAATAAATAAACATTAGTTATGTTTGTACATTGGGGGGTGCTGTGCAATCATTATGATCCTTCGATATCCATGATTTATCCTTGCAAATTTATAGCATCGAACCTCCAGCCAATGTTCCTTGCCAGTGCTAGCCACGAAACAAGGTCACAACTGTAGCCACTCCTTCAATGGTCGCCATTTCAGTGATTGACAGTGATGTAATGCAAATATGGCGCTGGCCATCTGGTCACGTGCGCATTTATAAATGCGCATTTATATATACAACCGAAGTCTACTGAACATAGGTAAATCCTAATCCTAATCCTTTATTTAGGTCTAACTGGCAATAAAGGTCAAATTTTAATATTTGGACAACTTGATGGAAAATGAGCCAAAAACATGCAATTGTGCATATTTTCTTACAATTGTAGTCACAAAATTCTAAGACTTGGCATTCAAAATCTTGATTATAGGCTAAGAGTTAGCTCGAAAATTTTAATATTTTTGTTATTTTTGATATTAGTTATTGACAATACTAAACGTGCTTCCAAAAGTTAAGATGCATAACTTGAAATCAGTCTTTGGGCTTTATTGTCACAACATACGACAAATACCCTAAAACGCATGTTTTGGGCCCTTATTTCCGAAAATTGACAAAACATTGGCAGTTAGAACTAAATAAAGGATTAGGACTTAGCTGTATTTCATTTGACAAAACAGGATAATATTTTTACTTCAAAAACATTAGTGCTGTATTTTTCTGGAATAAAGAGTAGTAAGATATGCCAATCTGTCCTATGTTGATTTCCTGCATGAAGACAGAATAGTTTGGATTATCAGCAAAGGAAACCAACTTCTCTGTAATGTAGTGTACAATGACGCAAAGCAAATGACACCGGGAAGCACGGTGGCCTAGTGGTTAGGGCGCGAGCTTAATAAACGAGTAAATGTAAAGGCTCGCAACACGACCGTGATGTGTTCGAAACGGTCGATAGAACAATCGGCCTCATATCATAAACATTCATTATAAAGCAAGGGAACTTTGCCTGTTGATGGGCTATCTGTACCTCTCTCAGTGGCGTAATCTTGGGCCAGGGTGGCCGGGGCGAAAGTAGATCGGGTGCCCCTGAGCAATTTTGACTTTCATTGCTGGAGGGAGCGCAGAATCGACGCTGAATTGGTTAATTCGGCGCCCCTAAGGGTGGCGCCCAGGGCACGTGCTCCCTTCTGCCCATCCCCCCGTCGCTTCGCCACTGGTGTATATACTGGGGTATTATCGAGCAGAATCCGACATTACATGCTCTTTTCCCAAATCCGCCTATACTTGCGTTCAAACGGGCCAAAAATTTGGCTGATACGTTGGTAACATTACTCGTTGATGGTCGATAAACGTCCCAATAAATCGGACTTAGTCACCGGTCAGTTCTACAGCATAGATATCCATGGCTAACGATGGTTAACTATGGAAACATGTTAAAGGACATCAAGAAAATTTTCTAAGTTATTTATTTTGAGCTCTTTCGAGACGAGTAATGGATATATTCTGTAGATTTAGGTTTTGTCTGTGACTGCTAAGGCCGTGTAAAATTAATATTTTGGTTCTCGTCCCTCCCTCCTCAATTTCTGGGATTTGTCAGATTTTTTTTTTTTTTAGATTTTTCAATTTTTTTAGACTTTGGAATGATTTATGAAATCTTCATACATATAAATAAGTTTATTAGAGACCAAGCATCACTTCCAAGTCTTTTGTGGTACTCTAGGGGTTTATCCTCAGAATCTCACATTTGAAAAAAAAAAAAGGGCCTCATCGTTTCCTCGAGCACTGTTGGAGAAGACCGAAAACTACTGACAATGCTAATTTTACATTGAAAAAAAAAAAAAAAAAAAAAAACACCTCCCTCCCTCATCAATTCATGAAAATCCTCTGGACGAGAACCAAAACATTAATTTTATACGGCCTAATGTGAGGCCGTCGTAGGTCGTATGGGGCTCAAACTCGGTGGGTGGGTGTAGTTCTGTCCTGGCAAGAAGAAGTTTATGTTCGTTAAGTCATCCGACCCCGGGGCCCCCTCCAAGGGGTCATTTGAGGTCAAATGACTAAAAAATGCCATATGGGCATGAAACTAGGTTCTACGGGACTCAAACTCGGTGGGTGGGTGGGTGTAGTTCTGTCCTGGCAAGAAGATGTTCATGTTCGTTAAGTCATCCGACCCCGGGGCCCCCTCCCAGGGGTCATTCAGTGAGGTAAAATGACTAAAAACTGTCATATGGGCATGAAACTAGGTCGTACGGGGCTCAAACTCTGTGGGTGGATGTAGTTCTGTCCTGTCAAGAAGATGTTTATGTTCGTTTTAAAGTCATCTGACACCGGGGTCCGCTCCCAGGGGTCATCTGAGGTCAAATTACTAAAAAGTGTCGTATGGGCATGAAACTTGGTAGGTACAGTCAACATTTAAAGCAACATTTTTTGAAGGTCATTTTGGGGTCATCCAAGATCACCACGGGTCATCTGAGGTCAAATTAGCAAAAACTCATATATGGGCATGAAACTTGGTGGGTACAGTCAACATTTAGAGTTATAAGTTTAGATCATTTTGGGGTCATCCAAGGTCACCCAGGGGTCATCTGAGGTCAAATTACTAAAACTGTCGTATGGGCATGAAACTTGGTGGGTACAGTCAACATTTAGAGCCCAATTTTTGGAAGGTCATTTTGGGGTCGCCAGGGGTCATCTGAGGTCAAATTAGTAAAAACTGTCATATGGACATGTCACCATCAGCCTGGTAATCGCGCCCAGCCGAGAACCGCCAAATATGGTAACCGCCTAGTCTATTTTAAAACTGATGCATCAATGATTATGTTCATCATGTCATTATTGTATCATTCTCACATACATTAGGAAATGAATTTGGAGAATAGAGGCCTTGCATGTGACATATCATCCCGTAAATATGGCGGACTACTCAAATGCATTCAACAAAAGCATGATTGCAATCAAATAGGTTGATGACAATATTTGATTGAATGGACTGCACTCCGCCATAACTACAGTGAAGGACACCGGCTCAAATCCTTTGTTTGGAGTCAATCGATAATTTCATGCAGGGCCTCTATACTTTCTGTTAATAAAATACTATGCTGACCTCACACTCCAGTAATTTCAGATCATTGAGCTCAGTAATACATCAAAGAATGTCTTCCAATTCATGAAAACAAATAGATAATCTGCATATCGGATTAAAAGCTTGAGGCATTTCAATTGCAAGGCCCATTACTTATACACCAACAACAATATAGGCCTACAAGTGTATATAATGTAGCATGTGCACACATTATCATGTTGTGGATGGTGAATCAAGCTGCAGTGCCTACCCATTCCCAAATAAATGGAACTAGAATGGCAGAACACAAAGCTGAAGTCAATAAGGCCACCAACAAAAAATACACCCGCTCAGAACGCAAATTATCAGAAAAGGAACAGACTAAATCAGCAATATCTGATCATGTTGCACGGGCCAACCATGTAATAAATTGGGATGAATCAAAGATCCTTGGGCGGGAGCACGACAGGAGGTCTAGAGAGGTTCGAGAAGCCATGGAGATAAGAAGAAGGGGGAGTAAGACCTTGAACAGAGAGGAGGGCACATACTTCCTAAGCCACGTTTACGACCCACTTTTGAAGACTGGAAAAGAGGTTAAACAACACCGGAAACCAGTCTCAAGTGGATCAGATGACCAGATCAGTCATACCTGATGAAGTCCTCCGATGCGTAGGACGAAATATTGTAGTGAGTTAAAATTTCACTTGGTTTTGTCAAGCATAATGTCAGTTATTTTATTTTGCTCAAATACCCTTTCAAATATATCAAATTATTTAAATAAATAAATAAATAAATAGATAAATGAATGAATGAATGAATGAATGAATGAATGAATGAATGAATGAATGAATAAATAAATAAATGAAAAAAAATTGAACAAATTGTAGCGTAGCATTAAAATCATAATAACCATTGCTGGCAGGCGGATTCGAACCAACGATATTGACATTACCAGTCTGATGCTCTAACACTGAGCTATGCCATCATCTAGTAATGAGGGTCGAGTTTTTAGCGTATACAGTGTTTGTCTGTGAAAATGCCGCCTTGTGAAATAAATAAATATAAAGTCTCAATTTTAATTTAATTTTATTTGATAATTTTCTAACCTATATTTTCTTTAGAGCAGGGACAAATATTTCCCCTTTTATCCAATTTGGCCGCTAAATAAGAATCTACTTCTTTTATTACTGATTTAATTCCGCGATTTGTTCCATTCAGCAATATCAAAGATTAATGTCAAGCATCTCACGACAGATATTTAGTTGGCTTAGTGGTTTTGCACAGTGCTTTTTAACCGGGAGGTACCGAGATCGATTCCCACCTCTGCCTGCAATTTTTTTTCAAGACTGGGAAATAATAACCTGACATTCGCCGCTGACATTCGTACTGCAGAAGCGGAGTTGTAACTTGTTAAACTTTGCTCCTCCGTAAAAGGGTACATTATTTTGGCACTACATTATTTCTTTTTTTCCACATTGCTGGTAGGCCCCTATTAAATATCAAATGGTCATAATTGGCGGTCACTTCAAATCATCGCCAACTGAACGAGGATCAGGAATGTACTCTCATTGTTAATTGTTGGTTAATCCACCACTTGAACAGGACTTAACCAAAGCAAACAAAGACTTAAGCTTTTTACGAATGCTATACATAAGTATAAGCTTATTATCCTCTTCAACAATAGGATTAAAGATTGGTGCTTGACTGGAATTACGTGCTAGTGTCATTGGTTATTGTTAAAAGGCAATAAGGTGTGTAATTGCAATATTTCCTCTGAATAGGAAAGACTCTCTACATCGAACCATGGATGCTGGTGGTTGAATTAAGCCCGATCCTGACTCCACTTCGCAGCGGTATGCGATGCTGCGATGCTTTTCAAACATCTCAGCATCCCGCGATGAAATTAAAATGTACAGGTGGAGTCAGTATCGGGCTTTAGGAATAAAAACCCAATTCGAAATGATGCGCTTGAGAATTCAACAATATAAATAATGGTAGCTCTATTATAATACACATTAATGATAAAATTCCAAAATATAATACGTTTTCTGTCTTTGCTTGTCACGTGGTAGCGATTATAGTTTTAAATAAGTTTCAAATGAATAACAAGACAAGTGGCCGAGTGGTCTAAGGCGCTAGGCTCATAGAGTACTAAGCGTTGCGCCGTGAGTTCGAACCCCGCCTCTGCCAAACTTTAAAAGAAGTAAATTAAAATTTGACTTTTTTAAATTTCATATTTGGGAAATGTGACTGGGAGAATTTATGTATGGTGTGGAGTGGTGTGGTGTGATAGGGCATGTACTTTAACTGGCCGGCGCGGTCCGGTGACTAAGTCTTTATTGGGCGTTTTATCGGCAGTCAACGAGTAATGAACTCAAAGTTACCACGGGTCGAAAGTCGGCAGGAGATCAATCAATCGACACCTCATGACACATCCTTTGAGGAATTGCCGCCTATTGACCCACAATCATCAAGTGATTGGATTAGCAAGTTGGATTGGGATGATATCGATCATGCCAATTTAAGCTGCCTCTTAGATCTTCTCAATGAATAGTTTGTGTTTTCTATGCCATTTGAAACCGGTCTATGCCGGTCTGTTCATAAGCCGATATTACAATCATCTCAGTTTATGCACAAAATTCAGCAAATATTATCAAATAAATCTTATTTCATCCTATCTGTTTTATGCACTATTGCAATATTACACTCATCGTAATTATTATACCAATTTGCAATGTCCATATACGGAGTTTAGCGTAAATCTTACGCATCCATATTTGCTTACATTTTGTTGCATTTATTTTATTCTGAATTCATAACGACATATTCATGTATACTATATCTTAGTAATTAACATAATATTCTGTATGCATGGTTGCAATTTCACACATATCGTGTTATACACTTCTAGTGCCCGTTTCTATTCATCGTTATGTATTCTTCTCCCGTGCATTATTTTTGCGAACTACCCTTCATAGCCCAAATTATATAAACCTGCACGCTAAACAATGCATTATCTAAAACCCGCACGCTAAACAATAGATTCTAGATAATACGTGCACGCTCAAATACTAGAAATACTACTTTCACATAATTATATACTAGAGTTAGGTGGCGCTTTCGACACAGAGGTCACATAACTATATAATTGTCTGTTTGATATATACCATCAAAAAAGTACGAATATACATGCTGTGGTGTTAAAATGGTATAGTTACAAACGGTGTTCTATTTTGCAAATATCATTGTCATAAATTATGATTAATGACCTCAAATAAATCAAACATCAAATGAGAATAATCGAGCTTCTATTAATTAAAAAGTGCCAAAAACAGGTGGATCATAATTATACAAGATGACACCATTGCAAAATATTTAGCATTTTACAAATGAAATACATGTAGGCCTATAACTAAAATAACATGGCCGGGCCCGGGAAACACACACTAGCGCATAATATCATGATCATGCTTTATAATACTGAACAAATTGTAAAATCCCAATGTCGTTTGTTTTAATATAAGTAGATTTTAAAGTTCAAATTATAGAGCTATACACTTCTAGTGCCCGTTTCTATTCATCGTTATGTATTCTTCTCCCGTGCATTATTTTTGCGAACTACCCTTCATAGCCCAAATTATATAAACCTGCACGCTAAACAATGCATTATCTAAAACCCGCACGCTAAACAATAGATTCTAGATAATACGTGCACGCTCAAATACTAGAAATACTACTTTCACATAATTATATACTAGAGTTAGGTGGCGCTTTCGACACAGAGGTCACATAACTATATAATTGTCTGTTTGATATATATACCATCAAAAAAGTACGAATATACATGCTGTGGTGTTAAAATGGTATAGTTACAAACGGTGTTCTATTTTGCAAATATCATTGTCATAAATTATGATTAATGACCTCAAATAAATCAAACATCAAATGAAATAATCGAGCTTCTATTAATTAAAAAGTGCCAAAAACAGGTGGATCATAATTATACAAGATGACACCATTGCAAAATATTTAGCATTTTACAAATGAAATACATGTAGGCCTATAACTAAAATAACATGGCCGGGCCCGGGAAACACACACTAGCGCATAATATCATGATCATGCTTTATAATACTGAACAAATTGTAAAATCCCAATGTCGTTTGTTTTAATATAAGTAGATTTTAAAGTTCAAATTATAGAGCTATAAAGTCCAGTTGATATGTTTTTTTTCTCATCTCAATTCACCGTAGTACTAGTCGGACATCTACATTGATCGTTTCCATGTGAACTGGTTCAGTGCTCTCTGTGTTCGAAACCACGATATTAAATGATCACAACATAAAGTCAATTGGTTACAAACCATGCATGAATAAGTTACTAAAGTATGACGTATGACGCAATCGATACCATTGATAGCTAGCTTATACAGGGATTGATTTTATTTACCAGTTAAATGCTACCTAGCTGGTCAATGGCACCTGACGGTGTTTTTAAAATGAAAAATATTTTCCCTAATATTAAAACTAATATAATGAATGCAGCAATTAATATTGCCTATTGTTTTAATACACTCAAAGTGTATGACGGATAATGTACTCGTGCAAATGCATTCGTCAAGATAATTGCACTTGCCATGGAGTTATTGCATTTAGCTCTTGAGCCTATCGGCTCTCGAGCTAAATGCAATAACTCCACGGCGCGTGCGATTATCTTGACGAATGCATTACACTCAGTTCATTATCCTTATCATAATTATTTACCTAATTGCAACATTCATATACGGAATAAAAGTGCATATCTATGCATGTAGACCTCTATGTGCTTACAACTTATACCATAGTATACTATTTGAAAACATTTCTTGTGCCAACATATCATATCCTACAGCTGATGAGTCCCCAAATATCAGAGGGACGAAACCGGTCCTGTTATTTAAACTATTACGTGGCATCTTACTATAGCTTATTATAAGATATCATGCCTATAATATAGGTCTACCATCTGATACAGGTTTTTTGCACGGTAAAACGTGTCACTGTTACATGTACCATATAACATGTTTCATCATTATAGCATATAAACTCTGCTAGTAAAGGAATGTGATCTTAATTGTACATCTCGGGCATATATGTGACGTGTCATGTCAAAAGGAGACACTTTTGGGCAGGATTGTAAATGGAGAAATAGCCACAAATCTGCCCGGGGTGATTTTTTTCACAATTTGGGTTTGTTAAGAATTTGTGATATTTTAAATGTTAAAAATATTGTCTGATAGTTTCAGACCGGAATATAACTGCCATCTTGTATTTTTTGAGACGTTTTTCAAGGTAATTCCTACTCTCAACATTGTCAATAATATTTTTAAAGGCCGATATCTCAATTTCCAATTTTATAATACCATAACTTACGAACTCAATATCTTCGCTTAGGAATGTCCGATTGCATTGGGGAAAACGGCGTTGTAGAGCAAAATATATCTTTATTTAAGATATGTAAAAACCTCAAAATTGATAACCTGCCCAAAAGTGTCTCCTTTTGACATGACACGTCACATATATGCCTTATCATTTTGTAGTTGATCGATATACATGAACATGCGTCCCCATGTCGTTTTGGGCCGTCCCCTTTATTCATATAGAAACATTACAAACTAGCACACGAGATCAAATTAATGATGCTTAATCGTAATTCCTAATAAACATGATAAACGGTTCCAAAAAAAAGCAAGTCCCACTCATAAATTTTAGCATACCCAAAAACCTTTTAGGCCCCTTAAGTTGACTTAAAGTATTAAATGTAACCTGGTAAGTTACACATTTCATGTGCGGTACTTTTTTGTCGAACATTGGTCCTTCACCAGAAACACAGCTATTTATGAAATTTGAGGCCGAAAAAAAGTTTAATTTTCAAGTAGGCCTATTATGAATTTCTCTTAAACAACTTTAATGACAAGAATGTTAAAAACGAACAAATTTGATGAAATGATTTGCTATCCGTCATGGTTTAAAATTATCCAGCACAATTTTTGATCATGGCTGAGTGATTATTGTCAATTGAATGCGGATTATCTGTTTGGATAGAACCTATGACCTTAGTTAACACTTCATAAACATTCTTCATAAATATTCTTTCTTAAATAAATTTATTTTCATGATAAAGCAAAGAGTCATTCAGGCTTCACAAAGTTCTTTCTGCTGCAATACTAGCAATTAAAAATAAGTGACTTATGTAATGTGACAGTCTTGTTTTCCTTTTTAGTAATGTGTTGGTCCACCCTCATTCTCAACAACGTCATCGCAACGATTATGCATTCTGTATTCCTGTTGATCAGGTTTCGAATGCACTGCTGATTCCATGCACATTGCAGTATTCTCAGCAATCCTTGCAGGCTTGTGTTGTCATTGATCACGTTGATGCAGCGTACTTCAGATGGTCTCAGAGATACAGTCTGGGGACTTCGCAGTTCACCCCAGTCGTTCAATTCCTTCGTGGAATCACCTGGACCAGTAGTGCATTCGAAACCTGGTCAATCGCATTCAATAATATTGACAATAATCACTCAGCCATGACCAAAGATTTTGCTGCATAATTTTAAACCATAATGATATCAATTTCATCATTAAAGTTGTTTAAGAGAAATACATAATTGAAATCCCTATGAAAAAATGCAACTTTTTTCGACATCAAATTTCACAATGACTGTATTTGCTGGTGAAGGACAAATGTTGGACAAGAAAGTACCGCATATGTAATGTGTAACTTATCAGGCTACATTTGACACTTTAAATCAACTTAGGGATTAACAGATTTTAGTTATGCCCATATTTATGAGGGGGCTTACTTTATTGGCACAGTTCATATTAATATACATGGGCAAGAAGATCATGTCACGCCAACTTTTTGGAATTGCATTAATCAGTCCAAACCATTAAAGCACATCAGTTCTATTATAGTTATCACCCATTCTGTTAGCAAAATTCTTAAAATTGCCCGTTGTCATCAATGAAATCGTAAATTGTGTGGAAGCCTGCTTCCTCAAACTTAGAGTAGTACACTGACTTTTTACCAATCAGAAAATGCTTATTATTCCAAATCACCTGTTTGCAAACCTCGATAGCATTTTTTGGCTCACCTGAATTAAACTTTGACCATAATTTGAATGCATTCAAATAAAATGTGGCACCCAGGTTTCTTAAATAAAATGTTAAGATACATTTCCAACCAGATTTGTTTGGCATAATTAATCTCTTAAGCCACATAACAGATTGTGTTTTGATTTTTGCTTGTAAGTCAACCATTTTCAAACCACCTTCAACTAATTCTCTACATAAAACAGACCGTTTTATTTTATCTAGGCAATTCCAGATGAAATAATATCATTAACCTTCTTTTGAATACTTATTGGCGCTACTAACAGTGGCGTAGCCAGCACTTTCTCAGGGGGCAAGACTAATTTTAAGGGGGCACCTTTTGGCGATAAAATCAGCGAAAAATGTTGCCATATTGAAGCTAAACTGGTGAAATATGGTACAGAAAAAGAATAAATTCGAGCTTTTTAGGTTAAAATGGCAAAATATAATGTAAATTTGGTCAGAAACAAAAAAAAAGTCTTAAATGTCGGGGCGGTCACAATCCCACAGGAGGGAAAGGGGGGGCAATACTTTTCCCTTGCCCCTCCCCTTGGCTACGCCACTGCATACTAATCATTGCTGAAGTGTATATAAGTTTTGATAAAGCGAATGTCTTAATCACCAAGATTTTGCCAATTGCTGTTAAATCTCTCTGTTTCTATAAATTTAACGTACATTCCAGAGATCTTATTCTATCATTGTAGTTCAAATTTATCACCTCTTTTTCCTCATATGCAAAGTAAATTCCTAAAATTGTTACAATCTTAGTCCACTGTACATCCAGCGGTTTGCTTTTATTATCCCTGACACTTCCAATCCACATTGCTTAGGTCTTATTGGTATTTACTTTTAGACCAGAACATGACTGAAACACCCTTAACACTCTCATAGTACATTTAACTGAATAAACACATACATGTATCATCTGCATAACAAGACATTTTCACCTGTGTACCTCGATCACTAGGATCAATTTGAATGCCCACAATGTCCTTGCTATTATTCAACTGAATTTGAACGTAATTTATTGGTAAAAATATGATGTTTCAGATTTCATTGATAAAATAACATAGACGATCAGATTGACAGTTGGTTTACTGTTATCAACACAATCAATATCTCAATGTTTTACTATCTGAAATCTCACAACGCTGTGCATATAAGTTGAATAATTTGCACGGTTTATGCTGATTTCGTTTTGTATACAACGAAGGTGGCAACAGATGTTTGATCGCAAGCAAAAACGTGCCAAGGCTGAGATTTATCTTTAAAACATTTTTTTTCAAAGCGCTGAATATTAAATAAATATAGTAACAATATTTCAAAATAGATTTACTTCTAAGAATGTCACATTTGGGCCTAGTCGTCGTATTCTACACGTTCTACCTGCCGTAAAGAAAAGATCTACACTGCACTGTAAAAAACATTTTACTTAACACTGAGTAAAAAGGTCACAGCTCAATGTTGAGTAATTTTTTACTCAACTGTTGAGCTGCGACCTTTTACTCAGTGTTGAGTAAAATATTTTTACAGTGTACAAAAAGTATATGAACCATCCGTCTGACTGGAATAAATTCGCCTATGTTACTTACCGCAAGAAGCTTACTACTTTGATTGATTAGGCTTTCTAAGTGTCAATATTTCGCCGAAAAACTTGAAGAATCCAAATTGAATTCAAAGCAAACTAAAAATTAAAATATTTTGAACAATTTACTCGTTCAGCAGAAAAGGCCGAATATTTCATCTTCTTTTAAAGTTAATGACACGTTTATTTCCAATCCGAACACACAACTGCAGATTACTTTTATTCCTATTTTGTTCATATTGGTCCCAATTTGGCACATAACATTCCAAACCCTTGATTGATTTTAAATACTTTTTAAACAATATTAATTCCCCTCCAAGTTCACTTTTCTTTTTTCCCACCGCATTAAAGCCATATTATAACATTTGCTGAGGAAGACGCCCTCAATATTTTTCAAAATTCTGCTTTTTACAAAATTATAATGTGCTTTATTAAACTAATATACCCTGCAAATATCAAGATTCTAGGTGCTGTAGTTTAGTCACAATCCGAGATTTTGAACAAAACGCAGGAACGTCGTTTTATTATTACGATGGAAATATTAGTCGAACGCGTAC
Organism: Amphiura filiformis; assembly: GCF_039555335.1. Classification (NCBI taxonomy): domain Eukaryota; kingdom Metazoa; phylum Echinodermata; class Ophiuroidea; order Amphilepidida; family Amphiuridae; genus Amphiura; species Amphiura filiformis. The sequence goes on from NC_092646.1 coordinate 6,626,845, forward strand.
TCGATGTTCATAACACAGTACGTACATGTACATGGCTACACACATAAAGGATCGTGTCGTAGCACAACCGAATGGAGTGACACGCATTGACGACATCGGCACTGGTAGTAACCCAGCAAACACAAAACGTTTTCGACATCATTCGCAAAAGGTTATAAAAGGTTGTCAGAAAACGTTTAAATGTCGGGTTATATAAAGGGTATATTAAGAGTATAAAACGTTTTCATACCCTTAAAAAACATTTTTGATAATCTACCTCTTAGCAAACAAAAATGTTTTACAGAAGACGTTTAAATGTCGGGTTATATAAAGGGTATAAAAACGTTTTAATAACATTCCAAAAACATTCTTGAAAACTTGATACAAAACATTCTAAACAGAATTGTTTGGCCAAAATATTTTCAATAACGTTTTAAAAACGTTTTCATGACCTTTATATAACCCGACATTTAAATGTTATTAAAAGGTTTTTAAAAAAGCATTTTAAGAACATTTCTGTGTTTGCTGGGTTCAAATATTTTAACATAATGTTATTTAAGTATTGACACAATATTTGGTAAAAAATTTTGCAAAAATAGTTTACAATAACATTTCTTGAAAACATTTAAAAATGTTGTTGTAGTGTGTTTTCATACAAAACGTTTTAAAACGTTATCATGACCTTTATATAACCCGACATTTTAATGCTATTAAAACGTTTTTACCTAAACCAAAATATAACTTATTTAAAATGTTTTTAAAACGTTTTTGTGTTTGCTGGGAAATTCCAATTTTCTTTGCTTTACCTCAGTTGTTCAGCTTAAAATGAAAAGGGGACATAATCTGACAGTAAAACCTAACTAAAATCTATTTTTATGGAAATGTTATAATATCGCTTTAAAGTTTATTACAATGAGAATCAGAATAAAAAATCAGAATTTGGAAAAAACTAGGCTAAATACTATAATAGCTTGATACAAAATTATTTTTACAAAGAACATTATCAGCGTAATCCAATGTAAGATTTAATTTAACTGTTCCATAAAAAATAGTAGACTGGATAGCGTTTGTACTGTTTAAATTAAGATACATCACATCCGATGTTATAGTTTGTAATGTGCCGTTATTCCCTTTGTCTCCAAGTGGAATAGATTTTACGATATGTAACATGTATACGACCCGCTGCAAAAAACACCTTTTTGAAGGCACATATACTATAAACATATGTGATGCGATCAGCAAAATCAGTCGGAACTCGGAAATATTGATTTTGAGATATAGCCAAACAAAGGAATTATTTCCCTATGTCTCCTGTTGTTTTGGAAACTCTTTGATTACTCATAACTGGTTGTTCAATTTAAATAGGGTTTTCTGCAAAATACAGCTTTGTAAATGTTTTTTACTCTCATATAAGAAACTGAAAATTTATCATTTCCGAGTTCTGACTGATTTTGCTAGATCGCATCACATATTAGAAAGCCTGATAAAATCTGCCACGAAATCCCATGCTTCACTCTTTTATACCAAACTAGTAAAACTGAAAAAAAAAAAACATATTCTAAGCACAGCACATTCTGTCACATTCACCATGTTATAGCGCTTGGGATTTTCCATAACGTTGAAATCCAATGATGACATTGAGTCATGTGGGAATCCCCTAGATATTAATAAATTAATTGTTTTTGAATCAACTTGATTACATGATCATGCGCGGCTTTTTTTGGGGGGGGGGGGGCTTTGGGGGCGCTAGCCCCCGGGGTAAAAGCAGAGGGCGGCCAAAATGAAGGGGCGGCGGAAGAAGAAGGGGCGGCAAAAACAGGGGCGGCAAAAACGAAGGGGGCGGCAAAACGAATTAGTAAATAAAAAGGGCGGCAAAATTTGAAAGAGCATAAAAAATTTGAAAAAATGGAACTATACATGAAAATGTGCTGCTTTTTTTTTTTTGCTCTTCACTTTTTATCTGCTCTCCCCGTGGCTCATCTGGTAAAGGCGGGCAGATGACCCATGATAAAAGATCTCGTTACAGTCGGTTCCGATCAGGGTAATAAGCCCGATTGTCCTGTAAAATTGCCCCGACCAGCTATCTACGGCGACCCTTCGTTCACCAGGACACTTGTGCCTGGCCGAAGTTTCGTCAGCGTTATCTCCTTGATTTCAGCTGTTGGTGCCTAGATATGCTCGACATAAAAAATAGATTGACTAACGAAGATAAGGATAATGAACTGAGTGCAATGCATTCGTCAAGATAATCGCACGCGCCGTGGAGTTATTGCATTTAGCTCGCGAGCCGATAGGCTCAAGAGCTAAATGCAATAACTCCATGGCAAGTGCAATTATCTTGACGAATGCATTTGCACGATACATTATCCGTCATACACTTTGAGTGTAGGCCTATTAAAACAATAGGCAATATTAATTGCTGCATTCATTATATTAGTTTTAATATTAGGGAAATATCTTACATTTTAAAAACACCGTCAGGACATTGACCAGCTACGTAGCATTTAACTGGTAAAGAAAATCAATCCCTGTATAAGTTTGCTATCAATGGTATCGATTGCGCCATACGTCATACTTTAGTAACTTATTCACGCATGGTTTGTAACCAATTGACTTTATGTTGTGATCATTTAGAGCACTGAACCAGTTCAACGATCGATTTAGATGTCCGACTAGTACTACGGTGAATATCAACTGGACTTTATAGCTCTATAATTTGAACTTTAAAATCTACTTATATTAAAACACACGACATTGGGATTTAACAATTTGTTCAGTATTATCATAGGCCTTCAAACACATGTGTTTGAAGGCCTATGGTATTATAAAGCATGATCATGATATTATGCGCTAGTGTGTGTTTCCCGGGCCCGGCTATGTTATTTTAGATATAGGCCTACACGTATTTCATTTGTAAAATGCTGAATATTTTGCAATGGTGTCATCTTGTATAATTATGATCCACCTGTTTTTGGCCCTTTTTAATTAATAGAAGCTCGATTATTCTCATTTGATGTTTGATTTATTTGAGGTCAGACTGCCCTACCCCAACCCTAAACCCTAACCCTAAACTCCGTAAACGAGGACTGGACTCAAGTCTAGCGAGTTGCACCCTATTCGGTAATTGTACCCTATTATAGAACACCGTTTGTAACTATACCATTTTAACACCACAGAATGTATATTCGTACTTTTTTGATGGTATATATATCGAACAGACAATTGTATAGTTGTGTGACCTCTGTGTCGAAAGCGTCACCTAACTCTACTATATGGTTATGTGAAAGTAGTATTTCTAGTATTTGAGCGTGCACGTATTATCTAGAATCTATTGTTTAGCGTGCAGGTTTTAGATAATGCATTGTTTAGCGTGCAGGTTTATATAATTTGGGCTGTGAAGGGTAGTTCGCGAAAATAATGCACGGGAGAAGAATACATAACGATGAATAGAAACGGGCACTGGAAGTGTATTACTTGTTAAACGAATATTCTACGTCTAATATTTGGAGTATTATATATAGCCCTTTAAGTCTTGATTCTTGAGTGGATTCATACATGTACAGTTAGCTTATAATTATACATTAATAAGATTTATATAAATAAAATTAATTAAACCGGTAATTATAATATACCATGTTTTCACAGTGGAACAAATTGGAATCTTGAATGGTAATTTAATAGAGTACTTGTAAGTAGGCAATTTGTAGCTCAAAAACTCGGTCGAACAAATCCTCTTTAAAGCTTACAATACTAAGATCCACTTATAAAGTGTTAGTTAACTTGATTGACCGCAGATTTGTACTAATTGTGGTTCACCGGAAAATGATAAGGCCATCATATAGATTTTATAGTGCAATAGGCTATTCCAGAAATTAATCGCACCCCCTAAAGAAGACATGTAAGTTTGTACCATAAATTTTTGGGAACTGCCAGACAGGGTTTTCTTTAACGCACAAAACACGCGTATTTACGCGTTCAGGGACTTTTCTGATTCCTTCAAATCCTTAGTCCCAAAGCCCAATGCGTACAAAATCTTGAAAACGTACGCGTTCAGATATTGCAAGAATTGAATAGAGAAACACCTGATATTGTGTATTTATTCTCGGCTTTTGGCATTTAGGATCTATACTCCCGATATGTAGGACAACGAAAGGCTTTATGGACCGGCATTTCACAATTTTCAGCTTTTCAACTGTTCAAATTTAAATTTTACACAGTAATAGTGCCAAAATGGTCCACCAAATCGCTTCAATTAGGTCTTCATTTTGCAAAATTTTCTAAGGGAGGAACATCACCCTGCGTAGTTGATAAACAAATGGCCACTTTCACTTCTGCTTTCGACATTTGCCAATTTATGTTTAACACAATTTATATGCCTATAGGGAAAACTTGCCGTCCACGAAAGACTCCATGGACTGCTCATTTCACAAATGTTCGGCTTTTTTTCAAACTAAAATTTTACACATTAATATTGCCAAAATGATCCACCAAATTGCTTCAATTAGATCTTCATTTTGCAAAAGTTTCTTACTTCTCAGGGGGCATCTTTAAATATTATTATTTTCTTCTAAAATTGCCCCACCCCCTTCTGACTGCTCTAGATCCGCCACTGCTCCAAACAGTGGTGTAGATTCTTTTTGCCCCGCAGGGGGGGGGGGGGTCTTGAAATATAGTGAATCCAGCACCTTTTGGAGAAAGAATAAGTTAATGGTACAAAAACTTTTACCATTTTCAACCTAAACTGTTGAAATATGGCGAAAAAGTGGAATAAATTCGCGAGAAGCGCGCAAAAATTTGCACTTTTGGGGCTAAAATGGCCAAATATGAGGTTAATTTGGTCAGAAACCCACATACAGGCATCAACATTGGGTGATGATTGTATGGACTATCCCCCTGGCAAAATATTGGGGAAGAATCCCCCCCCCCCCACCCGGATCTACGCCTATGGCTCCAAAAACACACGTGTGGCCAAGTGGATAAGGCGCCTGACTCATAATCCATAGGTTGCGTTGTTTGTTTCAATGTTGCAATATTGGCGCAAATTGCACTGTGTCTGTTTAGTTGTGTTTAATGTACAATTCTAGCAATTTGACCTGCGGGTCACCATTAGAGTTTGAAATAAAAACCTTCCTTTTTTTACATATTGTTAAAAATGTCTTCAAAAATAATATTATAAAAATACCCCTTGGGCAATGTTTTTGACTCCTTCAGAGGGAAAATTCACAATTGAAAGGGTAAAAAAAAATTGAAAATACCCCTTCAGCAAAATGCTTAAAGAAAACCCTGCTGCCAGACCAAAATGTTATCCAAAAAAAAATGGGAAGTCCCATTTTGACAATAAAATGATTAAAAAATTGGGAATTCCCGGTGTCCGTAAATAAGACAGACAAATTTTTGCCGAAGTTTTTGGGATTTCCCAAGCCTAAAATAAAAAGGTGTCGTTTTCTTGGGAATTCTCGTGTCTTCTTAAGGGTTGTGAAAATAATGACCTTTTTGGGGGGAGGGGGGATTTCCAGAGCAAAAAATGGTGAAAAATTTGGGAATCCCATCTCTTCTTTAGAGGGGGTGCCTTTAATTTCTGGAATAGCCCAATGTGTGATAGAAGGAAAAATTATAATGTTGATGGTCTTATAGCTGTCTTAAGATCCCACGCAGGACCACTTAAAGTGGAACATTGTTTACAAGTAATAAGGATAAGTACATAAAAGTATACATTTTCAGAAAGGAAAATATGCAACGAATTCATCTAGCACGGCAGCACTAAATATCCAAATCGACGAAAATTGCATATTTGTGTTCTAAAGACATAAAACAAGTAATATTTTCTCGAATTTTTTATTTTTTTTCTTCATTTTAAAACTATACCCTAAAATATCCAAAATGTTGGTCAACATTTTTAAAAAGTCATATTTGATCCTTTTTTACTCATATTTTTAAAACGGAGCTAGTGTTGTGTCTTTAGATCACACATATGCAATTGTTAGTTTTAGTCGATTTAGATATTTAGGGTAAGTTTTTATGGTGGACCGAAAAAAAAATTATAATTGTTGTTGCATTTTTAGTGGTCAGAGGATTTCCTAACCGGAACTAATTTCCTAGACTCCTGCTGGTGCCAATAAAATATACAAGTACCCTGTTTCCCGTGGTGGGTATGCTCAGCCGGAATGGTGGGTCTTTGAGAGCTGACGGCGTACCGGTAAAAAAAGGGGGGGTCTTTTGGAGCTGTGAACAAGTAAAAGGAGGGTCTTTTGTATCTGCGAACAGTCAAAGTCAAGGGTCTTTCTTGGCAATTTATGTGTCAGTTAGAGCTGACAAAAAAATCAAGTGTCTTTCAGAGCTTTATTTTGGTCAAATGGGGGGTCGAAGTTGCGAAATCCAAAAAGAGGGTATTTCCGGAGGAACATACCCGTATAGGCATTTGTGTGTGGGTGTGTGGGTGTGTGTGTGTGTGTTTGTTTGTTTGTTTGTTTGTTTGTTTTTACTCTTTTACTTTCTCTCACCAAAATATCTAACAGTGGTTTAAACGGACTTCCAGCATATTTTTGATGAAGATATGCGCCATGCTTTGACAGTTCAAGGATAATAACGCTTTATTTTCAATTGTTTGTTTGATATTGTTATGTGCCCTGAGTAATTTAATTTGATGATTTATCTTTGTTTACAAAGTTACATGAGTGATGACATTTTGGGGAATTCTCTCAAATTGAGCAAAACAAGTTGAATGATATCTAAGTTGGAATATTTGGAAACCCCCCTTCAGATTGTAAAGAGATGACATCATATATGGGATTCCCCTCAGGAAGTGATGTAATGGGATTTCCCTCAGGAAGTGATGTAATGAGAAAGGTTAATGTTATAATTAAGGCTTGGGAATTCCCACAATCACATTTGGCTATTAATATTTGGGGATTTCCAACTGCTTAGTATATAAGAAAAGGTAAACATATTTCTTCACAGTTTAGAGTGTTGATCTGGGCTAGCTAGCTAATATGCTTACAGTCCAATTCCTTCAAAGAAAGGAAATTGCAAACCAGAAATATTTTATGTAGTCAAAGTACTACTATTTGCCAGTGTTGTCGGAGAAGATCTAGAATACGTCCAAGAACGTACTTCTTCCAAGAAAGGAATATATATTCTTCTGTCGACTTGCTGAAGTCTGGTGTTTTGATTCAACGCAACTGTCAAAATAAGTGGGGACAACTGCATCCCGCTTCCTGAAGATATTGTGTGAAAGGTGGAAATAGCACCAAGTTTGGAGAAAGCAGCGCAAGGAGTTAAATTTGGAGAACTGCGCAAGGAGTTTAGTATTGGAGAACGGCGCAAGGAGTTTAGTATAGGAGAACTGCGCAAGGAGTTATAAACGTGTTTGGAGAACACCATTTTCGTATGAGGATTTTATACGCAAGGATTTATAAATGCAAGTGTACAATGGACTTCGCTGATTTTCGCAGGACAAGTGAATAAGGATATATTACATCAGTCGTCCAGAACATTGCAAGAACTTTATGATCACCAAGAAGAAGAATGCTGGCTAAGTACTAAATAGATAAAGAGTGATTATATTTGATTATTGTGTATGTGCATTTGTTGTCATATATGGTACCAATAATAACGTGCTGTCAATTAAAGACTTAGATTTTGTTAGCATAATTAAACAGTGTATTTGTGTTGTGCATTCGTGTGAGTTCGGGTAAAAGGTGATTTTGGCCTTGAGTCAAGTACGACTCGTAACAATATGCAAAAGGAATTTAAACAAAATTTAAACTGATTATTGTGAGTGTGAACGTAATGACTTTGCATTGGTTATTATTATGAAAAGTCGAAACATTTTGATTGGACCTCGAAATTTTCTTCAGGGCTCCAAAAGCAAAATGTTTAGATTTTTCACTATACCATTGATATGCGGAGCAATGAACCTCTAAATAGCATTGCGAAACACTATCTAATCTAAAATCTGATCTATATGACATTATGAGTGTATTTCCTTGCTTTTTTTAATGCGTTATTTTGAGTAGTACAAAATCGTCATTGTATTGATTACTTGACGTTTCAATTACATAACGCGCCAAGGCTTTGGCTTCATCAAATGGCTGCCTTGTGCTGTTATGTGTTTAGTTTCTTAAATAATTACTATTGAATTTATTTATTCGTTCGTTTCTCTTCCTTTCTCTGTTCTTATTTTGTCTTAAAGCCTACACTTTACTGAATCATTTCCCTCTCTTCCCTTCTCCTTCGCCCTTTCTTTCTTCTGATTTTTGTCTTCATCCCCTCGCCTCTCGATCGCCCCTCCGCTTCACAATATTTTACCTTATATGTAAGCAAAATAATTATCAAGCACGAATCACGTGATTTTGCTTTAAACAAACTCACATTGGCAATAAAATTGAATAAAAACATCCGCACATGATATTCGAAATTCCCGGGCACTGAAATTGTCTAGTGCAATGACGTACCAGTAATACAACGAAGGCTGACGACAATTGAGCACAAATAACAATTACGCTAAAAGGTTTTATGGTCAATATGAGTTTGTTTTAAATAAAACCACGTGATTCGTGCGTGATAATCAGTTTTCTAACATTATATTATAAGGCATAATGTTATGACTGCCGGAGACTTCCTTTAAAGGGCAGTTCTATTGCAAAAACAACATCATAGTCATTGGAAAGCTACTATTATAAGGACAATTAAAATTACTCCTTTTTGAGAAAATAAGACGTTTAAAATTGATATTCCGCAAACACCAACTTAAGCGGTGAGTTCCTTCGAACGAGACAGATTTGGCCTAGAAAAAGGTGACGTCATGAAATACGTATACTGTTGTTGTTCACAGAAAAAAACCTCTAAATTAAGTATTACAAATCTAATGGTTTTTAAACAAATGGATAAAATCAACCGCTTCTTTTTTGTATATTAGTAAATTGTGATATTACAATTCATATGTATAATATTAATCTCATGAGAAATATTAGGCCTAAAAATAAATAAATAATTTGAGCTTAGAATTTCATCGTGATCATCTGAGACTAGCATATAAACCGTGTAAAGTCCACAAACTCATGTATATCACTGTGCGATATCAGTTGGATGAAATATTACAAAGCAAACGCACAGTAACAATAGTGCGTGGGCTTTGTTTCCGAAATGAGAACAATAGTCTGCATATTGTTATTCAGCATTGTTATGGTAAATAATAGTACAACTTATTGTTGCTAATGTCAAACTTGTCACACAAGTAAATGAGGGCATGATATCAAGCGCAAACAAATATTTCTGCTAAATAACTTGGGATTTATATTCCCTTATAAATTGTCCTTTTTATATGGACATTTTAACTTAAGCTTGTATTTTGTATAATCTTTGCCATATGAGTTCAAATTTTAATTATTATGTTATTGATTTACCATGTGTATAATATGTAAATTTACTGTTTATCAATATGTATTACAGTATTTATAATTGTATGAGGGCCTGCTTGGAAAGCAGTGCCTGACACTGAAGTGGAATTACCCTCAATAAAGAAAGATTATTATTATTATTATTATAATTATTATTATTATTATTATCATTATTATTATTATCATTATTATTATTATTATTATTATTATTATTATTATTATTATTATTATTATTATTATTATTATTATTATTATTATTCATTCATTCATATTCATTCATTCATTCATATTTTATTTTCATCAATCATCAACATCAATATACAAGTGATACTAATAGCTCAACAAAGTAATAAAATTAAATGTAAACAAGAGTCATTGGTATAAATAAATATCAATACATTTAGGCAGTAACAATTAAATCAATATAATTAAGTTAGAATAGCATTACTATGTATGATTGACCAAAATACACTTTAAATGCATAGTGATATTACGAGCGTGCTTATAGTAGTTTATCACGGAAATACCACACTGCAATGGCAATTGATTTTGAAGTACTTCTACGATGATAAGCGCCTTACAACGGATAAGCTGGCTCTCTACAAACATGCTCAGTGAATAATACAATACATACTATCAACTATAACATAGCAATACATGATAATAAATATAAAATTTTTAATGTTTTTAATAATATAACATAATAGAACATAATAATGTAATGATAATATAGTAATATTATAATATAATAATGTAATAACATAATGATAAAATAGTATAATAATAATATTTCTAATTCTCTTAGTTATAGTGATGGCAGAGTACATTTTAAATGTTTGTTGATCATGTTGATACAATGGATGCATAATATAATGCATAGTAATGCATGATAAGAATCATAAGTATGATACATTAGATTTTACAAAATACATAAATGACCATTGATACAATGGATAACAATGTTAATGAGTCAATCTCAGCATACTTTACAGTGAGAGGGGCTATACATGATGACAGAGATTTTATTTTAGAATTAGGTTGTTGAGCAAAATGAAAATGGGAGGGGAAAAAGATGATTGACGAGGACTCTGCTAAACGCGGGGCGTGGGGTGCAGAGACCTCGTTGACAGACAAACACACACATTATCCGATAAGAAGAAGAAGAAGAAGAGAGCGAGGGAGAGAGAGAGAGAGAAAGAGAAGAAAATAGGAAAGAGGGAGAGGAATGAAAGAGATAGCGGAGAATAGTGAGGGTCATAGCTACTACTTAAATCAAGAGCAAGATGGAACAAGTGTCGAAGGCTTCTGGTGATTCCGACGAAACAGTAATAGGGCCTAATGTGAAGAAGCTCGGTGAGTACTATTGTAAGAGGGCAGACAATGGATGACAATTAAAGCACACAAAGGAACCAGAATAAGGCAAAATTAGCAATCCATACAAGTACCGAAGGCTTCGAGTATAGGCAGCGGCTACGCCGATTCATACTTAAGGACCATAGATTTTTTCAACCTGCTTTTGAAAGCAACATGGGACACAGAGTGTCTGATGTTGAGTGGAATAGTGTTCCAGAGAAGGGGTCCTTTGGTTTTAGAAGTATTGCCAGCTAAAATAGTGTTAGTATGGATGATGAATGACTCATTGGCATGTCTCGTGTTATAAGAATGAGCAGATACATCTACGTTAAAGAAATTGTCATGTAGAAGATCTGGAGGAGAAGACCATTATGAAATTGATACATAAAAGAGCCAAGTTGAAGTTTGTATATATCATAGAGTTTTAGAGTGCGAAGGGAGGAAAATAGAGGGTCAATATAGTGTCCGCTTCATTTACTTACGTCAAAGCCCGCTGCCTTGAAAATTAGTTTCGCTTCAAATGGGGGAAGAACACGTACGAGCCTGAATTTACCCACACAATTTCTCTTTTTTCAGGAGAAATACGCATAAAAAAATTGCAACGAGTGTACATACATACATACATACATTTAATTCTTATAAGGCGCAATATCCAGTATGATCAAGGCGCCATACAAAATACAACAAATAATACCACATGAAATATAATACAAAGCAAAAATACAAAAGATTAAAACAAATGAGTTTTCAGGAGTTTTTGAAAACTGCAGTTGAACTGGCATTTCTTACATGCTGCGGAAGTGAGTTCCAAAGTGATGGGCCTGCAACGGAGAAGGCTTGTTCACCTATACATTTCTTACTAAATGGTATTGCAAGAAGAGTCTTGTCTGTTGCAGACCGTGTAACCGGAGCCGTTGAAGGACGATTTATGTGAGCAAGTAAGTTGGCAAGATATTCAGGACCACAGTCATTGAGACATTTGTAAACATGAAGACATATCTTAAATTGAATACGTTTTGTGACCGGTAACCAGTGCAGTTTTTTAGAAGAGGTGATGGACTATCGAGTCTGGATGCATAGAAGATCAGTTTTGCAGCTCGGTTTTGAAGGGACTGGAGGCGAACGAGATCTTGTGAGTTTGCGCCATACAAGAGGGCATTGCCGTAATCAAGACGGGAGAGAAACAATGCTCGGACGACAAGGTGACGTGTGTCCTGGTCAAGATAACGGCATATGCGGCGGATATTGCGTAATTGATAATTTCCAGATGATACCAGACTGTTAACTTGTTTACACATTGTCATATTCGAGTCAAAAATTATTCCAAGGTTTCGGATGTTACATGATGGTTCAATATGGATGTCGGCGATCTTTAACTGTACTTTGGGGAGCTTTTGAAGGCTTTGGTATGACCCGGCTATAAAAAATTCAGTTTTATCATTGTTCAATTTGAGTTTGTTTTGATTCATCCATTCCTTTCCTTTATTTCGGCAATGCACTGCTCAAGTTTCGCAAGTGCTGTTTCAGCAGCACCTGCTATCTTTGGGTTGAATGATACATAAAGTTGAGTGTCATTAGCATATGAATGAAAAGAAACACTGTGACTACGAATAATAGCTCCCATCGGTTGTGTATATATAACAAATTGAACTGGTCCAATGACGGAACCCTGTGGGACACCATAAACTAGTTTTGACTGTTCAGAAAAAACATTAGCAATACTTACACTACTACATCGAGAACTCAGATAACTATCGAACCACTTAAGTACAGTACCAGACACACCTATATCATTTTTCAGACGATCAAGTAGCAAACCGTGATCCACTGTATCGAATGCTGCAGACAGATCAAGAAGGACCATGAAAACCACTTCTTGTCTGTCTACAGCATTCAGTACATCACTTTTTACTTTGAGTAACGCTGTTTCTGTACTACAATTTGACTTATACGCAGACTGGTAAACTTCACCCAGATTATATTTGGCCATGTAGTCGTTAAGTTGGTTTGTCACAACCTTTTCAATAACTTTTGACACAAACAAAATATTTGATACTGGCCTATAATTCTTTAAATTATTCCGATCTAATGATGGCTTCTTTAAGATCGGAGATATCACAGCTCTTCCAAGTGATTTAGGAAATATACCAGTACTCAAAGATGAATTTATGATACGGGTGAGTGTTGGAAGAAATACTTCAAGATTTTCTTTCAATAACCATGTGGGAATGGGGTCTATGACACTAGACTTGCTATTACAATCCCTCACTAGTCTTCGTACCTCATCAGGGGACATAATGGTGAATTCATTAAAACTATGAACATTATTATTTGGTCTAACATCATAAAAAGTACATTCATTAGTTTCAGACTCAATACTGTCCAGATCATTTCTGATTTTCGAGACCTTTTCTTCAAAGTAGTTTGCAAACTGATGACACAGTGACTTAGTTGAGTCACATGATGGTAAGGTACGGTTATCTTTGTTCAACAGATTGTTTACAGTTTTAAACACACCCTTTGTGTCAGCATCAGATAATTTGTCTTTGTAATACTTGGTTTTATTAGTTTCAATAAGTTGATTAACCTTTTGCTTTTGATCAATGTACGCCTTCCTATCTTCAGACGTTCGAGATTTTCGCCACCTACGTTCATATTTTCTGCGAACCTGTGTTTCAGTCTTGATTTCACTACTGTACCAGGGAAAACGGGGTCTATTTGTACGCACCTTCACCTTCGTAGGGGCATGTTGGTCAAGAATTGTTATAACTTTAGAGTCATACTCAGTAACCAACTCATCTAAAGTTAACTCATCTGAGATAGTACACAGTGCTTTAGTAACATCAGCCTGAAACGCTACCTGGTCCATTTCTTTGAAGTTACGGACCTTGACAGATTTTTTGGTTAGAGTAGGTTTATTTCTGTTTACATAACAATGCAGGAAAATGCAAGTGGTCAGAAAAGAGATTTACTTGGGACTCACATCTAAGAATAATCCCATCCTCAAGTCGAGCCAGGAAAAGGTCGATGGTATTACCAGATATGTGTGTAGGACCCTCAGCATACTGATAAAAACCAGCAGTCTCATAAGATCTAATGAACCTCTTAACTTCAGACTTCCAAGGCTCATTTACATCCCAGCAAACACAAAACGTTTTCGACATCATTCGATAAAGGTTATAAAATTTTGTAAGAAACGTTTAAATGTCTTTTTATATATATTATATATTGAGAGTATAAAACGTTTTCATAACCTTAAAAAACATTTTTGATAATCTACTGCTCAGCAAACAAAAAAGTTTTACAGAAAACGTTTAAATGTCGGGTTATATAAATGGTATAAAAACGTTTTAATAACATTCCAAAAACATTCTTGAAAACTTGATACAAAACATTCTAAACAGAATGTTATTTTGTGGTTGAAAAAATATTTTGCGAAAAATGTTTGCCCAAAATATTTTCAATAACGTTTTAAAAACGTTTTCTTGACCTTTTTATAACCCGACATTTAAATGTTATTAAAAGTTTTTGAAAAAAACATTTAAAGAACATTTCTGTGTTTGCTGGGTTCAAACATTTTAACATAATGTTATTTAAGTTTATTTAATATTTGGCAAAAATGTTTGTAAAAGTAGTTTACAATAACATTTTTTGAAAACATTTAAAAATATTGTTGCAGTGTGTTTTCATACAAAACGTTTTAAAACGTTATCATGACCTTTATATAACCCGACATTTTAATGTTATTAAAATGTTTTTACCTAAACCAAAAGCCAAAATATAACTTATTTAAAACGTTATTAAAACGTTTTTGTGTTTGCTGGGATGTATGTTAAGATCGCCTAATAACACCACTTTATTGGGGAAAAGTGATACCTCACCAATAAAATCATCAAACTCAGTTAAGTAGTTTGAAGTACGTAAACGATTTACGGAAGAAGGGGTGGTCTATATATTACAATATACTGAATTCCACTTGTTAAATCAACAACACTTGCATGTTCAAAATTTACAGTAGTAGAACCAGTTTGTACAGTACGAAGGTTCACAGAGTCTTTGCTTATTATACCGATTCCGCCATGATTGCTTGTGCCTCTTGGAAAGTGGAGAAAGAGTAAAATGGTGGTGTACATTCTCTAATGACTGAATCATCGTTCTCATTTATCCAGGTCTCAGTAAGGAACATTACATCAATGTCATTTTGAATCAGAAAATCTGCAAGGAGTGTTGTTTTGTATCTAATTGACCGAGCGTTCCAAGCGGACAGATGAAGGTATGAAGGTATCAAGTGTCAACTTGTAATGTAATAATTATTCTCTTCGAATGGAGATAAACCAGGTCAGTTACCAATAAATGGCGGAAACAAAAGGTACCACTTTATGTATATCGGAAAATCAAAGAAACAATGCGTTACGTAATCTATTATTTATATCTCCAAGTTATATAACTTTAACTCTCTCCACGTGGGTGTCGACTGCAGACGACAATTTTGTTTATTTCAAACATTTCATCATGACCGTATTTGAAATCAGCATAAAAAATGCATTATAATAAGTGCATTATAACAAGTACGCAGAACATTAAATGACCAATCACGAACAAGAACAATTGCCACTTGTCGTCGGTGTTTGACACATCCGCCTTAGGGTTTTGGAATATTATATAATACGGTATACTGATTTTTCTTGGCTGAAACTGTCTTGCCCTTGAGAAAGATTTTGCCTATACGATTTGGACTTAACTATTGAAATATGTACCATTTTACACCTGCCGACTAGATTTGCCTTAACCACGATTTTACCTACACGATTTGGAATTTAATATTTGGAATATACTGTTTAACCGATTCGACTGGATTTGTTATGACAACTACATTTGCCTAATGTTATAAAAAGACTAACTCTTTTATCCTTGCCGACTGGAAAGCTATTGCTGATGCGGACGCTTTTATTTTTATTTCACCATCATAACCCAATTTGCATAGAGGATATTGTAATGTAGGTTTTGCGGATTGCCTACATGTACATAATTCATTGGGTATTTTTCAGACAAAATCTGCCGATTTTGCTAAACTTCGACTATCTGATGACCAAGAATATGGCAGTAGATGATTACCCCCATTATCAACTTCGGATTGGAATCAGATTTCGCTCTTGGAATACACTATGTAACATGATAGCTGATTTGAACTACCTACACTCTATTTTAGTTGTAATATCCTACTCCATTGCTTTAAAGTGGAACACATTTTCAATATAATTCATATCTTGAGTGGAAATATGACAGATTACGTGTACAGGAAGCCAGCTAAAATTGGGTCACACAAATTCTCTGTAAACACTAACATTTATTTTTCCAAACACCACTTTCTTAAAAGAACTTATAGATGGGTGCATTGCCGCCATATATTCGGATGGCGTGAGTACAAAATCTGCGGTTTAGTTTAATTTGTGGTGCTTATGTACAGTGTCCAGTGGCGTAGCTAGGGGTTGTGGCGCCCGGGGCAAGGATGTGTAATAGCGCTCCGGCACCCATTTTTGAAACAATTGTTGCCGGAGCGCGCAAAAATCTGCACAAACACCACTTTAACGAAATTTAGTTACAATGAAGTTGAATTTCGTTCTTAAATTGAGATTTCAAATGACTATTGTGCTGAAATGCGCGTAAGCGCGCGAAAATGTTGACTTTCACCGCTTGGAGGGGCCGGGCGCCGAATTAATTGTTTTTATCCACCGTCATTTCGGCGCCCCCTAAATGTGGCGCCCGGGCACGTTGTCCCCCCTTGCTTCCCTCCCTATTTACGCCACTGACAGTGTCACACAAAAGAAATATATATCTTGTGAGATGTTTTGTTCCGCAGGAACATAATTGGCCCACATTGATCAAAACATCCAGTACCAATTCTTACCATATCCTCTGTTTGTATAACGTCCTTTAAGCGTGAATTATATGTGTGAGACAGATACTGGTAAGAGGTAAAACGCTGTCTCTTGTACGTCTCTTGTACAATATGTTATCAAATAGTTGCTTGGTTCAATGGATATGAAAGTGCCTGGAGGCCAGGATATGTAGCAGAGACATTTACCCTCTGTTTAGTATGTAACAAGGCATCTCATTGGTCCTGCTGTTTGAAATCACAATGGCCGAGTTCTCAGTTCATTGACTTTTATCTGTATCATTAATGTTATTGGGTCTTGGGATGTGACCCAAGTAATGACAGTAATATAATAATGTCAATAAAAACATGTATATTATTATCTGATGCATACACACCAGTGTGAAAACTGACCCCTGATAGTGCATGTGATATATGACCGTGGAGTAATGCAAATCACATTACAAAATATTGACATTTACTGCCATGAGTCAAGAGATAGTAGGACTCTTCATGTTTAAGGGTAGATGCGGTATTGTTGGTCGAAGCAGGAATAAATAAAGATGGGGAAGGGTCAGTCAAGGAGAAATGTAATCAAACTACTATGGACGTCGTCATTACCCTGCCATCGCGTAGGCCTGGAATACTACCGCGATTTCTACCGTGGTCCGCGTTCCAGTAATGAAAACGGTTAGACTTTTTCAAGCCTGCTACAGTGCATTTTTTCAAATGTTGAACATCTATTTTAAATATTTGAATGGCAGTTTTTTATTGATTACATCCAACCGACCAACAATCCCGCTATCCTGGTCAAGATATACAAGAAAATATTGTTTCAAACACGAAAATTAGCCCTGAGTTACACGCCTACTCGTAAGACTTGACAATAGTCTATTTAGATCATCGTTGTCAAGGTCGAGGTGATTTACCCCCGATGATTGACAGTTGGCAACGTGTAACTGTACGCGTAGCCATGGTAGCGGACGCGCTCGTTAGCACCCCGGCGCGTTTGTTAGCACCCCATGGCGGCCCCCATACGTGTGTCAAATTTTGTGGTTCGCGGCAGCTTCTGTACTGCATACCGTAGCATGCAAATTTGGCCAAATTTGGAGAATCGGCGAACCACTGTCAACCCCTGGTCGAAGCAGCCAAAATATCGATTTCATTATCTAAATCAATATATTATTGAAAAATTACACTTTGATGCTTTGCAAAAGTTCATTCTACAAATCATAATACTTGAAAACATGCTTGATTCATTGTTGTTAATGAGTTATGTACGTTTTACAAAAGTGTTGTTGTTTCAGCCTTATACAACATAACTCAAGAACCACAGGACCTACAAAAGTATATCTGTGATACCTGAATCCTTCTGCACACTTGCCATGAAATGATAATGCAACTTTTGCTAAAGCTCATTACCATTCGAAAGATGCTGTGAACTACAAAATCTACAACATTTTAAAATAGTTGCTAACCTTAAGTATACTATCCAAAGTAATCAGACTAAAGACATATTTATTAAAAAATTAAAAAAACAGTATTAACCTCAATTAAAGTAGAAAAGGTTCTTTTTTTTTTTTCCAATTATTCTGGTACTTACTCAGAAATATTTCAATTCCTATCAGGAATCTTGATCACTCTGTTGTGGTGTTTCTAGATGTTTGATGAAACGGCAACACTGTTTGGTCTTGATGACGTTTCCAAACTTCCTGGTTGCCGTTTGTTGATGAGTTGATCGTAGATCTTGTCTAGTTTGTAAGCCCCCTCGTCTTTGTTCATGGTGTTATTATGCCCCTACTTCTTATCCAGATTGCTTCCTTCAGCCAGCGTGTTGTTTTGTCTGCTTCTTGGTCAATGATCTGTGCCTCCTCCCACCCAATTACGTGATTTTTTGCTGCTACATGTTCTGCTATTGCTGATTTATGAATTTCTGATGTTGAGACTTTTCTTTGAGCCCTAGTATAGCTTTTTGCACTCACTTTCTCAGTTTCTGTTTTATGTTCTGAAAGTCTTGTACCGAACAAGCGACCAGTTTCACCAATATATGTTTTGGGACAGTTTTGGCACGGTATTTCGTAAATAGCCTCTGCTGTCTGCAATGGGTCGCGTTTGTCCTTAGGGTGTACAAGTAGGTTTCGTAGTGTGCGGTGGGGTTTGAAACAAGTTGAAAATCCGTGTTTCTTGAAAACCCTGGAAACACGTTCTGACAATCCCTCAACATAAGGGGGCTTACAAACTAGACAAGATCTACGATCAACTCATCAACAAACGGCAACCAGGAAGTTTGGAAACGTCATCAAGACCAAACAGTGTTGCCGTTTCATCAAACATCTAGAAACACCACAACAGAGTGATCAAGATTCCTGATAGGAATTGAAATATTTCTGAGTAAGTACCAGAATAATTGGATCTGAAAAAGAACCTTTTCTACTTTAATTGAACTATGAACGATCCTGATGAATCTGTTTCAAGAGTATTAACCTCGTAAATCAGACTAGTGTTATTTCATTCAGCAATGTACTGATGTCCCATGAACTGAAAGACATCGTGATTAGCCCTGAAAGAGGGAAAATAGTTATAATTATAATTTGAATGTTTTAGAGTAGTGTAATAAATTAGCTAAGTCGCAGTCCATGCTTACTCTCTTAAAATGATAATTATTGAGCTAGCTTGACTTGAAATCCCCACGGGCAAGGAATCAACTGCTTATTATATCGGTTACACGGGGAACTGTTCCTCGCTGGTATGGTTTATTGTGGTATGTAAAGGGTGTGCGTTTCTTGGCTGCATCTTTAATTTTGGGAACATGTCATGTTGGATAATTGCTAATAGAAATGTTAGCACTTGTCAGCTGTCATTAAATCACAGAAGGGGTGCAATGTAGCTTTTCGCTCTTGTGGTATCTCTTAGCAAATCATTACGCCATTGGACGAGATTTGTATCTTGACACCATTCCTCGGCCTCAAATCGATCGTACCATTTCATCTGATGTTCATGAATAATGAAAATGAATCTGTTATTCACATATTTACTTTATTTAAGTCATTATTTTGGCGCTATAACACCGCACGTATACGTGGAAAAGCAATGCAAGGTAGATTCTTAAGGGGGCACATGTTACAAGTCTCTTAATAGTCAGGGGCCTTACGTCATTTGGTGAGCAGTTCATGTTTATTTTGTTGTTTGAACTGAAATCCAATCTACATGAACGACTGAATCAAATGAACCATGCTGTCAATTTTTCTGATGGGGTTAAGGAGGTAAAATCCAACAAGATGGCGGCTAAGTTAACATGGTCCAATCACGTTGTTTAATACCTCACATTCTTCCTCTAATCATAAGGAACAAAAAAAGTCAATGGTTGAACATCTCTAGGATGATTGGTTATGGTAAAATATACAAAAGGTCAACGAACTTTTGAATAGTGGACAAGCTTTCAATATTATCTGATTGAAGCGAAAATGGTGTCCAATTATTCCGCTTGACACAAGCAACAAAAAAGTTTAAAGTTTTGCATATCTAAAATGTATAGATGGGTATAAAACTGCAGGTCAAAGGTTAACCAGTATAAACCCCCATGGTCCTATGTCACCATGGTCACCTTGACCATATTATACAATTTAGCATTAAAACACAAAAACCAATCATCCTAGAGATATGCAAACATTTATCAGAAAAATTGGCAGCAAGATTTGATTCATTGGTCCATGTAGATTGGATTTCAGTTCAAAAATGAAAATAAACTTGAAAGGACTACGGGAGGCGATTTTGCTACTTAAGGCCCTGGACTACAAAGGTCTGTGCAATAATTATGATGGGGTGTATGGGGAGGGGAAGGGGGAGGGGGTTGGGGCACTTGACGTGCTGACGTAAATACAACCAATTTTTCCCAGTGGATTGTTAGTAGCATAGATGTGCTAACATAGCCGGCCTGTTACTGGTTAAGCCAAAGCCGTATATTCAAAAACAAAATAAAACATTTTACGTGAAGTTGTAATATCTCTACTTAAGGTTATTAATTATTTTAAACTGTTGTGATTTGGTAGTTCACAGCATCTTACGAATGGTAGTGAGCTTTGGCAAAAACTGCATTGCTCAATTCATAGCGAGCGTGTAGAAGAATTAAAATATCACAGATATACTTTTATAGGTGCTGCGGTTCTTGAGTTACGTTGTAAAGAGGTCTGAAACAACAACACTTTTGTAAAACGTACATAACTCATTAACAACAATAAATTAAGCAAGTTTGCAAAGTATACGATTTGTAGAATGAACTTTTGCAAAGCATCAAGGTGTTAATTTTCAGTAATATATTGACCAAGATAATGAAAATCGATTTTGTAGGTTGCTTCGACCAACAATACCTCGTCTACCCTTAAGTATATATATTATGATTCAAAGGAAGCTTTCAATTTATTTCCAAGACTTTTGAAGAGCCCCATCAGTGAGTCATGATATTTTGACCTGAAACATAATTATATATTGACCTCTGGTCACGTTCTTGTCCATTGGTGGCGCACTATAAATAATATTATTTCGAGAGACGAACTAGAAAGTCTTTCTAATACTTAATCTTTTACAATTTTGTCAATTTCTTCTGTGAAAAAGCGAGTACTTTACTGTAATTCGTTTATTCATAAGCTACAATAATATTTTTTTTCATGTTCTCGCGGAATACCTGTAAATCCATTCAAAACTTGTTACTAAACGTTTTTGTATAAACTAAGACCTAAGACTTATAAACAACGACCTACAAACTAAGAAAAAATACCTACAAAACTAACAAATCAGGGTTAAACTATATTTATTAAAAGCAAACAAGGTCAAACTATGGTTTTATATCCTCGTAATGAGAGCAAGGATCGAGGTAAATTACGGTTAAATTTTAAACAGAATAAAATGCATATTCCCATATTTAAATTTATTCTATTATATATAGACAACCCGCCACCATAGCACTGCGGGGCTCTTCTAAATTGAATCTAGAACTCTCTCGTAGTATAGTGGTACACTGTTGCCCAGCTACAACTCTCGAGTACAAATGCCGGGACCAGTGCAATTCCAATACAGTATCAGCTACCAGTGTGTGCACTGTATGTGATTGCAATGTCAATGTATCTACAGTACCAATGAAGTAGCTGAGCAGCAGTGTAACTCTTGCGGCGGCAGTATGAATCTGGTAGTATACCTATCACCGTCGTTGTACTCAATCAGCAAGAACATTCAATTTATTTAAATGAAGCGTCTAAAGTCAGGTGGGTGATAAAGAAGTGTACATCGACAGCTAAAGCCTCCTTTATAGACCCTTTGTTCGAAAACAATGGTACCACTTTTATGAATAGCCTGTTGGCAATGAAATCAGTATTAAAGGAACAATGCATTACGTAACTCGATATCAATTATCCTAGCAAATTAGCATCGAACCTCCAGCCAATGTTCCTTGCCAGTGTAAGCCGCGAAACAAGGTCACAACCGTAGCCACTCTCTCAATGGTCGTCATTGCAGTGATTGACAGTGAGTTTCAATGACGTAATGTAAATACGGCACTGTCCATCTGGTCACGTGCGCATTTATAAAAGCGCATTTATAAAAATACCCGAAGTACACTGATGATTCTAAACATGGAATGCTCTAAAGGATCACATGGCTATGTTCTATTGCCTACATTTCGTTTCGCATCGACTTTGTTAGTGACATCCGTGCTATTACGCAGTTGCACCACAAGCGCGCTGACAAATCACTCTTGTACACGGCACGCGCGAT
The DNA here is from genome assembly GCF_039555335.1 of Amphiura filiformis. NCBI lineage: Eukaryota > Metazoa > Echinodermata > Ophiuroidea > Amphilepidida > Amphiuridae > Amphiura > Amphiura filiformis. The sequence goes on from NC_092646.1 coordinate 6,649,216, forward strand.
TTGATACTGCGACTAACCAAATACGCACCTACGTCACTTTCAAACTCAAGGTGAATCAAAATATAGACTGTGAAATTTAGAATTGTCAAAACGTAGCGCTCCCGAAGCACTAGGGCTAAGGTAGTGTTAGCATGGTTTGTGCACCAGGATGTATGGTTAGGGTTAGGTTTGGCAGTATAGACCCGGGTAACCAGATTGGTCGATACACGCTATCTTCCCACTTAGCCCATTCAAGATTACACTACTAAACCGTCACAAAAATCTTGTTTCTCCATAACACAATAACACAGACTTTACCAATACTTGATTACGCCAGAGGCAATGTAATTTTTTCAATGTCCTCGACTCACAAAATGTTAATTTATGTTCATTAACAGCTGCTGTCCGTTGTAGCACGTACGCTGACTTGTTGCCTGCGAGTCATACATTTTCTGAAATAAACCGATAAAACACAATAAAACGATAATCAATACAAAAGTAAATCGGAATGTAAATCTGTTATGATATAGTTTACAAACATTATGTTTTGGGCGGATTTATATATTTTGATAAAGTGCATTTTGTTGGGCCGAACAATAATTTAGGCTGTTTCTATTTTTGGGGAAATCGCGTACCACTATTACTGCTTGGTGGTCCACTAAGCAATTTGTTTTGGTTGAACCGGGTACACTGACTTCTATACTCTGTTGCCAGCTAAGCAATCATACTTTCAAACATGTAAAAACATTATTTGTCTGGTCCCATGATTTGAAATTTGAAAAACGAGGGTAAATTATTAATACATTTTATTTTTAGTTCATCCTTGTTCGGCAAAAACAAAACAATATATCAACTTACCATAAGTAATTTAGACTTGATATAGTATGAATAATGAATTAGGATTATTACTGATTTTGAGCTAAATATAAATACAATAACTCTACGGCACGTGCGATTATCTTGACTAATACAGTGCACTCAATTCATATTGCTTATCATAAAAGTATATAAAAAATATCTATTTATATCATCATTCTGTCATCTGTATCACCAACCAGCAAGTTGCTAGGGCGGTTTTGGCCTGTTACGTAATCATTCATTTCAAATGACCGAAGCTCAAATGACCGTTACACAGTCGGAGGGATGATCGAGGTTTTAAAAATACTTTCGAACTCAATTTCTTACGTTCTAAACAAACTTTCTAAAAATGTCAGTCTAGCATCGATCTATGTGTATACAAAAGTAAACTAAGTGAAATAATACTGTTTAAACTAGCAAAGCCTGTTTTCAGGCGGGTGACATCGACGTCATTCCTTGCCAGATGCGAGATAATTAAAAAATGACGGCCACACGCTTAGATAATAATATGCTAATGAGTTGCGACGTCACGTAACCATTGTCGATGCAGATGAACCAGTGTGGAGATAAAAAGTGATAAAACGACCGATTATTTCTCGAAATGGAATGGTTTTTTTTATTGAAACAATGATATAAATCACTGAAGAGTCAGTCCATGTCGAAACAGATTGAGTGTACACCCACCCTCTTGGATTTTGCTCTCCTTTGGCTCAGGGGTACCTTTCATGGATCCCTAGGTGAGACAAAAAAAAAAAAAATCAAATTCCATTTCGTTTGCGAATGGCGGGCAATCAAAGTTTGGCGACCTCGACCAAAATTGTGAATTTAAGGGGTCCAAATGACAAAGTGCTCTCTTTGAGGGGCACTTTCTTCTTAATTGAATCAGTTGTGATCCTCTTTTTGAATGTGGTCACTCACTGGCTGTGTCTGAAATACCTAATGCAAAAAAAGATAGATTTCGGAATTTCGTTGGGATTTCAGAGGGGGTCAAAATCAGCACTTCGTACTGTTCAATCAAATTATCTTGATTTTGAAGGACCCATGATAATGTCACAGTGCACTTATAGGTCCTAATTATGTTCAGAATGGATTAACCATATGCCAATGTCTATGAGCAATTAAAAAAGAGAAATTTCTAGACCCTACAGAATTTTAGGTCACCCCTAAAGTGGTTCAGCCACAAATGGCACTTAAAGTCGGCAAATTTTGACCCCTAATAACTTTAGGTGTACACCAGATATGAATTTCTAGTCTTTTGCATCTGAAAGAATGTAGTTTAATGTTACTAGGAACATAAGATTTGTTTTGTATTTTTGTGTTTTAGTATTAAGTTGACGCTTTCAAAAATAGTCATTTTTGCCCAACATACCATGCATACAGGATACGGTACAAAATGCCAATTTTAGTATGATATTTTTTTATATTTTTGATCACTTTATAGCCATTTGTATTATTTATCCTGATATTTCAAGTTGCTCTTGAGTCAAGTAATAAGAAAAAACTCTTTCTAATCCTCTGTATGGATTTTTAAGGGGGTCAAAAATGCACTTCCTGGCAACGATGCACATGCAAAGTACAGGTTATGGGGGTCAAATTTTCAGAATGCTCCCAATTATGTCAAGTAATATATCAAATTACTCGTATGGTCATGAGGATAAAAAAAATGTATAGTTTGTTATGTGTCAGACCTTTCAGGAGGGCGCTATGACGAAAAATGTTCATAGGTCAACGACCTTTTGAAAGTATCAAAACACAAAAATACAAAACAAATCTTATGTTCCTAGTAACATAAGACTACATTCTTTCAGATGCAAAAGACTAGAAATTCATATCTGGTGTACACCTAAAGTTATTAGGTGTCAAAATTTGCCGATTTTAAGCGCCATTTGTGGCTGAACCACTTTAGGGGGCCTAAAATTCTGTAGGGGGTCTAGAAATTTCTCTTTTTTTGAATTGCGCATAGACATTGGCACATGGTTAACCCATTCTGAACATAATTAGGACCTATAAGTGCACTGTGGCATTATCATGGGTCCTTCAAAATCAAAGATAATTTGATTGAACAGTATGAAGTGCTGATTTTGACCCCCTCTGAAATCCCAACGAAATTCCGAAATCAATCTTTTTTGGCATTAGGCATTTCAGACACAGCCAGTGAGTGACCACATTCAAAAGAGGGTCACAACTAATTTAATTAAGAAGAAAATGCCTCTCAAAGAGAGCGCTTTGTCATTTGGACACCTTAAATTCCCAATTTTGGTCAAGGTCGCCAAACTTAGATGGCCCGCCATTCGGAAACGAAATTGAATTTGAATTTTTTCTTGTGACCTCACCTAGGGGTCCATGAAAGGTACCCCTGAGCCAAAGGAGAGCATAATCCAAGAGGGTGGGTGTACACTCAGTCTGTTTTGACATGGACTGACCCTGAAGGTGTTTGTCTATTTGACCTTTTGGACATAATACGTGCCTAAGTTACAGCAAACTCAAACTGCTGAAACCTTTAAATGATTGAGCAGCGTGCACAACAAATCGCTAAACAACATTTATTTTGCAGTGAAAACAAACAAACAGCCATATAATATGCTAAATATTATAAATCATTCCTTAAAACTGGATTTTTATTGTTGGCAAACACATTTTTAAAAGTATTAGTTAGTAAAAACTAATATTACTTAAAAAACGGACTTTCCATGAGTTGTAGCATTATTTAAATTGTTTTAAATAATAACTACCACAATGCAAAATATGGGTCGGGCAAACCTGTAAAACAGTTTGTTTTTGTTCCCAATAGATATATTTTCAGACCAACTTATTTCAAACAGAAAAGTGATTTGATGAAGCAAAATTAATGTTAGATTAATGCAGAAGTTATAAATAGAAATAGAAAAGAGGTATCGAATCAATTAATTTGTGACTTTATTTGTGAATTTATTTATATATCTATGTTTTGCTGGGTTTTTTTTTTTTGGACTTTTTGTTTTGTTTATAGACATATAAAGGAGAATATATAAAATAAATTGAAAATAAATTGATTATATGTCAGTTTACATCATTCAGTGTCGTTTGTTTTCTTTTGGTTAAATACCACTAATTATGTATTACACGGGTTTCAATGGGAAAATGGCTAATTTCGGGTGGAATTTTCTCATATTCAGAACTCTCACAGTTAAATGCCACTAATATCAGGTGAAACTATATGATTTAGTTGCCAAATGATCAAAAACTCAACATAGGTTGACCTGAGACTTTTCTTGTTTTAACGCATTGAACAGTAAACACCTGAAAATGGCAGTGCGCCCTCGAAGCTGAAAGTTACAATATGTTAGGGCGAATATTTACTAAAAACTGAAGCCGTGCGTATGAATTTTGGTACTATTACAACAACAATGTCATATATATAATGAGAGAAAATATACCATTTTGAAGCATCAACCCCTAAAAAGTACATATTTGGCTATGTAACTTAACTTGATCAATTTCAGCGATTTTAATGCAGTCTTTTCATTTAAAAATATGTTTGTCATGCAAACAAATAGTTACTCGTCGTATTTCCATGTATCGCCTAGGCCTATTAGTGGTATGTAACAGCGATATAGAATAAAAACTAGATAACTAAAGGACCAATCACAGGACGAGTTAGCTGGAGGAATGGCGACCATTATGCTAATTAGAAGATTGTTGTTTATGTCCGTGACGTAATGTTTTCAATTTTCTTTCCATTACTGTTATATTGTGAAAAACCATATAGCTGTGGAGTTAGTCCAATATGTTAGGAAAATATTCAAACCGATGACCCCATGTTGACACTGGCTAAATAAGCTGTATTTTCACTCGTAAGGGTGACAGTCACTGTTGCAATTTCGTCATTTTATTTTTCACCGATGAAATGAGAAGATTTGACCTTTTGAGGTCATTTAGTAGACCTGTTTACCAGTCGTTTTGATTTTCGTAACAACAGTTCGCCCTTTGAAAAGTGTACTTGACGTACGTGGTGCGAAACTTTCTTGCCACCACTTGCCAAGTTTTCTTACGGTGCTTCCCGAATCTTTTTATCGTGTGGTTGATCAGTGCATGAGCGGTAATGACACACGGCACCTTGGTATGTTACCTTTTGTGTGTGATAGCAATATTAGTCATTCCTAGCATGGTGTTTTAGTACCGATGGGGGTGGGCCCCACATAATAAGATATTTGAGAAATAATATTTAAAACAAAGAAGGAATATACGGAAATATATTTATCTGTATTTAATATTGGCACACAAATAATAAGTAACCCGAAAATATTAATAAATCGCCATGAAAAGTGTTTAAAAGACCAGCGTGTACCCGGGGGGGCACTCAACACAAATGACCATACGGGTATGCTCCCCGGAAAGACCCCCTTTTGGGTTTCGCAGCTCCGAAAGACCCCCTATGTTTGACCAAAATAAAGCTCCGAAAGACCCTTGATTTTGATCATTTCAGCTCTAAAAGACCCAAAAATTGCTCATTCCTCATATTTCTTGTTTTTTCAGGCGATTTTCAACCAAAAAGCCAAGAAAAACCCTTGATTTTGACTTTTCGCAGCTCCAAAAGACCCCATTTTACTTGTTCACAGCCCGGTTCGCAGCTCCGAAAGACCCCCTTTACCGGTACGCCATCAGCTCCCAAAGACCCACCACCTCAAAATTCCGGGGGAGCATACCCACCAAAAATTTTTGATGTGCCCCCCCGGGAGCGTGTATAGCTTGGTCACACAAGGTTTGTCGACTTTTGTCCCGTGTGTTGTTTTGATTTTCCGAAATTCGTAGAATCTGCCATGTCATCTGTCATATCAGGTTAAATATCGATTTCTGAATTATTGTTGTTCTGTGCTATTGTTTGCAAACGTGTAAAGAAAATATTTATGCTGTTACCTTATTAAAATAGCATTAGGTTAGAATATTTTACAGCAACTTTAAGGTGGTACTACACCGCTTGATAAATTTGTGACTATTTTTGCATTTTTCTCAAAAAATTATAACACACTGGTAACAAAAGTTATGTATATTATATTAACGTTATTTATTTGTTTCCAGTGTGTAGTTATTTTTTGAGAAAAATGCTAAATTAGTTTGTAGTATTGAATTCTTAAAAGAAATAATCGTGACTCAATCTCGATTTTTTACTTGCGCTTTTTATAATAATCTTTGCTTTCTTACCTTGATTATGAATAATGTGGATTTTGCCGCAGCTTTTCTAAGAGATTCCGGATATCAGTTGTGCTGAGATTAGTAAAAGGTTTGTTCGGAGGCTGCTGTTGCTGCTGTCGTTTGCCAAGTAAACTCGGTCTATTCAGTGAAATTGCACTCCAATTTGGTAAAGAAGGGAAAGACGGTATCGGTGGAGCAGGAAGGTTGTTTCTCATCTGTATCCAGTCAGGGAGAGTTGGGAATATAGGTATCTGAGGAAAGCTTACTGAGATACTATTATCCATCCCGTTAAACGGTGTTGGTTGGATTTCACTCAGATCTTCTGGATGATTTGCTGATAATGAATTTGCTGAAACTGAATTATCAAACAGTTCGAAGTTTTGCCTTGACGGCATGGAATGGACAGATTGCCTGGGTGCCGAATTCATCACCTGTGGTGTAGGCATATTGTGACGAGTTGAAGACACGTGTGGGCGTTTTTGGTTCTGATGTGGTAACACAGGAATTCCAGACGGAAACTGCTGATTGAGAGCCTTCAGTGCAGATGAAATTGGTATCTCCTCCTCTAGGTTAGACCGAATTTCTGGTTGGGGCAGATGATGTTCTGTTGGTGTATCAACACCTTGCTGAATGTGAGCGGTAGAATCGTGCACACTGTACTCAAATTTTGGTGGAGGCGGAAACAGCTTGTAAATTGCCTTGGAAGGGAAAGAAACGGTTCCCTCTAGCTGACCTATCAGCAACATCATGACAAAGAAGATAAGAAAGCCAGGTTGATATTTCTGCGTCATTATTCTGGTCAGGATACAGTTATCTAGTCGAGAGATGTAATGTTTGCTTGCTTGCTTGATGTCTTTCTTGGTTCCAGTGTTTCTGAAAATCAAAACTATAACGTGTTTCGCCAGTAGTTCTGATTTAGTACTTTGCTGCCGGGTATTATTTTAATTATATATCTCCACATTCCCTATGTCAACTTTTATAATGAAATTAATCTTCCCACGCAATCAAAATGGCTAATCGATGAGACAACTGGTTCTCGTCCTTGGTAATTTGAATATGTCATAGTATTATATCACGCCCATCTCTTAGGTTAATTCCTTGTGACTGTACTTCAGATAAATATATACTTATACACTTTTGACAGTCTTTTAGATTTCTGGAAACAAAATCAACCTTCTATAGGAATGGCAATTTTATTTTATTTTTTGATTGTGTTGTTAATCAATATATATATATATTTAGTAATAAACATCTCAAAAAAAGTAACTACCCCCCCTAAAATAATGACCATTATTCAAAAACGGGTTGTAGTTACTTGTAGTAGAATTGCATTAAAAGTACAAACCTAGCTGAAACTACGTGTAGTTGTGTACTTTACAGCAAGTCGGAGCAGTGCCGGGGCTAGTGGTGTTTATGGCTAATTGTAATCGGTTCTATTTTCCACCATGATTTTTAGGGGGGGGGGGGGGAATAGCCAAAGTTTCGTTGCAATACATATGGAAATATAAATGTGGCCAGTGGCATTCTTGACTCATTTCCTATGATCAATGTACAAGTCTTTATAAGTAAACTGTATTATTTAAAAATAACCAAATCGGCACAAATATGATCTAAAGTAATGATCAAATATGATTGGCAATTCCTTTTCCAAATGCAAATAACTGTGTCAGAAATAAAGATTAGTTTATTCTCATTGTAATGTTTCAGATTAAGATTTCAGATTATTATCTTTTCATATTAGTTCCCGTTGAGGTGATTAAGCCGGCAATTTTTATCTTGTTTATCATTATAACAAGATATATCTGATTTTAATTAACTTAGCTTTATGAAGTAAATTGTTTCTTTTTTTCATACTTCATTGAATCAAATATTTTTCCTAGAAATACTAAATATAAATTCAAGGTGATGTAATCTTTTTAAGGAAAAGTAAATATGGAACGTGAGTGAAACTGAAAATATACAAAACTCAAAAAATTTCAAGATCCAAATCTGACAATCTTGATTTTTTCTTTCTTTCTTTCTTTCTTTCTTTCTTTCTTTCTTTCTTTCTTTCTTTCTTTCTTTCTTTCTTTCTTTCTTTCTTTCTTTCTTTCTTTCTTTCGTTCTTTCTTTTTTTTTTTTTCTTTATTTCTTTTTTCTTTTTCTTTCTTTCTTTCTTTCTTTCTTTCTTTCTTTCTTTCTTTCTTTCGTTCTTTCTTTCTTTCTTTCTTTCTTTCTTTCTTTCTTTCTTTCTTTCTTTCTTTCTTTCTTTCTTTCTTTCTTTCTTTCTTTCTTTCTTTCTTTCTTTCTTTCTTTCTTTCTTTCTATCTTTCTTTCTATCTTTCATACTATCAAAAATCAAGTAGTAATAGTTAATGACTCAAGGCCAAAAACACATTTTCCCCAAATTGTCCCACTTCAGAATGCACAACAAAACACACTGTTTAATTAAGTTAACAATATCTGAGTCTTTTAATCAAAAGTAAAATGATTTTTGATACATAAACAAAAATACATGCAATCAAATACATCTATTATAAATGTTTGATAATGTTTAGCCAGCAGCTTTCTTGTTGTTGTTAATTTTAGAGTTCTGATGTCAATGTTCTTGATGTATATTCTGATTCCCTTGGCCTGCGAAGATCATTGTTTAGTGAAGTCCACTGAAGACTGTTATATCCCTTGCATAAAATCCTCGTATAGTTGACTATCTCCAAATTGGAGCTTTTCACCTTCCACACAATTTCTAATGGAAACAGGTCTGCATTCAGCAGTTGTCCCCCTGTTTCCACTTACATTGACAGATGTGTTGTTTCATAAACCAGACTTCAGCAAGTCGTCAGAAGAATATATTCCTTTCTCGGAAGAGGTACGAACTTTGACGTATTCTAGATCTTCTCCGATATTACTGGCTTGTAGTACCTTGACTACATGAAATGTTTCCTTTCTTTGAAGAAAATGGCCAGTTAACACACTATTACTAGCCCACAACAACACTGAACAGTGTTAAATTATGTTTACACATTTGCTTATATACCAAACACAAAAGTCCCATTCATTAATAGCCAAATACATCATTCATATCTTTACAACATATGATGTAATCTGGGAAATTCCCAAGAATAATTATAGACATTAACCTTTCACATTACATCACTTCCTGTGGGGTTTCACTTGGGAATTTGTGCAATTGGGCATTAGAACTGCATTTTTCTTATAACAAATACATATATTATACTTAGTTCTCTGGGTTGATAGGATTAACAAATTTTAATCTTTCCCAAGATCAGCCAGCGCACATAAACGTTGAAAAATATTTACTTCGGATACTTTCTGTGCTCGGTGTAGTTTAAACATGGTTTAAATGACCTATTCCAGTTGAAATCCTTACCCTCCTATGGAATACATGTCCTTAATCTTCCACACATGGAGTGTGAATTTCAAATTGTGTTACCTGGATGGGTGACTGTGTGGGAGGTGACGATCATTTCCTCCATATATATATCCAAGTATATGGATTTCAACTGGAAAAGCACATTTAAACTATTAAGCCCACACGTACTTGAGCATTATCTATAGGTCACTCGCTTGCGATGGGCAATAATACATCGGGTAATAAGACCAATCCTCTCTTCTTTCCATGTAAATACACTCCTGGTCATTGACCAGAAACATTAAGCGACCATCGTTTGCGACCGAACTACGAAAGAGTGTCAAGTTCAAGATGCACTGTGATTTTTAGGCATACAATGTTTATTTGTGGGTAAATGGTTTAGGTGGCTACCATGGCTACGTGCAGCACATTTGAGGACAGGATGTATCAAAATCAAGCGTAACCTTAAGGGCTGGGGTATGAACGTTTGGACAGTATTTATTTTGGGACATTAGAGCACATCAGACATATCGAATTGCATTCTGAATACGAAGAATGTCATTCTGATATCAAATAATTTTGATTTTTGAAATTCGCAATTTAATACACATTTTATGGCAAATCATTAAAAATTTATATTTTTGATATTTAACAGTACTTGAAGTAAACTTTATAAATCTGATGATTTATACTTAAAGTGTATGTAGGTGGGATGAAAAGCCGACGATCAATTGAAAATTTTGACCTTTCGTATTGAAGATATGGATTTTTTCCCAAAACACCAAAAAAAAATTAGGTCTTTTTGGAAAAAAAAAATCCATATCTTCAATATGAAAGGTCAAAATTTTCAATTGACCGTCGGCTTTTCCTCCCATATATGTGACCATACAGCACGAATGAGCCGTAAATGTCCTCAATTGTATTCTGAGTTACAGTGTAAAATGGGCATGAAGGTCGTATTCATAGGTACCTCAATTGGGTGCTACGTGTACCTCATTTAATGAGATACACGTAGCACCAAATTGAAATACCCATGAATATGACCTTCATGCCCATTTTACACTGTAACTCAGAATACAATTGAGGACATTTACGGCTCATTCGTGCTGTACGGTCACATATATCATTAGATTTATATAATTTACTTCGAGGACTGTTATATTTTTATAATTTGTCATAAAATTTGTATTATATTGTGATTTAAAAAAAAGAAAATTATTTGATATCAGAAAGACATGCTTCGTATTCAGAATGCAATTCGATAGGTCTGAGAAGCTCTCATGTCCCACAAAAAATACTGTCGAAACGCAATAAACGCTCATTTTGGATCCCTTAAGCAATGAAGAAAAAAATCAAACATTTGATGATTCATTACTGCAAAAAGAAGACGGACGTAATTAAGATTGGACAAGTCTTACTCATATTACCTAGTTATCAATATCAATGCCTCGGATGAGCTATTTAAAAAAACCAAAACTGTAAATGAGCTTTCCACTGACATGTAATCCGGACGTGCTTTTCATTTTTCATTGGCCTTTTGCGAATGCGATTGTAAATCAAGATTGACATAAATCAAGCTTATATTTTTGCACCAATCTAAATTTGGAAACCTGACCATCTAATTCAAGTAAAGATATATAATAACTCGATTAACAAATTTTGTTTTTCAATTTAACTATTCCACTTGGTTGCAAGTTGGGACATGTGTAAACATTACAAATATGCTAAAAAGTCAGGTTTGAAACAAATTAACCAATTTCATATTATAAGATCGTACATTATGGCTTAAACGTGTAATGTTTTTGAAGAACATAAGATATAGCCTAAGTTAATAATAATGTCTATGTTTTATATCATACTGTTTCAATGAGAGAGTCAACTATACTTTGATCAGCTTAAATCGGCGGGAATTGTTCGGCTTTTACTACTACGTCGAAAAGTAGACCCACAGAGTGAAATAGTTTACCTGTATGGTCTTTATTGTTCGTGTTAAATAAAGCAAAAAGTTAAATAGGTCTTCAATTAAAAATTTGTGACGCTTCTGATGAGATATCACAAGGCAATTCTTAAAATAAAATATATGGATATTAATCCGCGATGTTATAAGGCTCGTCGATTACGAGCTGATCAAACTGTACAGTGTTTTATTGTCGTATTTCAAAGTCAAATCATTGCAAAACAAAAGCTTACTATTTTATGTGAACGACTTTTATTGTTATACAAATAAAATTCTTTTACAGGTGCATTCAAGGTTACACAATTATTTTTCGGCGATTTCATTTTAGCCAATCAACTGGTCCATACTATAGGCGTACAAACTAACACTCCATCGCATTGGCTGACAATCAATTGGCATTGATCTTTTCACGCAGAGCGAGCAGGATGACAAGCAAATTTTAGAATACGACTTGAAATGCCAATTAGGCGTGATTAAGCCAGAATGAATACTCAGGTGGGGTAATCATGTAGGTGGAATAATAGACCTGATGTTTTATCAGATTTCTTTAATTGAGCAGCAAATTCTCTGAAATCCGGATTATTATAAAACTTCGTTCGACGCCTTTTCCGTTACGACATAGACATCGATTTTTTGATTACACACAGTAGGTCTTTCCGCTAACTGTTGTGACTTTCTGCGTTAAACGTCGAAATAGATGTACGCACCATTTGATTCTCAGGGGGTATGGGAGTTTGGATCAGGTGGATTTTTTTTTGCCGCATGTTTTTTTTAAAATTTTAATGTATATCCTTACACAGAGATGGATGGATGGGTAATTTGTTTTTTACTCATCAGTGAGGCAAAATTCTTTGTCGTATCGCTATTGGGCGAAATTTATTCTTTAAAACTCTCATTCCCGTCCCTGGAAATCTAATGTGCTGATTGCTCGTCACTCTCCAAACAATTGGCTACAAACTGAGGAGAACGCCCTCAATTGTTTTTTTAATTTCTGTTTTTTACACGATTGTAATGTATTTTAGTCAATAAAGAATTCTGCAAAAATCAAGACTTTAGGTGCTGTAGTTTTGTCAAAATGCGAGATTTTGAATAAAACAATTAAACCGGCGTTTTATTATTACGATGGAAATATTAGTCGAACACGTATGCACTGTACGTACACGGCGTGCGGGATACACATACCCCCCGAGGATCGTACCGTATTACAACCGCGGGAGTAACATGCATGGGCGCTAGTAGTAAATTCCAATTTTCTATGCTTTACGTCACTTGTTCGGCTCAAATTTAAAAGAGGACATACCTGACAGTAAAAGATAACATTTGATGGAAAATAAATACTAATCTATTTTTACAGAAATGTTATAATATGGCTTTAAGCTATTTCGTTTGTCCACTCAAACTAGTTTTTAATTTATTCAAGCAACACTAGCAAAATTGATTGAACACTCCTTTAAAGTAGAACTAATAGTCTATCGTGAATTACCTTAAGGCAATAGCGTAAGATACGTACGTGGCTAAAGCGTGGGTGTGTCAGACTATTTATTAAGTGCGTTCTACTAGAGTTTCTCTTTTTCAGTTATTCAATTCGAATTAATTAGTTTCAATACATATGATTACATCAACGTGTCATATTGTAATACATATTGTAATAAAGCCGTATTCCCATGTGTTACTTATATATCTTGTAGTACACTTTCGTGGCCTGCCAATATGTCCACTCTTTGTGTTCATTATTCTTTTAATTGATCATTTCCGTTCTATCTTTATCAAAATCAATTATAGACGTCACATAAATACTTAAACAAAATAATGTACACACGACTACATGTTATTGATACCGTGACTTAAAGGAGGATTTCGTAATCCTAGCATCCTCTTTTTATGACATTTTCAGTAGATATCCACGAAAAAGCTTATTTCCAAAATTTCAGTTGATTCCGATTTTGCGTTTGCGAGTTATGCATGATTATGTGTATTACACTGCTCCATAGACAATGTGTTGTAATTTCGTTCTGGTGCACCAGAACGAAATTCAAATTTAACGATATCTTTGCTAAACGAATTAATCTGCAAGAAATATTTGGTACATAAACATTATGTAGCCAGAGGTATCCAGTGGTGTAAAAATCTCAACTTTTTTTGCCAGTGGTATACTAAAACACCACGTAAAAGACTAAACATGTAATACGATCGGCGAGCGTAGTACACGCATTGTAGGCGTTGGAATGAAATCGCAATTTTCTTCGTTATACCTCATTTGTTTGGCTTGAAATCAAAAGGGGATAATGTGATCAGTGAAAACAAACAATTAAATAAGAATCTATTCTTTATGCAAATCACACATTATTGCTTTAAAGTAATATTCTAATATTTCTATAAGAATAGTATTTCTTTTCCACAAAATGTTAGTTTTCACTGTAAGGTATGTCCCTGTTTAATTTTGGCCAAACATATGAAGCAACACAAAGAAAATGGCTATTTTTCCTGGGCTATTTTATACCAGCGCATTATGTCGACGTCGAACGTGACTGACCTCGGGCCTTTTGATCCCGCACCGCCATATATGTCAGTGTCGTGAACAACGCGTAGCGGCGTTCGACTAATACTTCGATCGTAATGATTAAACGTCTTGTTCAGACGATTTATTCAAAACTGATAAATATATAATAAAGAAAATGAAGAAAAAGAACGTGAAATTTTAGCAACGCAACAAGGTTAAGACATAAATCTATTGAAATTCAAAATTTTCTTCTACTCATACAATGTGAGATTCGCATTAACTTGGTAAGATACGTATATAAATTTATTAATTTTTCTCTACCGCCGGCGTTTGTGCAATTATTAACCTTAACAATGCTCCAATTCTCTTACATAAACCGTTACTTACGCACTTTTTATATCATATTAACAAATCGCAATTATGAAAACTACAAAATTTGAAATTGACATTTTAAATTAATTAATCAACCATCAAAAATATATAGGCAAAACCACCCTCTCACCTATTATTATTAGGCGACGAAAAAAAGAAAATCTGTTCTACGGGTGGTCGGACCTTTCAAGTAGGGTCGGTCGGTCGGACTTTTTGTTTGTTTTTGGAAATGACCCAAAAAATCACCAAAATCTGTAAATATTTGCAATTTGGGAAAATACAAAAAAAAATGTTCCTGGAATTGTCGAAAGTTGGGTCGTTATTCATTTGTACAGGAACATTTTTTTTCCCAATTGTTCAAAATCTGGGTCGGTCGGGCCCGTAGAATAGGGTTTTCTTTTTTCGTCGCCTTATACAGGTTTTATTAATAATATACACTTGTATTTTGCTAACATGTCACTTGCTGATTGAGTTTTACTTGGTCATCAAGGTATTTTTTAAACTACTACATAAGCTCTAAATTTCAATCAAATTGGAGATTTACAAGCGAATGCCAATTGTGTAAAGTAGTCCTAAAACAGTTGGGCCATTTTCGTGTCTTTGTATAGCAAACGTGACTGAATTGAGTTGAATCATAAACCATCTGGTCGGTGCTCTTAAGATGGTAATTTCAAATAATGGGGCATTTGAAGTGGTATTTTATGAGTTTGAAATAAATATCATATAACTTATATTATTTACTAGGCCTACTGTTAATTAAGCGAAGGAAAATCATGAAAAACCTTTGCTTTTGACGATAAGCATGACAGTTTACGCGGTACAAACTTAATATGTGCGAACATGGCAAAAAGTGGCCCAACTCCAGCATTTAAGTCAAATCGGGCATAGGGTTTGAACCTGAACTAAGAAATAAACCCAGTAAAGTATTTCTGTTCGCCAAGATATTACTGATTCTACTGCATTTACGCCATGACCCCTTTTATTTTTATCTAAAAAACAAAAATGTAATTGCCAATCATGAAAGTCGATTTTACGCGATGCAAGCTTGATATGTGCGAAAATGTAAAAAGTGGCCCAACTCGCTTTCTGGACGACTTAGTCAATTGAGTATAGTGTTTGAGTCCGAACTAGAAGAAACCAAGTCAACCAAGATGTTACTGCTTCCACTGCATTATAATATTGTTGCCATGATATCTTTCTTTTATTGTGTCAAAAATGCGAAATTGCAATTGTATGATTTTTATTGTTACAGTCTGTACTTCACAATTTAATACAAATTTTGGATAAAATATAAATTTGAAGAATCATAGATTGATAAAAAATTTAGGCTATTACTTCAATATAAACATCCTTTTCGACAATATTCGCCCACGCTCTGTACGGACAGCCTTCTTGTTTCTGAAGTTAAATATTAAGATAACCTTGCCATCTATTTTTTAAACCTTTGCAGACACTTGTACTTTTCATTGACGAATTGAATATTTGTTTTGTTCAATAAAAATACAATTTGGTAAAGGCTGCCCTGATTTTGATGAAATTTATCTTGTAATTAATATTATGAATGTTGTAGCTTGCCAAAACTTAAAAAAAGTCTATGTTGGTAGACATCAGGATTTAGTATTTCAAACTTTTGATTTCATCACAAGATTTGACCTCCGTCAGAAGACTAGCAACCCAGGTTAGGGATCAGTGACCTTTTGGATACTTGACCCAAAACTTCGTAAAGGTACCTAGATTGTGGGACATAGTTTTGGTGTCAAGTCGGTAAATCGGTAAAAAACCTCGCACTACCCTAGCAATGGATTCCCTGGTTTACGTCAAGCAGGCACAACTTGGGCCAATTTCTACAACTTTTATGTCTTACAACTCAGAAAATGCTATTCTGTACGACTTGCGTCATGGTAATCGTTTTTGGACAGAACACTATTTATTCTAGCCCACGGTTGTTTGATGTGATCATTTATTAATTTTCTTATAAAACATCATATAATTTTCAATTCTAGACCTGGACAATACCAACAGCTATCATATTTATCATATTAATATACACATATATTTTGTAGCTATTTTTTAACTCGTTTTTCTTTCCTTTATCAAAATTTTCATCTTTTTTGCCCTTTTGTGGTCATTTTTATTCTATTAAAATTGTTTTTGTGTGCAAATTGAGGGCGCTATTTGCATATATTTTAAGCTTAATTTAGCGCAATAATATAAGTTATTCCTTTCATTTCATGATTAAATGTTTTAGAAAATTTCCTTGTTATTTGTTACTCAATTTTCTGATGTTTTAATGTTATTATACAAAGGTGTACCCCTTGTAAAGATGTAAAAACGATTTAAGATAACTAGTGCCATCAGTGTTCAACTTTGCTTAAACATGAATACAGTTCTAACCGCGAGCCTTTTGGGTAACGAGAAAGGACTCACTGATTCCAGTCTCTAATATGTTGAGATTAAAACTTTAAAATACCAAATTACAATAGTCTCTGCAGGTTTGTATCACTCATTAGTTTCCCGGACAAATTCTTCCCCCATGTTTCATGCTGCTTTGTTTTATTTGTTAATTAGTAATGTAAGATGTGTAGTATAAGATATTTTTTGTAAAGCGCCGAGGTCGTGTTTGCTCATGTTACGGCGCTATATAAATATGTTGTAGTTTACGAAATGAGAACCAATACTAATGTCTTGACCGGTTAATAATAATAAAAATAAAAATGATAATAATAGTAATACATGTAGTAGTAATAATAATAATAATAATTTGTGCACGCTTTCTGGATGGTCATATCCCTCAAAGCGCCTCATGGGTCAATATGCTGCCAAACCCCTAAGGGTAACGCAATTTGACCTCCATGCTGAGTGTGACAGATAACAGGCTCAGGTTAATCCCCTGCTCTTTACGAAAGGCCGGCAATTTTAGGGCTGTGCAAGGGTGAAATGGGGGGGGGGAAGACGTTTTGGGCGACCCGAAAGGAGGGCAATCAATTTTTGGCCAGCCGAGGGGGGGGCAGGCGATTTTGGGCACACATTCACGGGGTGCCTTTTAAATTAAATGCTCTTAAAGGTTCAGGGAAATAGTACGAAAA
The DNA here is from genome assembly GCF_039555335.1 of Amphiura filiformis. Classification (NCBI taxonomy): domain Eukaryota; kingdom Metazoa; phylum Echinodermata; class Ophiuroidea; order Amphilepidida; family Amphiuridae; genus Amphiura; species Amphiura filiformis. The sequence continues at coordinate 6,666,492 of NC_092646.1, forward strand.
AGCTTTAATATGCAAATGTTCTTGCTCGCTGCGCTTGTAACATGTACCTAGACCATTAAAGTTTGCAAATTGAGATCCCTAAAATTTGGCATGTGCAAAGGGGGTGGGGCAAAGATTTTTTGGCGGTCCGAAAGGGGGAGCAAACGATCCTTGGCAGGCCGAGAGGGGGAAAGCGATTATTTTGGCGGGTCGTTCGGAAATTTTACCACGGGGGGGGCTTATAATTATTGCACTGCCCCTTACATGTTCAGATATTGCTCGACATGGGACTACTATTTTACGTGACTCTTCGCCATAAACCCACTGGAGTGTCTGCACTTTGTAGAGGCACAATGAGTAGGATAGAGGAGAAATAAGAGAGCTCTTGATATTACAACCTTCCAACTAGAACTAGCCCCGTTCCACAAATGTAAACGGCGACGCCTCTCGAATAGAGAGCATAGCGAGGGAGCGCCGTTCCACAAACCGCGACGCCTCTCGAATAGCGCTACGCTACACCTCTCGAATACCGCGACGCCTCTCGAATAGCGCTACGCTATGCTACGCTACGCTCGGTGCTCGCTTCGCTCGCTATTCGAAAGGCGCCGCGGTTTGTGGAACGTGGATAGTTCTGCCTTCCAACCGATACCCTAGCGCACCAAACTACATGACCACCATCTACCTCTATGCACGTCGCTGGCTGTACTTTCTACGGCACTTACTGTTAGCAATCATTATGGTGTAACCAGATTAGCCAGACATTTGTGTTGAAAAACGATTACATTTTAGATAGTACCTTTTGTTTCTGTGACATTTTTGCTCCATCAATGATTAAAATATCGACGACATCTACAAAAAGTAAAGATCTTGCTTGAGGCTCTTGAAAATGTCTCTATTTTCATTTAGATTATATTTAGACTATAGATCGCTATAGATATAGCTTAATTAACCGATATGTCTTTTTTGTTTATATCTGGATATCCATTTGCTTATCACCAGCATAAAGTGCAACAATTAAAATAACCAAAAATGTTTGGACAATATATTAATATTCATTGGAAAGGAATTCTTCTTGCCGCTAAATGTACACACATTTTATAACAATGTGAGCGCTGTTTCAGATGATAAAGACCCTTTATAAAAATGCAGCAAAGTTAAACTAAAAAAAGATTTAATTTTCACAATACTAAACATATTCGAAAAGTGTAACACATGCAGTTGGGACAATTTTAGAATATCTAAGGCAGCTATGAAAAAACTGCTTTTGTACTTCCTTTAAAAAAAGGCACAGGCACAACGCCTTGACGTTGATCCACAAGCCTCAGCAAACTTTACACTACGGCCCTACATCATTCCACATCATTCCATAAACCATTTAACAACAAATCAGGGACTTTGTTGCTACAAGACTAAGAGCGCACACCCTAGACATTCCACAAATAACCATCGCAACCAGGATCAGCTCCCTGAGTTTCGAACGGGTTACAACGAGACAATAAGCAGTAAGTTCCTTGTGCGTCCAAGGGAATTTCAAGCTAACTTAATTTTTCACGAGAGCATATTAGGCACCGCCAGGGATCGAACCCGCAACCTCTCGCACCATAGTCGAACGCCTTAACTCGACTGCTTGTGAATTTAGTGTTCCTGTATTGGCTGTACATATGCTTAGTTGAAGTGACGATCAGGTGAAACCACGTATTAAAGCCATATTGTAACATTTCCATAGAAATATAGTACTATGTCCCTCTTTTATTTTGAGCCGAACAACGGAGATCAAGCAAAGAAAATTGTAATATACTACCAGCGTCAATGCGTGTTACTCAATAGGTCGTGGTATTGTATGATCCTTTGATGCGTGTGTATGACCGTTCCGCACGCCATGTGCGTTCCTGAGCGTTTGCCTTGCATCACTTCCGAGGACTCCTACATAACGACACACCGACACACCGAGGTAAAATTGGGTATGCTGTTTCAACCTGAACTATGAAAGAAACCAGGTAAAAGTTTCCTGTTAGCTAATATATTACTATTTTTACTGAATATCACATTTAAGCCATGAGCCCTTTTTTTTTTTTTTTTTTCTGAAACGCAAGAATGCAATATTATTGCTAATCATGAAAGTCGATTTTACGCGATGCAAGCTTCATATGCGCGAAAATGTCAAAAGTGGCCAGACTCGTTTTCTGGACGATTTAGTTAAAGCCATATTGTAACATTTCTTTAAAAATAGATTAGTATTTCCAAAAATGTTAGCTTTATATACTGTCAGATATGTCCCCTTTTAATTTTGAGCCGAGCAAGTGAGGTAAAGCAAAGAAAATTGGAATTTACTACTAGCGCCAATGCGTGTTACTCCGACGGTTGTAATGCGGCACGATCCTTTGATGTGTGTGTATGTGTGTCCCGCACGCCGTGTACGTACTGTGTTATGGACATCGCATACGTGTTCGACTAATATTTCCATCGTAATAATAAACCGTCTTATTAAGTCGGTTTATTCAAAATCTTGGCTTTTGACAAAAATACAGTAGTCTTGATGTGTAGGATATCTCAGTTTACAGAAGTACATTATAATCGTGTAAAACCAGAATTTAAAAACATATTGAGGGCGTCCTCCATCAGCAAATGTTAGAATAATATAAAAAATTATGGCTTTAATCTTGAACATCGTAAACTAGTTCATATCCGTCGATATCTGGCTAACATTGTATCCATTACGTTAGTTTAATACTGGACGTAATAGAATAACAAATATCACGTTCACAATTTGAAGTAGGTACTTGAAAAAAGTATCGCGAATTAAAGCAAACAAAAACATTGATATTAACTGACAATGTTTGACTTGCCGCGAGTGCGCATTGGCGATGGCCATTAAAGTATGATTTCGCCGTGCGAAATTAATCTCACTGTGGTAAAATTGATTTAAATTAGATTAAAAGTTCTTAATCATGATACAAAAATGTGTAAATTTACTTTTGGCATTGTCCTCATCTAGCTAGACCATGTCACATATAGGAAGTTTAGACGAGATATATCACCGCTTATCTGAAAGGGGGTTCCGACCTGAGTGGGTGACACTTAAAATGGATCCGGTATCGGTATATTTAACGCTTATTTGCGTAATAAAAACGTATTGGAGTTCGGTAATTGTACAAATCAGCTCTTTAGGTGGGTACAGGGTGTCCCTAAAAGACACTAACACATAGTTGATACTGAGTCATAGTACCATACACTATTTGAATGTTTGCACCAAAAGATTTAAAAATTTGGGAAAATTGGCATAAAATGTTCCTGTTCAGTAATAAACACAGCCAAATTTAACCAGAGTCTGATGAGTTTATGGCAAAATAATTTATATAATAATTTTCTAGACACTTTCCTTCGAAGGTTGATACAAAATTTGATATCAAAAGTTTAATCATCGTGAGCATAGGAGCCGTTGTTTGAGCGTAAGTCCTGTTGAGAATGCGCACTGGGATTTTTGGATGTCTATATACATTTTCCCATCCCATTCAACCGCTGGAGGCGCATCGTATTATGAAATGACGGCATTGCTCAAATAGTATTTGACCAGGTAGAATATGGTAATAATCGTCAATAGTATTGTGGACTTTAAAAAACTTTGGGAAACACTTATAACAGTAGTGCAGCCTCCTTCAGTGACCAATCGCAGACACCGTAATAAAAGTTTTTTAAAGTCCACACTTTGACCAAAAGCAACTGGCATTCTAGTCCAACATGGCTTATCTTATTGGTTGCTTTTTGATTATACATTGAAAAGGTCTGAATATTCTTAAATCTTTGTGGACCAGTGTAGAAAGAAGCATGTTTCCTGGAGAAAGAGAGTGATTGGGGAAAGAAGCACCCGATACACACATATGTACACGTAATACATTGTGTCAATACGGTCGTATTGGTACGGTAAATGCCGTGCTAGGATCGATATTCTATATTACAGCATACGTATGGTCACGGTGTACCCCGTTGTGACGATACCACGTACTTTAGTATAGTAATAGCGCCCTCTGTTGGTCATAATTCACTTTAGTTCGTATTTTGCATTGAACTATAGATGCCAGCGAAATGCTGATCACTCGCATCTGTAATGTTAGTGTCTTTGAAAAGAACGGTATTGTATTCAATCTTTGATTGCAGACATACACAGGTGATGAGTGCAACCTGCTTTGTACACTCTACTAAAATCCTGGCTACGCTACTGCCTGTATCAATCAACTGATCTGCAAAGCAAGTCATATTTTAGGTATGATTCGCAACACTTGATCTGATGTTCATGATGTCTAAACCAGGAAAGCTATATTGCGCATGTCTAGCCAATTTTAGAATACAGCTCTGAAAAAATTGAATAGGCTTGCGCATTCAAAGAAGGGTCACAGATTTATTTTGAGAACCTCTGACAACATTTTGTTTTACAATGGCTTCCTTAGCTTTAACTCGCTCGATGTCGCTAACACAACCTTCCATTTATAAAATTTTATAGTTTACTGTCCCCAAACTGCTCAATACCAATAAGATAATGAATACAGTACCAACATTTTTTATAAATGAGCTCTCTGAATATTATATTAATATATAATTTAATTGCAATTAGATCACCCTATGATGTAGTTACTTTTGTAGCTAATTGTCTTACTATATATTGATATTTTAAACGTGTATGCATTTTGATTTTTCATACGACGAAAAAAGCTTCAATGACAATGTTTAGCTCATGCAGATGATGAATTAGTCTCATTTAAATGCATTTTGTAAGTATTTAAACGTTGAAACGTCTTAGCGAAGCTTAAAATGTGTTTGCGCCATCTAGTGCAAAATTGCAGATCTCATTTGGTGTTAAAATTGACAGGGGCTGTGCATTGGGGGCGATAATCCACCATAAATTTACTCTCAATAGATATATAGCAGTAGCCGCGATCAGCAAGTGTTTCAAAAAGGCTGCTAGAATAAGAAAAATTAATACTAATTTATTGCACATGCTGAGGAAGCCTGATTGCCTTTTTAAAATAGCCGAGTGGGAGGGTTTTCAATGAAATATTTTTTGTGTAAAAACTGAAGCATCATATGTATAAAAGATGATTTGAATATTAACTGTACATCATAATTATATAACGATTCGTGATACCCAATCGTGCTACAGTTTATGTGGTTTATAAGGCAGAGAATTTTATTTCAATTTTATATACGCCAAAATATTTTCTGAATTTATATAGTAAAAATTAACAATGATGGTGAAAATTTCATGTAAAATTTACATAGGTCCCCACTAAAGATTACTGTTTCGTCTTTATGGGAATCTAATCTTTTAATATCTGAAAGAAACTTTGGGGACCTATGTGGAATTTTACTATAAATTGCAAAAATCCAGAAAAAATGGTGGGCTTACTAGGCTCCCTACATGCAAACCGACGCGATGCCATGAGCACAGACCGCGTGCACGAAATCAAAATCGATTATGTATTGTATATGTATCATAGGCCCCTCGTATTGTCTGTATGCGCTTGAGAATTCAACAATATTACAAGATTATAGTGGTAGCTCTATTATAATACACATTTAGGTGAATTCCGAAAACATGGTACGTTTTCCGGGAGATACGATCGGCGAGGGTTCGGGCCTTGGGGTTGCTTTAGGTGAAAATTCTCTTCCCTCACAAAAAGTTATATGGTCGGGAATCCTTCAATTAAGTCCCGTTACATCACAGAATTTAATTGTACTTAGAATTTCTTCTCGCCCCCATACACTGCTTGGCACGTGCAGCTATAGGTAGTGCGACGTCCGTGAGTCGAAAGTCACGTAAAGCCCTTGGTCCCGTGTACAGGAAGAGCCAAACCCTGTGCACGTTAAAGTGTCAGAGCTATTCGAAATGAGAAGGGGGACCATCCCCGGTTCTGATATCCGCAATCAATCCTAGGTTCCAGGATCGTGCATATGCAAACTTTGCACGTAAAGCCCGTGCGTTGATACTCAATCAGTTGAGGTAAGCACGTATATGGAAGGAAGGATCAATATAGACAAATAAAACACCATTTTGGTTTACATTTCACAATAAATTGCACAGAAAAACCTGAATTTCATGGAGCAACTGAAATTGCGCTGTGAAAGAAAAATTTCGCGGCGCGTCGCGAAAATCATTGGAATTAGGTTAACACTTTCAAATTTCAACCATCCTGTAGACTGTTTCTGGCCAAATTTTATTTTAAATTTCACTTTTACTACGAGTACATCTTTTTATCTATTTTTGAAAACCATTTTGTTACTATTGATTTTCTCCAAAACTGAGAATTTTTACAAAATCTGATCGACGTCTGCGCTTTTATGTATACTTTTTTTCTTTGTATATATTTTAGATCAATAATTTAGAACTAATGAGGCTCAAATGTCTCCAAAATCCTTAACCCACAAAAAGTGGACATTTTGAGATATCTATTGAACATTTTACGCAATTGTTGTTGATGATGATGATGATGATGATGATGATGATGATGATGATGATGATGATGATGATGATGATGAATACGAAGATGATGATGATGATGATGATGATGATGATGAAGATGGAATGTTGGTCAAATATAACATAGAATGGATTAGATTTGTGTTAAAATAACTGATATATAACTGGGCTACGGTTTGTCTGCTGTATCTGTATCGGTAAGATTATATGATAATGCCCTCTATGTTAAGTGAAACTTTCGTTGGCAGCGTTAAGTCCTGTTGAGAATGCGCACTGGGATTTTTGGATGTCTAATACATTTTCCCATCCCATTCAACCGCTGGAGGCGCATCGTATTATGAAATGACGGCATTGCTCAAATAGTATTTGACCAGGTAGAATATTGTAACAGTCGTCAATAGTATTGTAATGTTTACAAGTGTTTCCCAAAATATATCGGCATCCCTGGTGTTTCCCGCCAAGCCTGAAAATGCCAACCCTGAATTTTCTTGATCTATTTCCCATCTATAATTACAGTTTGTCTACTTTGAAGTACAAAGTAAAGTACGCAGTAAATTACAAAGTTTCGGCGCGCCGTAATGTCTAAAGGAATTAACACACTTCTATGCGCACACAAATGCATGTGCGATACGCTTACGCAAAATGTGCGTAACTTACTGATTTTTTGATTTGATTTGATTTGTTCGGGTTTTGACAACCCTGGATAACCCAAGAAAGCCTCTATTGAAGCTTATTTCCATTGGGGTCCATTTGAACACCGGGACGGGTTGGGAACAGTCAGGGGTTAACACCCTACTCTTTTCGAAACTGGCTGCGAGATACATGTACAGGTATGGCTCTCTGTACACGGGACCGACGGCTTAACGTCCCCTCCGAAGGACGGAGTACTTTCATGATTCGTTTACCCAATTCTAAATGAACCATGGGGAGAGCGGAAGTCTGAATTTAATCTACAGAAGTTGCCAATTAATTTCAGACTGTTTTTCCAAGTCAATATCCCAGCAAATCGCCACCGCCGGGAATCGAACCGGGACCTCATGCACTAAAGGCAAGTACCTAACCATTGTGCCACGCTCTCCTTCATACTTCAAATTGGACAAACTGTTGAATGACTGGTTTTTTTTATAGACAAATCCAATTATCCATATTCTACAAGTAAAACATTTCAGTGTTATAATTGAAATGTTTATTTTGCCAATTCTTATATTAAAGTAAATTATAGGCCATAAAGTTGCACAGAGTTCTTTTATTTAAAGTGTACATTGATTATCGGAAATTATTAATCATGATTAATATCATTTTTGCATGCTTAAAGACTTTAATGTCTTTTTGTGTTTATTTCAAATCAGGTTTAAATCTATTTAAAAAATAAACCACCTCATTAAAGATTTCAAATGTATGAGTAGACTATGCCATAGTCGATTTTTGATAAATAAAAAACGTGTTATTAATCATGATGAACGCATTCAGTTGAACTCGAAATTATACTTATATATCTATGTCATCAAAATACTAATAAATGGTATGAAAACGTTTATTATGATTATATTAATGACAGTAACAGTATGCTTATATTATTGAATGCAACATATTATAATGTCATAATTATAATGGCACTTCAATACTAAACAATTCTGATTTTAGAATCTACCAGTTTATTTATCGCGAAAGCCCGAGTTACAAATCGATTATGTACTTTGCCTTTTTAACAGGACTTTGGCCGGGGACTTAGTCCCTAACACACACTGTCAATCATACTTAACTTGTTTATCAATTCAATAGACATCCATAGACAACCGTGTTAAACATGTTAACCGCAATCCAAAGTAAGTAGTCCACTTGGGAGCCAACAAACAGAGGGAGTACGGTGACTAAAAAGATCAGATGTGAAAATCTATCAATTGTGCACAAATTAATTAAATCAGAGTTTTAAGCTTAAATGCAATAGCCAGAGTATGCACAATGGGCAAGTGGACTACGGAGAAGTCTAATGTATGCGCTAAATGAATTCTTTTAGGTTTTGTGTGGAACTTGCTCAAATGCTCAAAATAAATTTAATAGTTTTAGCTTCTTGTATCATTGTGTACTCTTCATATTCATTAACGCTTCGAATTTGTTACTAAATATTTAACAAATGATATTTAAAAAAAGATACGTCAGCTTCAAATAGCAACAGTTGATTTCAAGAGATCATTATGGCACTAGTTTTATGATAATTATATGGTTTCCAATATTTTATGGGCAGAATAATTTACCGGGTAGGTATTTTTGATCAATAGACAATTTGATTTTACTTGGTGGGCAAAATGATTTACTGGATTAGTAAATGACCACCCAGCTTCTTGCTATTTACCTCCATTATCTTTAACTTAATACGCAACTAATTCAGCTGAAGAAAACTAGCGCACTGGATGCTATAATTTCATATAAGGAATAACCAAAGTAATACATTGTACCTTTTCCAGTGTGAATGATGAATCACCTTTTTCTGTGATATATAATTCAACTGCAAATGAGTCCCTAACACCCTTCAGCATCCTGTTGCTTATAAAATATTAAAACGAATAATAGATTAATAGGGCTGTGTAGCATAGATAGCATACTAACGTGAACCTGGCTTGAAAAGAACAAGTATTTAACATACTTACACAAATCATGCATGGTAAATATGAATCTATTAAAAAATTGGACCAGTTTTGTCTGGGTTTTATTTTTACAGAATTTGCCTGTTTTTACATCTTTCATATCAATGTGTAAGCGCTATTTTTTAAAAGTCATAGTTTATTGAATTTACAACCGGCGAAACAGGCGAAAATAGTAACTTCCTGCACAAGATTTGCAATTTAAAGAGAATTAACCACTGCTCATTCTAGTGACTCTAGTATATGGACAATATAAGTGTGCTTATTCATTTAATGACAAAAATTTTTTTTTAAAATATTGTAAGGAACACTTGAGGTTTTGACTTTTAAAACCTACATTTTGGTCAATAAATGTGCCTGGATAGGTAGTTGTCAACAAATTCTGTTGACCTAGTGACTAAAAGTGCTTTTAAGGAGAAGTGTTACCTTTCATTTGATCTGATTGGATGTAGGGAACACTTGAGGTTTCGACAAAAACCAATCAAAGAGGCCCATTTTTAGCTAGAAGCTTCACAGCTCCTACATTGCTATGCAATCAACCGTGTAGTGTAATCAAAGACTGTGGTGGAGACATTCGCTGCTTGTTGTTTGCTTGGAAGCTCTTGGGACGAAAATCAGGTCATCAGGTGTATCGAAGTGGAAACTGTGCGCATGATGGTTTATAAGAGAATCGTTTTTGTATAGAAACCTTTCAATATGTTTCTAGGTTCTTTTGCAGACTTTGTTGTGTTTTAAAAAAATTTACCGGGTGGATTATAGCGATATTTATTGGTAAACACCATTGGCATACAGCCAGCAAAATAATTAAGGTACCCGTTGTTTTCACCCTAAATATCCTTAAAAAAACTAGAACCACCAGCCAATAGCTGCATCTTTTACCTCAGATTTAAGACCTCATTTGTTGAAATCGGTCAAGAAATAATGATCCCAAGGAAGATATAAATTCACAAATTGCAGTTTGCTCTTTTACATGCTTTTTTGATTTGTACACAAAGCGTTCTCGAACAAGAAAGCTATCGTCATGCTTTCCATAGATTAGAACATTAAAATGCAACTTTTGATTTTGTTTCCCCTTGGGGTTTAGCCCGGGGGGGCCACTCAAATATAATGATGTAAGCATGTGTGACCAAAAAAACGCGTGAAAAGGGGTGTTTTTTCTTGGTTGAGCACGTTACGCGCGTGACGCATTAAGGGGGCAAAAAACAGTGATTTTCATTAAAAGGGGTAAAAGGGCACCATTTTAATCCACTTTTCAAATTGCTGAAACTCTGATTCCGAAAAAGGTTTCCAGTGCCGGAATTCCCCGTTCGTAGAAACCTAGAGTGTCACTGTGTTATGCAAATATATTTCATGATGTGTTACATGTGATTTAACCATGGCCTCGTACTTCTATGTAAAATACCGTTTAGATTAAAAACAAGTATATTCATTAATGACGTCATATAAATGTTGCTTGAATTATGATGGTATATAGTTCAGCGGACAGAGGGGTAGACGAAAATATCATGTATTTCAATAAGATTTTCAAGACTTTTATAGATTCCTCACATTATTTACTACTCCTGCTGGTAGATTTGTGAGTTTCCCCTTCTCTGGATTACTTTAGGAAATTAAATTTGCGGTAGAAAGCATGAAAAGGGCACACGATACCGGGACACGATAATCAACTTTAGGTGCCGAATTCGGAACCAAATGAATACGATGTGAATACTGCACAGCATAACGTTGCCTCCTCTGGATAAAGTACGCTGTATATTGGTATTTTATATTCTCACAAAACTAGGCCCTACTTTACGAGAATCCAATAAGATTCATGTAACAAGCTACGAATCTGAAGGCCTTGTGGTAACTCTAAATTTATCGTGTCATTATATATATAAAAAAATGTTCAATCAAAGACTAGTGGTCAAATCCATCAAAACTTGTGAAGTGGGTCAAATTTAGACAAAAACTTGTTTAGGGGATCAAAATTAGACAAACACTTGTTTAGGGGGTCAAATTTTTGGGGAAAGCGCGCTAAAAACTTGCTTATTTTGCTCACAGAGGAAAACTTGTTTAGGGGGTGTTCGAAAAAAATTTGTCACGCATGTGTACACTGTCATATTTGAGTGGCCCCCGGGGTTTTTAGATCATTGTTTGTTTAATTCGCAACAAATGAGGTTTTAAATCTGAGCTAAACATGCCTATAGTCATTGCAATATAATGTTCACTTTTTGAGACCTAACTTTACTTCCAACATTTAGTCATGGCTTGCTATTGATAGGTGGTAATGTAACATTTTGAGACTTTGGTCGTAAATGATAGATAGAAATGATAGGAGCTCCAGAACCTCAAATCAATTGTTAAAATTTTTTCCCAGCCCCTTGGCGGCCATCTTTAATTTCAAAATGGCCGCCATTTGCTACATATTTTGGACTATAACTTGGCCTCAGAGCTCCACATCAAGCTACAAATGGTGGCAATACCTATGTTTATGATGTCAACGATTACAATAAAGGCACAAACAAGGTTATACGTCATTTCTTTTGGCGGCCATCTTAGATTTCAAAATGACTGCCATCATCAATATATGTTTCGCTATATCTGAAGTTGTGAACCACACAGCAGCTTAGGGAGGACAGTTTTTATGGTCTACTTAGCTCAGCAATGCTTTGCTGTCTTCGATAATGGTTCATGTACGCTAGAGCGTTCGATAGGAACAAGCGAACAATATACGAGTTTGCTGATATATATCGGAGCGTTCAGCAGAGCAGCAGGATTATAAACACGGTCGATGGTAAAACCAAAATCAATTTCCTTTGTGTTCAGTAAGTACATAACGACCCACTCATCAACTACTCAAGTGGTCATTAAATAAGCATGTCTCTGGTCGTGTCTGCGCTCAATAGAAAGTAAATAATATGTGTAAGTTTATGTTTATATAAAGTGGTGTAATTAGGTTTCAAGGGGTTGTTAATTCAAGCATGGTCGTAAAATTGATTTGATCGATATTTTGGTCAATGCGTTGTATCGGAGCAGAGTTGTCAATTGAGCGGAGCCTAAAAGAGTTTGCTACAGGCTTTAATGGGTTTGGGCTTTGATAAAAGCCAGGTACCTCTCCGATACAATGCGCTATCGAAGACAGCAAAGCATTGCTGAGCTCAGTAGACCATAAAAACTGTCCTCCCTTACAATAGAGGCAATACTCATGATGCAAAAGATTGCAAACAAAGCATATACGCAGTGGCGTAGGTAGGGGTTGTGGCGCCCGGGGCAAGGATGTATAATGGCGTCCCCTGCACCCATTTTTGAAACAATTGCGCACAAAATTTGCATAAACACCACTTTAATGAAATTTGGTTACAATGAAATTGAATTTCGGTCTTAAATTGATCTTTCAAATGACTATTACTTTTATGCTGAAATGCAAAAAGTTTGACTTTCACCGCTTGGAGGGGCGCCGAATTGATTGGTTTTTTTTATCCACCGTCAATTTGGCGCCACTTAAATGTGGCGCCGGGCCACATTTCCCCCTTGCCCCCTAGTTACGCCACTGCATCTACGATTAAAAGTATTTCGTTTGGCAGCTCTCTCAGATTTCAAATGTGTTAATAATCAATGGAGCACATTCACACATGCTATTGTTGCAGATATGTGCTGTATGAAATGTCCATGAAATGTGCCTAATTAACCAATCAATAAAAGCTAATGTGTCACTAAATGACCACTTTTATTTCAGCCATTCAATTATCGGTAACTAAACGCCATGAGTCGGAAGTAAAGTAAAAAAAAAAAAGGGCGCCAAATTGCTCAATAACTCTTTTAAATTCAATTCTTTAACACCCGGGTGTACACCCCTGTCAAGTACATAGCAAATCATTTTGAAAACTACGACATTTCCCGGATTCAATACCAGGATTATGTGTTGGAGCAGAGCAGTTTACGTTTTGCTGTGGTTGGCTTCAGTAAGCGCAAGTAAGTATTAGTGTTTGTATGTAACATGTGTACAGAAATAAAAAACGTCAAACGTTAAAATTTGAAACAATTTCTATAGTAAATGTTTAGTTGTCAGCATTCTTCTGAAAAGGACAATTTCAAAGTGTTACACAATAAAAAATAATGTAATTTAAAAGCAAGTACTTATAAGACGCACACATCCCACACCACACACCCGCCGAAACACCCATCAACCCACCCACATCCCACATCGCCAAAACAGTACACCCCGATCCACAGGTGTGATTTTTAAGTATATGATTTAAATCATGTAAGCTTAGTTATTATCTGCAACCAGCTATACCAGATATACACAACTGACATATTTCTAACCATTATTTATGTTATTCATTTACAGGTTCAACCACTGACTACTATTTTGAAAACCTCTGTGATGCAATCATGGAGACGATGATTGGTATTGAGACTGTCATAGAATCAGGGACCAGTTCTTTGAACCGATATTATGGAAAAAATCTGAATTGTGAGATTACACTTAGTACTACAATCGGTAGAAAAATCCTTCTTACGTGGCTCTCTTATGATGTAGAGGGCTTTGATGGTGAATGTGCTGATAAACTTCTGATATATGACGGCTCTACGACTTCAGGAAAAACACTTAATAATGAGAATTGTGGCGATTACTCCGATGGGTATCGATACGAATCCATTGCGTCGACAAATAACAAAATTACACTTGTTCTCAATAGCGATAAGCAGAGTAATTTCAACGACTTCAAATTCATTGCAACTTCGTTCAGCAATGAAGGTAATTGTTCTACTTTTGCATTAGTGTTGTGAATGAAATCATAGGTTATTCCTATTAATTTAGAATGAAAGTTCATCTGTGTTGGCAGTAGACACAATTTAGTGGTTTAAACCTTTGATCACAACACAAAAATTTGCGAACTGGAATTTTCAGTCGACACTTCGACTTTCAACAGCAGACTGGCAACCCGGTTCCTATTATTGTTTAAATTTCACAAACAAACGCCTTCCTGGCAGACCCGGGCTGGCAGATCACATCATACATTAGAGTCCATGCTGATGCTGCTGTCAATGATGGTGCTGACTGCATAAATATACCAGGATACTCCCTCAGCTGTCGTAGAGACAGACCTACATCCAACATCCAACATAGGACGGATCTATTGACTGAAGGGTGGTGCTTTTGATCCTGAAAACACGTGGTTCTCAATAACAATGAAGTCACAGAAAAATACTCTTTGTTGCTGTCTATAGACGAACTGCCTAGTGATAACAGTGATATCATCAGCTATCTGAACTCCACCACCTTGTCAAAGATTTCTGAATTCAATGCACAATCAGTAGTTCTTCTTAGTGACTTCAATGTCCACCACAGGAAATGGCTTGGCACCCATACAAAAGATGCTGCTGGACGTCGCACACTTGAGATGTGCTATACTCTTGGTCAAATACAATTTGTCAAAGCACCTACCCGGAAAGACTAGACTCTTGACCTTCAAGTGAAAAGTGTGGCAGTACGATAAGGCTGACTACTGGGGAATTAGAGGTTTTCTTGCATCTGCAGACTGGTCTCGTGCACTCCAACCTGACGATGCAATGAAGATTGTCATATAAGCAGAGTTTATTTTCAAGAAGGCTGGTGACAATTAGTGGTTTGATGACCACTGCAAACGAGCTTATTCAGGAAGCTAAAAAAAACACCAAGGAAAACAAGGATAGATTTACAAAAGCTAGAACAATCATGCAGAGAAGGTAGCCAGAAGGAGCAATAACAACAAGTTGAGGAAAGAACGCTCATATGGCAGCCTCAGGATGAAGGATGGGCGTAAAGTATACACTACATCAAAAGATAAAGCTGAAAGATGTTGCCAGACCTTTGCCGCTAAATATCAGCTTGCCAGTGGTAAAAAAATCTGCCACTGAAGTTCAGCATTCAGCAACAATGCTCAATGGAAAAGAGAGCCTTCCAGGTCAAAGATGTTAATACACTTCCAAGGAATATGCAACCAAAATTAAGCTACTGGTCCTGACGAAATCTCTACAAGAGTCCTGAAGGAGTTAGCACAGAACTTGCTTCTCCAAGTGAGTTTTCCCAAGCCAATAGAAGACTGCATCTGTCATCCCTATTCACAAGAGATATTCGAAATTTAATCCATCAATGTATCGCCTCATCTCACTGCTCTGCATCATCAGCAAGATCATTGAGGCTGTACAGAACCAACTTCAGAAGCACCTCCATGGAAACCACTAATATCAGATAGACAGTTTGGCTTTAGGCCACACCCCAGCACATCTGAAATCTTCAACATTCTGACCCAAGAGTGGTCCAACTCCCTTGAAAGAGGCAACGAAGTGCGCCTTTGTTCGAAACTCATGGTCAAAGGAGTATCCAGAAAGCTGCTCATCTAGATACCTGACAGATCGTTCCATCAAAGTTATCTTATCTGGCCAGTGATCAAGTACTTCCTCCATCAACGCATCAGTTCCCCACGTTTTTCTCTGTCTTCATTGATGACTTGGGGGATGAGTGCGAAAACCAACTCTACCTCTACGCAGATAATTCCACCTTGTTTTGTGAGGTTACATCTAGAGAGACCTGGAGAAAATGAGGATCTGGGCAGACAGATGGAAGGTGACCTTCGAGCCATCGAAATGTAAAGCAATGGCAATATCAAGAAAGAGTAATCCAACCAAACTAGATCTTCTGTTATTTTGGTACCACCAATCTGGATGAGAAGGAGGAGCTGGAGATCCTGGGTCACAGTCGACAGCAAGCTGATCTGGACAAAGCACATTTCTAAGGACTCATCCAGAGCAGGACAGAAGCTGGGCGCTTTGAGGAGAGTTGCAAAATAAACTTGATGGCAGAGGCAGAGCAACCGTTTACATGGCTCAAGTTCGCAGTGTGATGCAATACGCCTCATTGTCTTGGATAAGTGCCAGCGCCACCACTCTATGATTACTAGACTATATCCAGCGGAAGGCACTTCGAATCATAGTGGCGAACGCAGAGGAAGGAAGTACAGAGCTGAACATCACATCTCTTCATCAAAGTGGCTACAGTCCTCTACAAAATGCACACCAGCTTGTGCCTACCAGATCTGAAGGCACTGCTACCAAAGCCATTTGTAGTCAGAATAGCTACACGATCCCTGCCTTGCCATGCTCTCACAGTGCCGGTTTCTAGAACCATATCTACTGACAGGTCCTTCATCCACACTGCAGTTCACGTTTGGAAAAGGCTATCAGATTGAGACATAGAGCAGATTGCATAAGCATCTTATTTCACGTGTCTGATGCTACTGATTGGCCCACGTGGTTGTCTTTTTATAGTGCCTTGGTGCATATATAAGTTCTTGACATGTGTCACTCCTCGTGGGCTATTGTTCACTCTAGCGTTGAAAAAAGAAAAAAAAACTTTTACATACAATGACGAATATTGTCAAAATTATACTTTTTCGAGGGAAAAAAGTAGACGTTGGTATCAAAGATGCAAATCACTGTTGGTTTATTGTAATGATTTCGTACAAACAAAAAGAATCATATTAATAGTTAGAGTTTCCTTCGTATGTTCAGTATCTTTGACTCTCTTTATATAATATTATTGAAAAACGTACAAATTCTGTACATTTTAAAAGTTGACCGCACGTTCATCTCGTATGTGCAGAATCTTATACTGGTTATAGGTTAAATACCACTAATATAGGCCAGGGCGATACATAAAAATACAAAAGGAACTATTTGTTTGTGGGCCATCTGTGACGGCTGCTTTAAAATCACCCAAATTGACCAGGTTATATAGCAAAAAAGTACATTTTAGTTTTGATGATTTGAAATCGTATATTTTCTCTAATCAATGTCTTTTTGGTGAATTATTACGAATAATGAATTCGCAAGTCATCGGTATTTAGTAATTGTTCGCTCTACCTAATAGTAACTTTCTGCTTCGAAGACGCACTGTCATTTTAAGGTATTAACGATTCAGTGCGTTAAAACAATAAAAGTCGCAGTTCAACCCATGTTGAGTTTTTGATCGTTTGTCATCTAAATCATCTAGTTTCACCTGGTATTGTCGTCGTTTTATTTTATTTTACTGAAACTAAATAGCGACCTCGCTCCCTCACATAAGAATGATGTTGATTGGTTAGACGGGTGTACCACCACGGCGCCGCGGCGTAGTGTAGTAGTTACAATAATGGAATGTCATGGGCCACTCCAGTTGTTTTTCTTACAGGTTGTACGTGTATCTTATGTGAATGACAATTTGCAGTGGCGTAACCAGACCTGTCATGGGGGGGGCAAGATTGTAGTATTCATGTTGTATTCATGTGCGAGCGATAACTCACACCCCGATAACTCACACCCCTAGGGCCCCTGGTGGGGTCCCGGGGCAAACTCTGCCGGCGGAGCCCCCGGGAGCTCCTGGTTTGGGGCATATTAGAAGCTAAAAATTCATTGTTTCAGAGTACAAATTTCACTATGAAAGTAGTATAGATTTGTTTGAAGCTGGACTAAAATTTGTACTTACTTCCTTTTCTCTTCTGTCTTTCCCTTGTGTCTTCTTTCCCTTGTCCCTTTTTCTTCCCCCTTCCCCTTTCTCTTCTTCCCTCTTTCTTTCCCTTTTTTCTCTCCTTCCCCTTTTCCCCCTTCTCTATTTTTTGTTCTTCTTCCCAGCTTGTTTGTGGGTGTGTGTGTGTGGGGGGGCTTGGCCCCCACACCGGTTACGCTACTGACAATTTGTATAATTTTGATGATATGTCAACAGACACCTGTTCAAGTGACGAATTTCGATGTGACAACGGTCGCTGCATCTCTGAAACTTTGACCTACACATATCTGGATTGGGAAGATAATTGTGGTGATTGGAGTGACACCATTGATTTGGGTGAGCATCAGCATGAAGATATAAAACTACTTTAAACAAAGTAACTATAAAATAATCCCGGGAAAAGTACTCCTTATTATCCTAATAGTTTGTTATAGCTATCGGATCGTCTTAGCTAACATAACAGAGTCAGATTCTTGTCTATTTCACCCATATAATATACACATATTGAATGTTTATGGATTGCACCATTCAACGAAGCTTTATCGAATTTAACCGTATTTCACTAAATGAAAACATTTTTTTCCATTGGACGAATAAATCATTCAATATTTGCTCATATAAATTCCTTTTTTTTTCTTCTTAATTTTATAAATCTCCATGAAAGGAAAATAAATTTAAAAAAATACCTAAATATGCTTACTTTTAGAAGCAACGCCTAAACCCATTATTGGCAAGTCGATGTGGTCACCGCGAGCGATAGTCTCTCGTTGCGCTATACACAAGTGTTTGTCAGTGTTGCCATGGTAGCTGTGGGTGAGTGCAATGTAAAATGGACTCGTGCACTCTCGCAGAGGCAATTTGTTTTTATAACAATAATAAATAGAAAATTAATAATATATAAAAAAAAAGAACTGCGCAAACCCTTAAGATTAAGAACCCAGGGAATGTACACAAAATGTACATGGTTTTATATCATGGTTTTTTCTGGTGTGCAAGATATCTAGGAGGAAGCAGGGCAATATTAGGATCGGGCAGTATTGTTTTACATGATATGTTCCAGGGGTATGCCTAATTGGAATTAGGAATCAGCCATTCCAGTTATTCTCGAAATTCTTAGAAACTACGTCATAATCAGTGCGTGGTTGAGGTATTCACTTAGTCTACCGATGAGGTCCCAGGTTCAATCCCAAGCAATGTCAACTTGCTTAATCATGAGAAACCGTGGAAAAGCTATTATAATATTTAGTCCCACTTTAGAAGCTTGCAGACTTTGTACGTTGTTGCCAGGGGCTTATGAAGGCATTAGAATTTCTATGGTAAATGACATACCTGGTTTGATATTTAAATAGCTGGGCGGGCCCGAACGATGACGATTTGCTTCCGTGAACTTGCTGATTCTTACTGTTATGTAAATATCCATTCTACGTCACATAGTTATTTGCATTCGACTGTACAAGTAGGTTGAGTGAACATGAAAAGCCAGCTTCGTAGTATTAACCAAAATGATGTGACAGAAAAAGGCCTTAGCTATCGCACGACTATAACGTGCAGAGTAAATATCACAATAATTGAATCAGGAAATGTAACTTCGTCTCTATGGTCATGATTGTATGCATTTGGAATTGGGCAGCGAAACAATCAATAGGTGAATGAACTTCTTGATCAACCAATTAAACATTAGTTCGTTAATTCATAATTAATCTTGTATTTTTCAGATGATATAGTCGTGTCTGCTGAAGGCTTGGTTGTTCCAATCTTGGTTGCCGTAGGCAGTATTCTCATGTGTATCCTCGGTTGCTGCTGTTGTTACCACCATTGTTGTAAGAAGCAACCAGCTAACCAAGTCACTGTTGTCGTTGACGTCGATCCACCACCTCAATATAGTCAAGTAGATCAAATGAACATGCAAGGACCGGTATAAATAAGAACAAGTATTTTATTTTAGTATATATTACAAGAATGTGAATCTTCTCTGACCTGCTTCCATAATTATGTTACCGGAAACATTGTAATTTAAATGAAGAAGTTAGACAAATTGATGTAAATGTATAATTGAATTAAAAGGATAATTGAAACTGGCCACTCAACAACAATTATTGAAAATGTTACAAATTTTCGTCCGTCATCTGATGCGACTTTTTCAAGAGTGGGTGACTGGAGCGGGATTTGATTCGAAACAAACCTACTTTAATTCACATGAAAACCCGAGTGCTTTAATGATTATAAAAACAATACAATATTTTTACCAGTTTGTGCAATTCATAATCTAGGAGACAGTTTTAGTAGAATATAGACCTTTGTTAATATGTGACCGTACACGACGAATGAGCCGTAAATTCTTCCGGGCAATTTTGCTTTATTTCGTGTTTAGAAAATATATATCATAATCTTTAAAATGGTATATCATTTGACTTCAAACGATATCCAGAAGCGGGGTTATGGTTTGTTGAACTTTTGCTTCTACAACAAAATGGTACCTTTTTTCGTTTCTACATGTGTCTCTTTTTCCACATTGCTGGTAATCAAAAAGTCATAATTGGCGGTCATTTCAAATCATCTCACAAGTCAACGAGGTTCAGGCATGTCCTCTTATTGTTAATTGTTGGTTATACATACCTAGACAAAATGCAATGCTTTGTAACCCACCACTTGAACAGGATTTAGCCAAAGCAAACAAAGACCAGGGATATTAAGAATTCTATAGACATCTAAGGTAGAAGATTATTATCCTCTTCAACAATAGGATTATTGATTGGTTTAAAACAGATACATGTCGCTCCAACTTGAGGTACCGATGAATACGACCTTCATGTACATTTTACACTGTAGCTCAGAATATTTAGGACATTTACGGCTCATTCGTGCTGTACGGTCACATATATGGTTCTTTGCACCACTAAGGCTTAAAAAAAACCCTGTTATGTCTCAAAGCCCATGCCAGTTTCAAAAACGAATGCGGAAGGAGGTTTTTTTTTCTAAATTTTCAATTAAGATGTCATTTTTGAGCATTACTCGTTGATGGTCGATAAACGTCCCAATAAATCGGACTTAGTCACCGGTCAGTTCTACAGCATAGATATCCATGGCTAACGATGGTTAACTATGGAAACATGTTAAAGGACATCAAGAAAATTTTCTAAGTTATTTATTTTGAGCTCTTTCGAGACGAGTAATGGATATAATCTGTAGATTTAGGTTTTGTCTGTGACTGCTAATGTGAGGCCGTCGTAGGTCGTACGGGGCTCAAACTCGGTGGGTGGGTGTAGTTCTGTCCTGGCAAGAAGAAGTTTATGTTCGTTAAGTCATCCGACCCCGGGGCCCCCTCCAAGGGGTCATTTGAGGTCAAATGACTAAAAACTGCCATATGGGCATGAAACTAGTTCTACGGGACTCAAACTCGGTGGGTGGGTGTAGTTCTGTCCTGGCAAGAAGATGTTCATGTTCTTTAAGTCATCCGACCCCGGGGCCCCCTCCCAGGGGTCATTTGAGGTCAAATGACTACAAACTGTCATATGGGCATGAAACTAGGTCGTACGGGGCTCAAACTCGGTGGGTGGGTGTAGTTCTGTCCTGTCAAGAAGATGTTTATGTTCGTTTTAAAGTCATCTGACACCGGGGTCCGCTCCCAGGGGTCATCTGAGGTCAAATTACTAAAAAGTGTCGTATGGGCATGAAACTTGGTAGGTATAGTCAACATTTAAAACAACATTTTTTGAAGGTCATTTTGGGGTCATCCAAGGTCACCACGGGTCATCTGAGGTCAAATTAGTAAAAACTCATATATGGGTATGAAACTTGGTGGGTACAGTCAACATTTAGAGTTATAAGTTTAGATCATTTTGGGGTCATCCAAGGTCACCCAGGGGTCATCTGAGGTCAAATTACTAAAAACTGTCGTATGGGCATGAAACTTGGTGGGTACAGTCAACATTTAGAGCCAAATTTTTGGAAGGTCATTTTGGGGTCGCCAGGGGTCATCTGAGGTCAAATTAGTAAAAACTGTCATATGGAAAGGTCACCATCAGCCTGGTAATCGCGCCCAGCCGAGAACCGCCAAATATGGTAACCGCCTAGTCTATTTTAAAACTGATGCATCAATGACTATGTTCATCATGTCATTATTGTATCATTCTCACATACATTAGGAAATGAATTTGGAGAATAGATGCCTTGCATGTGACATATCATCCCGTAAATATGGCGGACTACTCAAATGCATTCAACAAAAGCATGATTGCAATCAAATAGGTTGATGACAACATTTGATTGAATGGACTGCACTCCGCCATAACTACGGTGAAGGACACCGGCTCAAATCCTTTGTTTGGAGCCAATCGATAATTTCATGCAGGGCCTCTATACTTTCTGTTAATAAAATACTATGCTGACCTCACACTCCAGTAATTTCATATCATTGAGCTCAGTAATACATCAAAGAATGTCTTCCAATTCATAATAAAAATTCCCTTTAAAAGGAAAGCCAGCCTCAATGTAGAAGAGGTCTTGTAATTAGTTTTGGTCAATGTGAAAGGCATTTTTAGGATCACGCTTACATCTACATGACAGTCCACCAAACCATCAACGATGAGAACATGCACACTGAAACAGCAGAAAACATTAATTCCTAATCTCATGTCAACTCTTTTAATTCATTACATGTAGTCCAAATTGTTCTGGTCTGTTTGTTTTGTTGTTGTTGTTGTTGTTGTTGTCGTTGTTTTTTTTTTTGTCTTTTCAGCTTTTTACCCACGATATCTCAATTTCCAATTTTGTAATACCAGAACTTACGAACTCAATATCTTCGCTTAGGAATGTCCGATTTCACTGCTTTCGATATATACACTGCCGGTTTGAGTTAACTTACATGTACATTTTATTTTAAAATAACTTAATTAATTCGCAATGTATAGTTTAAGCCTACTATATTATAATAGATAGTGGCCAGCACATTTATAAAGGACTGGTTACTCACTACAATCTTCACTCTTAAACTGTGTTTTTCTGAATGTGCTGATCATGTTGATTGCTAGTCGGAAACTCCTGCGAAGCTATGGACATGGCATCTTACATACTCCATTCTATAACAGTCTGCCTAGTGCCTTGTGTGTTTTCTCTTCAATCATTTTGTTGAATGTAATTTTATGAATCAAATAGTTATGTGTCATTTTATTTATAATAAAGAAGTTATTAAATTAATAAAGTAAGACAATTTATTTATCTATAAGTGCATGTCAAATGGGGTACATTGTTCAATACTATATGCATAAATTATGCCCATATTATAGCTAGGCCCTAAAAACTTTATTTTGCATCGGATTTTTCCCGTTGAAAAGACAAAACTGATGTTTATGATAGCAACCATTTCATCAATAACATTTTGAGTCATTTTTATCCATAAAACGACACAGGATATGATAGATAACTACTTTCACATCAATATGGTCCATATGATCACAGATTGTTGAGAATCTGTAATATGATCCGGGGATATGATGAAGATTTTGATTCTATAGATCTGTTATCAACATGATATCACGCTGTTCAGTGGTCAAGGAGTAAGGACCCCGGTCAAGGACACTGATATGACATCATAGGTGATGTCAGATTTTCTTCTGCTGACCATATGATGCTATATATATTAACTATTATTGTTACATTTAGGCCTTTAAACTTTTAAAGTCATAATTAATTAGTTCAAACATAACTTTGGTAATACTCACTCGTTTTCGTTCGTTGAAACGGCAAAACATACTTACTTTTCCTAACAAATCGAATTAAAATATTTTTTTTAAAATTTAAGCACAAAAAGTAAAAAAAAAAATCATTCCAATACCACTAAAATATAATCTCTTGAGTAAACTGACCCCAAACCTGAAACAGGTACCAGCCCCGAATGGGCTGGCGAAAACAAATAGATAATCTGCATATCGGATTAAAAGCTTGAGGCATTTCAATTGCAAGGCCCATTACTTATACACCAACAACAACATAGGCCTACAAGTGTTTATAATGTAGCATGTGCACACATTATCATGTTGTGGATGGTGAATCAAGCTGCAGTGCCTACCCATTCCCAAATAAATGCAGTGACCAACCGGTGTTCACTCATGATTGACGTACTGATCATTATGTATGATTTAAACTCAGGTTTTGGCAATTTGGGAGGGGGTGGGTTCAAAATGACCCCATAGGATTATACGGGGGTAAAAAATTCAAATTGCTCAAATACCCCTTTCAAATATATCAAATTATTTAAAAAATAATTAAATGAATGAATGAATGAATGAATGAATGAATGAATGAATGAATGAATGAATGAATGAATGAATGAATGAATGAATGAATGAATAAATAAATAAATGAAAAAAAATTGAACAAATTGTAGCGTAGCATTAAAATCATAATAACCATTGCTGGCAGGCGGATTCCAACCAACGATATTGACATTACCAGTCTGATGCTCTAACACTGAGCTATGCCATCATCTAGTAATGGGAGTCGAGTTTTTAGCGTATATAGTGTTTGTCTGTGAAAATGCCGCCTTGTGAAATAAATAAATATAAAGTCTCAATTTTTAATTTAAATTTATTTGATAATTTTCTAACCTATATTTTCTTTAGAGCAGGGACAAATATTTCCCCTTTTATCCAATTTGGCCGCTAAATAAGAATCTACTTCTTTTATTACTGATTTAATTCCGCGATTTGTTCCATTCAGCAATATCAAAGATTAATGTCAAGCATCTCACGACAGATATTTAGTTGGCTTAGTGGTTTTGCACAGTGCTTTTTAACCGGGAGGTACCGAGATCGATTCCCACCTCTGCCTGCAATTTGTTTTTCAAGACTGGGAAATAATAACCTGACATTCGCCGCTGACATTCGTACTACAGAAGCGGAGTTGTAACTTGTTAAACTTTGCTCCTTCCGTAAAAGGGTACATTATTTTGGCACTACATTATTTCTTTTTTTCCACATTGCTGGTAGGCCCCTATTAAATATCAAATGGTCATAATTGGCGGTCACTTCAAATCATCGCCAACTGAACAAGGTTCAGGAATGTACTCTCATTGTTAATTGTTGGTTAATCCACCACTTGAACAGGACTTAACCAAAGCAAACAAAGACTTAAGCTTTTTTACGAATGCTATACATAAGTATAAGCTTATTATCCTCTTCAACAATAGGATTAAAGATTGGTGTTTGACTGGAATTACGTGCTAGTGTCATTGGTTATTGTTAAAAGGCAATAAGGTGTGTAATATTGCAATATTGCAATATTTCCTCTGAATAGGAAAGACTCTCTACATCGAACCATGGATGCTGGTGGTTCGAATTAAGCCCGATCCTGACTCCACTTCGCAGCGGTATGCGATGCTGCGATGCTTTTCAAACATCTCAGCATCCCGCGATGAAATTAAAATGTACAGGTGGAGTCAGTATCGGGCTTTAGGAATAAAAACCCAATTCGAAATGATGCGCTTGAGAATTCAACAATATAAATAATGGTAGCTCTATTATAATACACATTAATGATAAAATTCCAAAATATAATACGTTTTCTGTCTTTGCTTGTCACGTGGTAGCGATTATATTTTTAAATAAGTTTCAAATGAATAACAACAAGACAAGTAGCCGAGTGGTCTAAGGCGCTAGGCTCATAGAGTACTAAGCGTTGCGCCGTGAGTTCGAACCCCGCCTCTGCCAAACTTTAAAAGAAGTAAATTAAAATTTGACTTTTTTTAATTTCATATTTGGGAAATGTTACTGGGAGAATTTATGTATGGTGTGGAGTGGTGTGATAGGGCATGTACTTTAACTGGCCGGCGCGGTCCGGTGACTAAGTCTTTATTGGGCGTTTTATCGGCAGTCAACGAGTAATGGTGTTCAAGTGCAGTTGTAGTTGATTTTGCACAAGTACAAATATCATTGTTTATACCTAAACAATGCGAGTATCGAATCAAGTAACTTTGCTTTCAAATTTGTCTCAGAATTTCATGATTTTACGGCAAAAGAACTAAAAAAGGGGTAAATAAAAATTAATTTGCCGTTTCAGCTGATATGGACTCGCTAAGAAAAACGAACTCGCGCGTAGGCTTTAAAACATAGCAATTTTTTAGCCTAATCAAAGGAAAGAATATAAAAGATCAATCAAATTCGGACCTTAGAGAATCTAAAGGCAGAAGTCAAAAGCAATAACTTTCTGCCGCTTGCCGCTGAGTGCTGCAAGCGAAGCGGCACTCTGCTGAGCGGCAGCGGTATGACTCTGAAAGCCAGTGTTGCCGCTCAGCTACGACCAAAATGGTATCAAGTCCTCATACGTCAGAGCGGCACCGCTCCCGAGTTGAATTCATCTCCTAGCGATTTGTCGCTTTGGTGGTAGAGCCACCGCTAGCGTTTCTGATACGTCTGCGCAGTAAAACAAAATCGTTGTCAGAACCGCAAAGCGGCAAGTGGCACGAAAGTTAAGTATGAAACCAGCATTAGAACCATATAGCCAATCATAACAGCTGTTTGTTGGTATTTTGTAATTAATAAGATAAGAGTATGAATAGATTTTATAAACATATTTTCCAAGTAGTACAGTGCTTAATTAAAATAATACACTTATGTGAAAATAAAAACGGTAACCATTTTTGTGAGTCTTGTCTTTGACCTGTCAAGCGAGTCACAATTTTGTTTACATAATTTACATAATTCGAAAAGATTATACAGATTAATATAAAAACACAAGAATGTGTTCAAACTACCGGCCAGTATCGACATGTATTACCTAGTTTATCAAAAATACTGGAAAACAGATTATTTATTAATAAATTTGACATATTAAACATTCATCGATTTGCCTTTATATCAAATTACACCACTTAAGGGGGTACTACACCCCTCGATAAATTTGTGTCTATTTTTGTATTTTTCTCAAAAACTAATAACACAGTGGTAATAAAAATTATGTATATTATAGGGGCAAGAAATCCAATTATTACACTGGAATTTCAGTGACCCAAGACAAGCGGTTCGTTAATTATGATAAGAAATAAGGTACCGCTATGATGTACCTCAATTCCTATCATATTATACTGAACCACTTGTCTTGAGTCACTGATATTTCAGTGTAGTAATTGGATTCCTTGCCCCAATAATATACATAACGTTTGTTACCAGTGTGTTATTATTTTGAGAAAAATGCAAAATAGTCGCAATTTACCACAGGGGAGTAGTACCCTTAAGCTTAACAAGTTGGTTGTTTCCTGCAGTACCTTTTTTTTTGAGACAATTCTTATTTTTATTATTAAGAAATCCAGCAAAAAGATGATGATGACAAATGTTCATATCTAACCCAGCAAACACAAAAACGTTTTAAAAACGTTTGTAATAAGTTATATTTTGGCTTTTGGTTTACATAAAAACGTTTTAATAACATTAAAATGTCGGGTCATGAATAGGTCATGAAAACGTTTTTTTTAAACGTTTTGTATGAAAACACACTACAACAATATTTTTTAAATGTTTTCAAAAATGTTATTGTGAACTATTTTTGCAAACAATTTCTGCCAAATATTTTATCAACACTTAAATAACATTATGTTAAAATATTTGCACTCAGCAAACACAGAAATGTTCTTAAAATGTTTTTTTTTCAAAACGTTTTAATAACATTTAAATGTCGGGTTATATAAAGGTCATGAAAACGTTATTAAAACGTTATTGCAAATATTTGGGGCAAACATTTTTCGCAAAATATTTTTTCAACCCCAAAATAACATTCTGTTTAGAATATTTTGTATCAAGTTTTCAAAAATGTTTTAGGAATGTTATTAAAACGTTTTATACCCTTTATATAACCCGATATTTAAACGTTTTCTCTTAAACATGTTTTGTTTGCTGAGCAGTAGATTATCAAAAAATGATTTTTAATGTTATGAAAACGTTTTATTCCCTTAATATACCCTTTATACAGGGTGAGTAAAAAAAAGTGCAATAGAGAAAAGAATCCATTTTTATTTAAGAACCGATTAGAACCTTTTAGGTTTTAAAACATTTTATAAATGATATATTCATTAGTGACCTTGTGTGAAAAAACCAAGGAATTAACATGTACCGTTTTGTTTTTATGACACATTATATAGCGATACCCAATTTTAATATTTGTCCAAGAAACATCTAAAATTTGAATGTCAGCCCACTCTGTGTAAGGTAGATTTGGAACAACTGCTATTTTCTTAACCTCATTGGCATTGAAATAAAATGGAGCACCGAAATTGTTATTTTCCTTGGTCTTGTTTAAGGAAAAGAAACATTACTTGTTGTTATTTTTCATTTTACCTTTACTTTAAAGATGTTTATTCTCTATCAAAAATATACACATTTGTAGGCGGTTTTTTTAATGTCGAAATGAAATGCGCGCAAATTGAGTGAATTATAAAATATCCAGTAAGTTGGATATATTGGGATTAAAAAAACTGGAGTTGAAGTCGAGTGAGGTATGAAGGACTTCAAGTAATGTTAGTTTGTTTGTTTTAACAGAAAAAAGAAATTGAAATAACGCAAAAATCAACCTTATTTAAGTTAAAGTCAGTTTCAGAGCTGGTGCCTTTATCGTGCATTGTGTGCTCTCATTCATAATACATGGTACCTCGTGGACAAAATAAATGAAATTGGGTATCGTAGCAAAAGGACTCATTAAAATTAAACGGTAGATGTGATTGACTTTATTTTTTCACAACGGATGCGTATTGAGTGTGGCATTTATATAAACTTTCAATAATTGGAAAGTTCAACGTGGTTCTTACATAAATATCGATTCTTTGCTCTATTGCACTTTTTTTGACTCACCCTGTATAACCCGACATTTAAACGTTTTCTGACAACCTTTTATAACCTTTTGCGAATGATGTCGAAAACGTTTTGTGTTTGCTGGGAACCTGGTTTGATAATAAATATATGTGATTATTACAATACATCCTGACTCTACTAATAAATTAAATAAAATGAAGATTAAAAAAACCCTCGAATTTCGCATTTAGGTTTTCAGGCTACTTACGGGCTGCCTAACTTGGTCATTTTAGACTTGATAGATGCAATTAGTAACTCATTTGGAAACAATAAAAGCACACTAAGAATATTTTTAGATCTGTCCAAAGCATTTGATACCATTGATCACAAAATAGTACTGCATAAGTTAGAATATCCTGAACGTAGAGGAATTGTCCTAGAGTGGTTTCAAAGTTATCTCAGCAAATATAGTACACAGTACTTCTTTTGGCTCTGTTTACAGATAAAATATAATAATCACGCGGTGTCCCCCAGCTGGTCAATTTTAAACCCTTTATTACAGGGAGGTAAACAACAAGTGAAATTCTTTTCATCTATGTGGGCAGCTACATTGTTGTTGACTACGCAGTTCTTAAAAGATCTTTTGAACCACTTGAAAGTGCTATTTACCTGCCTGCTTTATTATTTATATTGTATTTCAATGATATCGTCACGACAGTCACATATTCACTATGAGAAACACATTTATGTTATAAATATAAATAATGAACTGCAAAATGTCAGTCATCTAATTGGTTAAAAAAACAAATTGTTTTTTAATACTAACAAGACCAAATTTTGTGTTTCTTGGTATATACTAGAAAATGAATTATAAAGCTTATAATGCTAAGAATATTATTATATTCATTGCGAAACATAAAGGCTAATATAAGATAAGCAAGCGTTAGCATAAGGTTAACTCCAACCATAATCCTAATGATATCACCTGATAAGTGAGGTAAAGCCATTGCCGAATGAAAGCAGTCAAGTTAGCGTAATCGATAAGGCGTTCGACTTTGGTGCGAGAGGTTGCGGGTTCGAACCCTGGCGGTGCCTAGTACGCTCTCGTGGAAAAAATTGAGATAGCTTGAAATTCCCCTGGACAAGGAACTTGCTGCTAATTTGTCTCGTTGTAACCGGGCGTTGTAACCCGTACGAAACTCGGGGAGCTGATCCTGGTTGCGAAGGTTAT
This sequence comes from Amphiura filiformis, assembly GCF_039555335.1. Taxonomy (NCBI): domain Eukaryota; kingdom Metazoa; phylum Echinodermata; class Ophiuroidea; order Amphilepidida; family Amphiuridae; genus Amphiura; species Amphiura filiformis. The sequence continues at coordinate 6,696,103 of NC_092646.1, forward strand.
TTTTGTGGATTGTCTAGGGTGTGCGCTCTTGAAGCAGCAAAGTCCCGGATTTGTTGTTTAATGGTTTATGGACTGATGTGGGCCGTAGTGGTCAGCGACAACCTGTAAAGTGTGCTGAGGCTTGTGAATCAACGTCTAGGCGTTGTGCCTGTGCGAAGCGCACTATAAATTCCTGCGCTTTTTTTGTCCTAGTTAATAACTTTCTCATTCATAAATGAGTTATCCTAATTAGTAACCTTCTCATTTACGACAACCACTAATTGCTCAATAAAACCAACAATTATTATTTGTAGTGAGACGAAAAGTTAAAAGCAATTTGCTACATCAGCGAATTAATCTGCAAGAAATTGTTGGTATATAAACATTATGCAGCCAGAGGTTTTTTAGTTTGAGAAAAGTGGGGGGATGAGGCTGTGGATCAAGAAATGTCATTTTAAATAATGAAAATTGATTTTTTTTTTGGCTGCTACGACCAACAATACCTCGTCTACCCTTAAGTCCATTAAAAGAATTACTCTTTGTGACCGCCCCTAATATACATTGCGTCTCTGAAAGATGTTGTTTCCGTCCTCAAATAATACTACGCATTAAGTGCTCGTGTAAATTAATTAGTGAAAATGTATGCTTTTGTAAATAAAGCATGTCTCCAAGATAGTATGCGAAGAGTAAAAGCAAATAATTTTGTTATTTATTGAACCTTTTACTGACACATTTTAATGCATGCTATTTTTATTTTAGGCGCTGTTTTGTCAGATCTACTGCCGTCTTGAAGTATATGCGTGGGCTGTTGCTATAGTGGTGGTAAAGTTAAGTTACTTTCAAACAGCTTTTTTTTTCAAATATTCCTGGCACATAAGAAATATACAGAATTATTATCAAAATAAAAAGTGCATTATGAATCAAATACAAACTTAAAAGGCTTAAATTCCATGGTGGTGCCTGAGTTTTAAGAAGAAGAAAACACGAAACGGAGTTTTATCAAATATTTTGGTACACAACTTCATGAGACAAATACACAGGCATGTATGTCTGGAAAGTACAGCACTTACATATTTCTAACAGTATTAGTTTATAGAAGGGTTACGTTGTTCACTACTACAGATCCGTAAAAGGTTCCAATAACTTAAAAGGGTTTTAATTCTGGTAACAACCCTTCCAAATAAGTGCAAATAAAACATAATTATTGTATCACAATTCAAGACATTTATTTATGAAAGATACGTTGTTTGATTTTGTGGCTATTCACCGTCGCAGGGAATACGTCATCAACAGCTATTCGTTATTCAATCTATTTCAATTCATTTTTATCCTCTAACGAATGCTTGTTGACGGAAAATAAAATTATATATATGTTATGTCGAATGTCTGGTGGAAATAATCGATTTTACGTCATCATACATGCGGTCGAAGTTAAACATTACTAGAAATGGACTGGGAAGGTGTTGCATCGAGTACTCTACATTCACTAAAATGTCTGTATCTACCCATAGTTACTGGTTCACGCTCAGTTTGCACACCTGTTAGGAAACTATTTAGTTAACATTGTTATCATTTTGATCGTGGTTCAGAACACAGTAAGCTTGAACCAGATGACTTGACAACGATCGATTTTGACAGCACATTATGGCAGCGAATTACTCCGCAGCGAATACTGTTGATCATGTTGATACTGGGTCAGATCAGACAATTAACCAAGATACATATTAATACACATCTCATTTAGGTGACGATATATTATGTTTAAGGAAAAATGCAAATTGAGGTTAACATTTATGCTTTAGATAATGGGGAATTAATGCTCTATGTGCTTTGACATTAAAAGTTTTCTCAAAATATCAAGAGATATCTTAAGAACCACTGAACCAATATAGGGCTTGTTCGTATTCATTTTTATGCATTTTTCATGTTGATTCCAATTATGAACATGCACAATTCTTAATCATTTGAATTTTTAAAGAAAATTTGGAACTTATCGTCTGCAGTTGACACCCGTGTGGAGAGGGTTAAGAAAAGTGATGTTTAGCCTAATTGAATTTTGAACGACACGTATTTGAGCTCTTCGTGTTAACTATGTCTTGATTTTAAAAGCAGAATGATAAATTAATATACAATGTGTTTGAACAAACATCAGATGTGAGTCTGAACCATTTGTTATAGAAACATATATAGAAACCTTATTGACACACTTAATGGACTAAAAAATGATTTAATGCTTTGCGTGCTTCATCTATTAGTACGCTTCAACATTAAAAGTCAAAAGTTTTCAGATATTTCTCAAAATATCAAGAGCTATCTCAAAAACCACTGAACCAATACAAGGCTTGTTTGTACTCATTTTAATGCATTTTTCACTCTGATTCCAAATATGGTCATGAAAACGTACAATTCTTGAATTGAAATTTTGAAATGGTTGTCTGCAGTCGACACCCGTGTGAAGAGTGTTAAACATCTCGCTTAATTGATTTACTGTCTGCTCTAAGACAAACATATTCATTTTTTAATTCAAATCGTCATTAATGAGTGCCTTTGTAGCCAAATTGTATTTTTGTTATGCTTAAAATTAGCAGAATAGAAGAAGAATTTTACTTTTTTTAGTTCGTCCCACGCGCTCATTATCGTCCCATTGATGTTGCCTATCGATAATATTGTTTGTTGTGCACAATGATTTTTTTTGTCTTTTAGTTTAAAAATATTATCACTCATAAATTATTACCTGATGGTATATATTATTTTTACACATTTATGTATCTCCGTCATAATAATTATAATAACAGATTAGAACAAACAAACAAACAAAACAATGACATGGAATTTTATTTCAATAGAACAAATTTCTGACGACTTCAAAAATATTTTCGAAAATATTTGAAACAATACAACAATCATTTTGTGATCAGCTCGCGGCTTTGCCGTCCTTCCATAATTTAGTTTCCAAATCACCCACGAGATAACAAAATATTCTTTTTTAATGGCCACACCTGCCATTCTCTTGTCTCCTTGCATCCACCTTGCCAACCAACCACCAGCATCACTCACTGACGCTGATGCATTAAGTCGATCACGCGCGCGTTTTACTCAGCTTACACACATACCTAACGGAGTTGCAGCAAGTGGAGATCCATTAACGGCACAGAGATTCGTTCGCCCGCTACGGACACACAGACAGGAATTTTTGTATGACTTTTTTGCATGATTAAAAGGATTAACACCGTACTGCTAGAAACTGAATAAAAACTACGGGGAAAGTTAGCTGTTTGGTTGGTGCTAGGACCAAGTTTATTATTTACGTTCAAGGTAAGAACCTATTTTGATTATTATAATTTTTAATCCAAGTTATCAAATTGAAATATTTTGACATCAGAAACAATGATATTATAATTTTTAATCCAAGATATCAAATTGAAATATTTTGACATCAGAAACAATGATATTATAATTTTTAATCCAAGTTATCAAATTGAAATATTTTGACATCAGAAACAATGATATTATAATTTTTAATCCAAGTTATCAAATTGAAATATTTTGACATCAGAAACAATGATCTTACGATATAAGTTTTTTTACATCAATTACAATAGATTGAAGACGTACTAACAAATGCTTTAGTATTATTTAAAGGCATTAATTACATGTTAAATTGCCTACAATTATGAATATTTTGCTGAATAAAATCGCAGATTAATGAACGAATCTTGGATGTTAATTTATCATTCTTGCTCTTATTGCTCACGTTCCGAGTATTTGATTTGATTTGATTTGATTTGTTCGGATTTTGACAACCCTGGATAACGCAAGAAATCCTCTATTGAAGCTTATTTCCATTGGGGTCCATTTGAACACAGGGACGGATTGGGAACAATCAGGGGTTAACACCCTACTCTTTTTTTCGAAACCGGCTGCGAAATACATAATACAGGTATGGCTCTCTGCACACGGGACCGACGGCTTAACGTCCCCTCCGAAGGATGGAGTACTTTCATGATTCATTTGCCCAATTCTAAATGAACCACGGGGAGAGCGGAAGTCTGAATTTAATCTATAGAAGTTGCCTATTACTTTCAGACTTTTTTCTAAGTCAATATCCCAGCAAATCGCCACCGCCGATTTTTCAGACCCATTGTTATTTTCATCTTCGGGAATTGTTTTAAGTACAAATACAGAAACAAAAGATGACAAGGAAATTTGAAACAAACAACAAGGAAACTTATCAAAATGAAATAAATGTCTCACCCATAAGGTGGTACTGCAGTGAACAACAATAAGTTTTGTAACTATTTTTGCATTTTTCTCAAAAATTATAACACACTGCTAACAAAGGTTATGTATATTATAGGGGCAAGGAATCCAATTACTTCACTGAAATTTCAGTGATTCAAAACAAGTGGTTCATTATATATTTTAAGAAATGAGGTACATTCTAGCGGTACCTCTTTTCTTATCATAAATAACGTACCGCTTGTCTTGAGTCACTGAATTTCCAGTGTAGTAACTGGATTCCTTACCCCTATAATATACATAACTTTTGTTACCATTGTGTTATTATTTTTTGAGAAAAATTTATCAAGGGGTGTAGTACCACCTTAATGTCATTCTGAGTCTGTGGAATTAATCAGTTTAGTTGTAAATGATTAATTTATCAAATATCTTGAATTTTCGTATACTTTCTCTTATATTATTTATTCTATAAAGAATATTGTTCTTATTCATAGAAAAGAGGTTTTTTAATTTACATTTTAATTTTACGGTCTTTTAGTTGAGTACTTACTAGCTAGAAAATTACAATTTGCAATTTGAGAAAAGGTTAATTTATAAAATATCTTGAACTTATCTATCGTATGTTTTCTGTTTAAATTAATTTATGAAGGACCATGCACTTATTTCCAGAAAAAAGCTTTTAAATTGCATATTTATTTTCCGGTCTTTTCGTAGATTACTTTGTATAAAAGAGTGTGTAGTTTCGCTATTGTTCTTACACGTTTATTCTAATGCATACGTGTTTAGGAATGTACTCTTATTGCTGAGATTCTTTAATCAATGTATAATACAAAGTAGCCTTTAGCAATATCTTTTAATGGACATCTAATGAAATTACTTGCTGTTCATTTTAATAATAATACACTGGAAAAAGTCTTCATCGTCTACTTTTATCAAACTTAAAGATGACAATGTTACTTTAAAATCGCTCAGAATGAATTTCTCGCTTCACATAGTTTGACAGCTATAAGCCAATAGTAGCCGTCCAGAAATGATACGAATTATGAATATTTAGTCACTTCTATAGTATTACATGAATCGCATCGTAGATTAAGAAAGATTTTGTCATTCCGTAACATGCGTACCTTTATTATGCTTTTTGCTTACGGTGCGGTTTTATCTTTGAAGAGGTTCAGTCGAATCCTTTTAAGCCAATCGCTCAAAGCCAAATTCTTATAAATGAAAACCAGCTAAAGTAATATTTACAAATCAAGTTCTGAATTTGGTGTACTATCCAAAATACAATATTAGCATTATAAAAGGCTCAAGTACAATGATCAAGGAACTTGTAAATGCGCTGGCATTTTTGAGCGTGAAACCGTACTTTACCGCCAGAAGATATATCCTAAAGCAGTATCGCACTAAAATCCAGATCTCGCTTTATGTCTGCTTGTAAGTCAGCAAAGTAGGGAGGCTGTGCAAATGTACCGCAACATGTTGTAAATCAGTTCGGACGCTGTCCCCCAGAAATAACCTTTTAACGATTACTTTTAATCGATTGACGTACTCATCATCAATTGTTTTTAGAATTGCCGCCGATGTTCCGTTACTCGCTTGCAATTGAAATTGTAGTAGTAACCCTTTAGAAGTTCTAGTAGTAACGTGTTAAATTCAAAAATTATTTGGAATGGAGTTTTTGAAAATAAATCTAATACTGGAACTTACTTTCTTGCAACTTTGCTACGTTGCGCCTGGAACCACCAGACTTCATCAGGCAACTGACCCGCTGGACCTGTTTAGAATTTAGCAAACACATTATTCTACTTTATAAATTAACATACACAAGTAAGATTAAGAGTAATATGTTAGTCTATACTTGAGATCCTGAATACTTTCAGATAGCTTTGAAAGAGAGATGATCCATACGGCCTGTGAACATAGGCATAAACCTTTACCTTAGACTGGAAAAGGCTCAATCAAAACTAAAATTTATATTTACTTTACTTTTCTGCTGAAACATTGGTTAAACTTATTCCGCAGTTTACCTCTTCGCGTACATGTAGTTTATTTTATTACTGAAAGTAAATGTAACTTTCTCTTTACATAATTACATAAGATTTTAACAATACCTGATGGTTTAACACACAGATATAGAAAATATATATATATATAATATGCAAATATTATAACTTTTAAGAAAGAATAATAATAAAACGACCATATCATTTTATTTTGAGATTAATTTTTGTCACATTTTTAGAACGATTCGTGGTTTAAAATGTCAAATACTAAAATAGATACAATTTCAGCTTCTTGATAAACAATATCTTCTAGTATTTTTAATACTTTGACATTAAATTATCATTTCGTATTCAGGGAAGGGCTTCTAATTAAGACGCGTTATAGGTATGTTTAAAATATCAAATACTAAAATAGATAAAAACTGCGAATTTGATTACAACTTTTACTTTGCCATTAGCGTCGTCATAAAAATTAACCTCTAGTATTTTTTAATACCTAGACAATAAATTCTCAGTTCGTATTCCGGGAAGGGCTTCAGATAAAGACTCGTTATGGGTACTTTTTAAAATACCAAATACCAAAATAGATCAAAACTGCGAATTTGATCACAACTTCTGCTTTGCCATTAGCGTCGTCATAACAAATAACTTTAAGTACTTTTTCAAATACCTTAACAACAGATTCTCATTTTCTATTCAGGGAAAGACTTCTAATCAAACTCTTTTAGAACAGTGTCAAATAGTCATTACAGAAGTCATTCAGGACCCTTATTTGCAAAATATAACCTACTAACTGTAAAAAGATATGTACTCACTCGAACTGGGTGTATTTATGTATAGATATTCTATGAATGATTTTCCTGATTTATTTAATGGTTATTTTACAAAGCGCTCTGACATACACGGCTATCAGACAAGACATGTAAATGATCTCAACTTGACAAATAATAAAAAAGCATTCTCTGATCATTCCATCCGAGCTACTGGACCCACTTTTTGGAACAGTATAAATAAAAAAGCAAAGACTTGCAAATCCGTTAAACATTTTCGTAATCAGCTTAAACGAAATATGATTTCAGTTTACGAATAACTTTTTTTCTTTTATTTTTTTTCTGGGCATTGTCCGTTTTGTCTTATTGGCCTTGCATGTTAGGTCTCATGTGATTTTGTTTTTGTTGTTTTTGCAACGAATTTTGTTTAGGGGTTGGCTTATTCAGGCCTCATTTGCCTTCCGGTCAACTCCTCCATATTGTCTTTTTTGTTTGCTGTTTGTTTTCATGTACAATATGTATAATGTATATGGAAATAAATAAATTTGATTTGATGATTTTGATTTGATTTGATTTGATTTGATTTGATTTGATTTGATGCTTTATGAGTGTGTTATTCTCTCTACAAAAGTCTCTGTTTTAATTAAACAGCAAAGCAAATAAATATCCCCTTATAGATAAGCTAGCAAGGGAGTTTTTCCTTAATCGGTTTAACATTAAATTGTCGAGATTTTTATGAAAAAAACAAAAGCAGTATTCTAAAGTCACTATAACAGTAATCTAATTCACTATTGAACGGTAACTGAAAGATACTGTATAAATTACATATTAATATTACCATACATTTTATTAACATGATTCATAAGATGTGTCTTATATGCTATATATGCTACACAAAGTATCTCGAAAGTAGTTTTTTAAGCAGTCTAGTATTATGTGTAAAATTACATAGCTTACAACCACGATCAATCTTAACGCGCTTTAAAGATAGTATCAGTGTTTCGTGTGCATAATTAGAAAGCAAAGGTGACTTGATTAAGCGTCTGAACATAATTTTAAGCAGCACTCGATGAAGTTACCTATACAACATTTATAACGTTCGTGTGGTATACCAGGTCATAGCTGCTCTGTGTGCTAAACATGGGTTTCAACATAAAAATTTTGAGATATTTTCTCAAAATATCAAGAGCTATCTTAAGAACTACTGAACCAATATTAGACTTGTTTGTACTCATTTTAATGCATTTGTCATGCTAATTTTAAATATGGTCATAAAAATTTACAATTCTAAAATGTTTGAAAAATTTAAACAACATTTGAAACTTGCCGTCTGCAGTCGACACCCGCGTGGAGAGAGTTAAAATTGAAAGTAAAACAGACATTGTGCTATATGATACTATAATGCTCAACACGTTCAAGTTAAGTATATTTCATATTCATGTGAAGCTTTATGTTGATCTTTTATGCAGGATTATAACGAATTCTTTACTGATATCAATATGGCAAACTTAAAGAGACATTCGTAGATTTTGAGTTTGTACACAATTAGTTTTATGGATGCCATATACATACTTTTACTTTCATTTGGTAGTTTGTATTACACCGTATATAGAAATATGCCACAAATAAGGATATTCTAAATACAATTTCTTTTTTCACTCCCATAAAACGTGAATGTGCCTTTAAATTTAAAGTTAAAATTACAAACTAAGGTGTTCCCTGAAAGAATAGCTTTAGAATTATTATTGAAATGCAATGTACGCAAATTGAGAATTAATTCTAACAAATCTTACAGACACTCTCGTTTTACCGAAACACATAAACACGCAACACCTCTATACCATACGACTTATTCATCGGCTAATATTAGATAGGTTGGAACTTCATATGACCCTTGGTCTTTACACTTTTACACCTTCATTCAGATCATACGAAGAGCAATACGGTGCGTCACCGATCCATTAAAATACATATTTTATTCAGGTGTTCTTTGAAAGGATAGTCTATGTAGCGTTCTACGTAGATACGGTATTGCACTGAAATGCTTAATGAGTTCCCGGTTTCGATTCCCAGCTCTGCCTATTTTGTTTCAAGGCTGGGAAAAAATTGCAATTTCTGAACTGCTAAAAAAATTATTTGGCGCGCGATCTGAGTTTGGCCTTATTTGCTGATGGCTGTGTCTTTTACAGATACACTCCTTTGGAATCCAAACCCTCTTTACACCCTTAAGCTTACAAACAAATAAGTTACAAGAAACAATTATAGTTATGCATACTTGTCTTATCGCAAGTGTACTATAAACTAACACGTGCTTATATTGAGTTTACACTCTTTTATGGATTTGCAAGTATAAAAGGCAAACAATCCTCGCCACAGAATTGCTTGCGTTCAATTTGTTAATAACTGTACTGACTTGACCTATAGGATATTGATCTTTATTTTTTCTTTCATTTCGCGTGTTTCCAATCCACGACTTTTTAATAATATAGATGTAAGTAAAAATAAGCCATTTTATCATCGAAAAATTGAGATGAAATGCACACAAAGAATTCCTGGAATTATCGTAATCAACCATTGTAGCTGACTCCCCCGTACTACAAATAAAGGTTGGTATCAGCGTACCGATATGGCAATATGTATATCCCTGATTACTATACCGTGATAAACTACCTATATGTCCCCTCTTTATGTTTGATCGTTGAAATAAATAGGCTGTGCTAAAGTATTTTAAAGACATTGACTCAGCTTGTGATTCAATAATAGAGGTTTCGTTGCCTACCTACCAAGCAAGAGTCTTAATCCTAATGGCTAAATTGTGTTCTTAGCAGTCAAGTTAGCTCAATCGATAAGGCGTTCGACTGTGGTGCGAGAGGTTGTGGGTTCGAACCCTGGCGGTGCCTAGTACGCTCACGTGGAAAGCAAATTGAGTTAGCTTGAAATTCCCTGGACAAGGAACTCACTGCTAATTTGTCTCGTTGTAACCCGTACGAAACTCGGGGAGCTGAACCTGGTTGCGATGGTTATTTGTGGAATGTCTAGGGTGTGCGCTCTTGAAGCAGCAAAGTCCCTGATTTGTTGTTTAATGGTTTGTGGAATTATGTGGGCCGTAGTGGTCAAAGACAACCTGTAAAGTGTGCTCAGGCTTGTGGATCAACGTCTAGGCGTTGTGCCTGTGCGTGCGCACTATAAATCACTGCGCTTTTTTTATATACTGTGAGTGACAAGTTAGGTACCATCAAGGTGGTACTATACACCCCCTGATAAATTTTGGGACTAATTTGCATTTTTCTCAAAAAATAACTGCACACTGGTAACAAAAGTTATGTATATTATAGGGACAAGGAATCCAATTACTTCACTAAAATTTTAGTGATTCAAAAAAATAGTCATACATTTATCAACGGGTGTAGTACCACATTAAAGCATTTGACGCATGATACTGCAGGTGTTTACCTACTACAAAGGCAGTGCATTATATATGATTTTTCTTACCAAATTAAAAAATCTAAAGCAATTACAATTAAAACAATGACCTTTGATCTTCATTTTTTTTCGGGTGTTTCCCACTCGCTACTTTCAAATGATATAGTTCGGCGCATAACAATATAAATGAACTGAAATCCACACAAAGAATGGGCTATTCCATTTAAAATAACTACCCCTGTGGAAGATTTAGCTAAAGTCTGTCATAGTGGGAGTATAAGTTTTGACTAGAATAGACAATTGGGTAATTTCCATTTAAAATACTCACTCCAGTTGTGGAAAATATAGGTAAAGTCATAATACAGAGAATGTGTGGGTTTAAAAATGATCAACTCTGGCCGATTACATTTGAAAAACATACTCCCTCTGCGGAAGATATTTTCAAAATCTTCCACAGAGGTAGTGTGAATTTTAAATGGAATAGCCTGGATTTGTAATCAACGATTGTAGTAGACTCCCTGTACTACATCAAATAAAGGTCGGTATTCAGCGTACCAGTATATTTGACTACTGGCAAAATATGTATCCCTGATTACTACGGTGATAAACTACCTATGGTGTTTGATCGTCGAAATAAATAAGCTGTGCTAAAGTGATTTAAAGATATTGACTTAGCTTGTGATTGGGTTGATAATGGAGGTTTCGTTACCTACCTACCAAGCGAGAGTCTTGATCTTAATGGCTACATTGTGTTTTTGTACACACTGTGATTGACACGTTAGCATAGGTACAATTTGTTATTAACACTGTGCCACACATGATTGCTGCAGGAGTTTACCTACTAAAAACGTCAGTACATTATAAGCTCTTTCTTTAAAAAACAATCTGACACCAGAGTTGTTGGCCAAATTCAACACAATTTGTAAACAATTTACACAATTTCACCTTGGGAAAAGAGTGCCAGTACATTGAAAGGTCAACACAGGTTAAATAAGAATGAAATAACATAAAATATTAAATATTAAATAAAAACAATTGGAATTTAGGTTCCAGTTAGGCAAAAATGGGGTATTTGACATGGCAATCAATTCTAGTCATTTCAATAGAATCCAATGTTACATTTAGAAGAAGCCGGCTAAATAAAACTTGAAACCTGATTGGTTCCAATCAATTGATACAAGTTGATAAACGCTGTGAATCGTCTTATCTTAACTACATTTTTATATTGTGGGTTTTGTTAAAAATGTATGGCTTATTGATTGCAGTGTCAATATGATTTCTCCATAGGTTTTAAACCGTGTCTGCATCAAAAGTCACACATTTCTGTTCCGTTCTCTTTTCGTCTTTCGGGTCAATTCTATTGAAAAGGGTTCATTCCGTTGGTATTATATTCTATTCACATTTTTCTAGCCACTCGTTGTTCATTTGAAGCAGGTGGAGGTAAAAAGAGAAGGAGCGGAAAATTAAGGAGAAGAAAACAAAAAAAGATGAGGAAAATGAAGAATAATTCTTGAAGTAGGCCTGTTCATATAAACTTAAAACTTTTGATCAAAACACAAGAGATTGTTCTAATTTCGGAGTTTTCAGATGGTTCTCCATATTTCATCAGCAAGAGTGAGACAGAGATTGTTTGACTTAATCACAGTCTCGTTGACTCCTGGAAGTTTGTACCTGTCCACGTCTTTGTTGAGAGATGACCATGATTGGTTGACGTTGATTTGCCTCCTTGACGCCTCGTTCAAACCACCTGTGGTCTTTTAACCCACAGTCTTGACTAGATCTTAATCCACAACACAAAATGTCCCCAGGTGACTCGATATGAATGTGAATATGGCGAGGCATCTGAAAATTCCGAGGTAGGAATAATTTGGATGAAAACTTTTATTAAACTTTAATAATTTAATCAACCTGGTCTCCCGACTAAACTGCCTTATATAGTCATTCTACAATTGATCTTAAACTTAAAACGTTCCTTGTGTTTAAAGTTAAAGTCTTCAAGTGAAAGAAAGTATACGGTGCGAATTAATATCGCCATGATTACGTGCTTTTCCGTGATAGAATCTAATTCACTTATCTCAGTATCAGTTGTGGTATATAGGTTATAATGATTATATGAAACGTGAGGTGTAATATCATTGGTACAGGATGATACAAATTATCATAGGAACAAAATGATACAATCAATTATTCTGTAACTTGATTAAAATGTATTTGACACATAATCGTCAACTTAGATTATAACCAAATTTTAACGAAAGCGAGCTATCGCAAGCAATAAGATAATTTTGTGTTCAATGATTGACCCAGTTTTGTATCGTTTACCTGAAACCAACCATACTTTATTACTTTTATTTGTTTTGCATCTTAGACCAAACGTTTGTATCTACAACAATGGCGAGAAATATTTCCACACAAGAGCGTTAATTGGCCAACATCCTTCCCTATTGCAATGTTGATTTGGAAAAATCGTCACCATTTCTAATGGTTAGTGTAAGCTGAATGTGCATTTGCAACTATTATACAAACATTATGCGGAACTATCACATATTTTGCTCCGATTGCGTGCTTTTAACACATACCTGCTGGTGTGGCAACGAATTTCCGCTAGGATTGTAGTTCTGGAAAAAAGTTTTTATGAATGCCATTATCTCCTATATCAACCATTCTCGTTTGAGGCAGGTTACTCTCTTTATTTCCTTTTCGTTTTACTTACTTCCTAGCAGCAGCTTGAAGATTCATTACAATTTCTACCTGCCTGACCGATCTCTAAAAGCATCCCAACATATCAATTTGTAAGCGCCCCTTTTTAAAAGTCATAGTTTATTGAATTTACAACCGTATGACAAAACAGGAGAAAATAGTAACTTTTTGCACAAGATTTGCAATTTAAAGAGAATTGACCATTGCTCATTCTAGTGACGCTAGTATATGGACAATATAAGTGTGCTTTTTCATTTAATGACATAAAATTTGAAAAAATATCATAAGGAACACTTGAGGTTTTGACTTTTAAAACCTACATTTTGGTCAAAAAATGTGCTTGGATAGGTAGTTTTCGACAGATTTCCCACATTCGCTTTGCTGCTATAACATTAAATTGTGTTATCTGTTGACCTAGTGACGAAAGCGTTTTTAGGGGGAAGTGTTAGCTTTCGTTTGATACAAAAAAATATGATTGGAGGAAAAACAATTCAAAGAGGCCCATTTTTCAACTAGAAGCTACACAGCTCTTACATTGCTATGCACTCAACCATGTAGTGTAATCAAAGACTGTGGTGGAGACATTCACCGCTTGTTTTTCTCTGCTTGGAAGCTCTTGGACAAAATGCGTATCGATGTTGAAACTGTGCGCATGATGGTTTATAAGAGAAGCTCTTTGACGAAAATATGTATCGATGTGGAAACGGTGGGAAGGAATCCAGCGAGACACATATTATTGCTGGTCTTCCATAATCAGCCATCCTCTGTGTGACCCACAGTATAAGGGCCCCGCAGGGCAAGATAGCAGGAGTGACGTGCTGTCTCTACTGGGTGAGGGGATGTCGATAGCATTTCATTATCAAAAGTCCGTCACCCATTTCATACTTTTTACTTTAAAAAAAAAATATTTACCCCATAATTTCCCTCATTCTAACTGAGGTTCTGCCCTCTATCGGGGGCTAATAGCTTGTTTGGATTATGGATATCCATATTTAGCGGAATGTTACAATGCTGGCCATAAGTGTTGGGACGGTTTTTACTTTTTTGGTCATGCGCTCCTAGTGGCACCCAACATTGATTGGTGGGGAAGTAAAAGTGAATATCAAGGATCTGAAGTAGAAGTGTTGTCAATGTAAAACCCATGTCAACTTATGTACAAATAATGTCGGTATCAGCGATACACTGGCTACTGGTAAAATAAATATCCCTGATTACTAACGTGATAAACTACCTATGATGTTTGATCGTCGAAATAAATAAGCTGTGTTAAAGTGATTTAAAGATATTGACTTAGCTTGTGATTGAGTTGATAATGGAGCTTTCGTTACCTACCTACCAAGCGGGAGTCTTGATCTTAATGGCTAAATTGTGTTTTTATACATACAGTGATTGACATGTTAGGTAGGTACAATTTGTTGTTAATGATGCGACACATGATTGCTGCAGGAGTTTACCTACTACACACGCTAGTCCGATATAAGCCTCTTCTTACAAAACGTTCCACTAAAGTACCACTTAATCCCATGAGAACTACCTGCCGATTGGCCAAAATGAATATTGTGTCCAATTTTGAACCAATGAAGGAGGGTATTAATAAAAGCATCTGCAAATGCAAATTTGACTATAAATAGTTTAAAGCCTAGTCATAATTGGCAATTGAAATGAGCATTTTAAGTTATCAACCAATCAGAAATGCTGTTAGATGACCAGTAGTGTCCAGAGGGTTAAACAGTACTATGATCCCTTATAGCATTTGAAATTAAAATTTCATTGAAATATTGAATAATGTTAACAACGATATAAAATTCGATATAAAATAACGGTTCAAATTTATAACAATGATAATAGAGCAGAGAAGGATATAATATGTATAACCTATATTTTATTATGACTTACGCCAGACTCCAGTAATGGAATAGCAGGTAAATATTACTAAGTGGATTTTTTTATTTGGTTTTCACTCAATTTTGTTGAAATATAGGCATTACTAGACTGTCACCTCCAACAGTGAAGATATTAATGTCTGGTATACACCATTCATATTTTTTATAAGTTTGGTTAAAAATGGAAAAAGATGGTTTTAGGTCGAACTGTCAATATGATTTCTCTATAGATGTGATCCGTGTGTACATCAAAAGCCACAGAATTCTGTTCCGTTTTGACGCCTCTCGAGTCCATATGCATGCAGTGTTCATTCCGCTACAATATTTCCGACGTTTTAAGAAATTTAAATCTAAATTGCTGATCCATCCAGGGTAGCTCTGGATGATTGATTTTTTTTAGCACACCGTAGGTATTTATATGATTTCCCGTTTTACGCGGAAACAAAAATGTCATACTCTTACAAGACCAGGCCCTGTCTTGTCTGTTTCGATCCAATGCTAAATACAGGCCTCTTGACTACCAACCTTTCCTTGTATATCTATCATTCCCAACTGTTTCACTTTACGTCTTTAAAGCCCTCCGATCCGTCACCTTTCCTTCTGAATATGTCCTTGATGTCCAATATGCCAATATCCTGATCTACTCATTTTCTCTTGGCAACATGGTTACAGAGTTCAGGTAACTGTATACAAGCCATCAATGTGTAAAAGCCAAGAAATTATGAATTCCTTAAGAAGAAGAAGAAGAAGAAGAAGAAGAAGAAGAAGAAGAAGAAGAAGAAGAAGAAGAAGAAGAAGAAGAAGAAGAAGAAGAAGAAGAAGAAGAAGAAGAAGAAGAAGAAGAAGAAGAAGAAGAAGAAGAAGAAGAAGAAGAAGAAGAAGAAGAAGAAGAAGAAGAAGAAGAAGAAGAAGAAGAAGAAGTGCAGAAAAGGAAGACGAAGCAATCGAAGAAAACGACGAATGAATAGAAGGAAAGGGAGACGAATAATAATAAGAAAAAGGAGAAGAAGTAAAGAAAAGAATGAACTAGTTGCAAATGGTCATAAACCACTAACCTAAATATGATAATTCTTGAAGAGGTTCATAGGTTTGTAGAATAAGATTAATAATATATTCCATCTGGTCAAAATCAAGTTATTTTATTGACCTGATAATATTATGATAGTGATAACGATGATGACGATGATGACAATAGGATATATATTAATCTGTGATATGAAGAAAAGAAAACAGAAATATTTATATTTTCTCATTACTTGTGAAGTTTCCATTTTTTTCACTTTACATTAATTAATAAAGTCAATTCTGCTTTCCTTCAATACTTAAGCTGAATTTATACTCCATCGCTAAGCGACGAGCGAGTGGTAACAACGCAATAACAAGCGCTCTACCTCATTTGCTTAAAACCAATCGCTATCGCTCAGTGAGTAGTATAAATTTAATTGTATACCGTGCTTATAATTTTCGCCATGTATACGTGCTATTCTGAGATAAAATCTAATTCACTTATCTCGGTATCCGTCGTGTTATAGTAAATGAGAAATATAAATAAACGTGAGGTAAAATGTCATGGGAACAATCAATTATTATGCAAACTGATTATAAAGATATGTGACACGTTACAACGAGACTAATGTGACTTTATTGTGTACAAGGACTGACCCAGTTCTGTGTAATTGAAATCAACCTGGCTTTTTTCTCTTTTTTTGTGTATTTTGTGACCAAAAATATGTTCCAAATTCTGCAGTACAAACTTTTATGAACGCCATATTATATCCCTTTTCAACCATATTTGTTTGCGGTATGTGATAATTTATTATAATTTTTAGCACCTGCTGAACTGTTCCCTAAAGTCATCAGAAAATGGGAAACCGATTAATACAGATGTTCCACAAGGATCTATCCTCGGCCCTCTTCTGTTCATCATATGATAAACGATGTCATGCATAGTCTTCTGAATCCATCCATCCCATATGCTGATGATGTTACACTCATACCATAACCTTTATTACGTTCACAAGAACATAAGTAAAGAGCTGCTTCTGTAAACGTGGATCTGCAGGAGTACTGGGTACATCTCAGCACGCAAGCTTGGATACAATGTGTCTCTTGACACTAGTTTAGCAAGAAAAATTATTACTTTTTTAAAAACTTGTATTAGATAGTGCGATTATTTGAGATAATAGAGATACAATACTATATACGTCAGATTTGAAATCCTCAGGGAAATCTGGAAGTTACACAACTGTAGAGTAACATAGGTGTAGGTATATTATGGTAAAATATGCTATTCTAGTTGAGATCCACACACCCCCTGTGAAAGACATGGCCTTAATCTCCCACACAGGTGGTGTAGATTTCAATCCAGTCAGATAGCCCCATTTGAAATTCACACTCCCTGTGTAGAAGATTAAGGTCATGTCTTCCTTAGGGGGTGTATGGGTCAACTGGAATAGCCTGATGGATTGATCCAAACCAAACATTGTAAATGCAATCATACTAATGGCATATTCTTTACCGTTGATTAACAGGATGGAAATAATTACAAAAACAATGGCTATAATTCCACGACCTTGACTTGTTAACCTTCACATTAATAGGATGGTCAATATCTATTTGGAAATTAAAGTGCTATTAAATAACATTAAAACGAAATGCGCGTACTATGCATTCATAAGATTGAGCTTGTGGGATGCTGGACAACAGAGTATGCCAATTGAATATATGAATACAAAAGCCACCCAAGTCCATACTTTGGCCAAATTGAGTTAAACATGGGAAAGTGTTGCTATACATAGGCCTGTCATATGTATGAAAGAACAACTCAAATTCATCCTCTGTGTCTATTGAACATGTGAAAAATAGCATGTATGAAAGAATCAACCCAAGTCCATGATTTGAGTCTTGTAACACATTGATTGAAATCCAGTATGTATAAAAGTCCACTTGTAACACATTCATTGCTGGAGAGTGACTTTTGAAAAACAAATGGGTTTAATCAAGGAAAGTGTGTGGTTTATATAACATGGCAGAATGCTTATCAACATTATACATAACTGTGTGCTTTATTTTGTATTATCTTACTAGTGGTAATCTCATTCCAACATTATTGTCTTAGTATATGATTCAAAAACCACCCAAGTCCAGAATTTAAAATGAACCCCACGAAGTCCCTGAAATGCTAATCGTCATACCTAATACAGTTTAACCCACCCATTTGCACGTACAACTTACTATATTGACCAGGTAAATCTAACTGAAGGAATTAAAATGATACACAGGTTTTTTCCTCAAAATCACTTCCCATGGACTTGGGTGGGTTTTGGATTCATGTATTCAATTGAATCAATGTCATTGAGACATAAGACATCACAATTCTTGCTTCTTTAATTATCATGTGGTCCCACGCGTTACATGACATTCGATATTTGAATATTATTGCAAATAGGAAAGGTTTGCATTATATATTGAATGCGTCCGTAATGTTTTATGAATTGACTCGGCCTTTTAGTGAAATTAAAACAGATTGACCATCACAAAATGAAATGATCAATTTCCGTTCAAGGTCATTGGTGTGGGCAGTGTTTTAGATCTACACAAGATGCAAGGGAGATAATTTTTTTCAAAACTCCAATAAAAAAAAAGAAGAAAAGAAAGTGATAGACTTTAGTGATGGATAGTGGAT